>NC_060123.1:100328788-100638098 GCF_021461395.2 Schistocerca americana | reverse complement strand
TTGTGCTAATAAAGATGAAACAGTCACTACCAACACAACCAAGTAACAGCAACAGTGACAGAAGAACCCAAAGAGTAGATGTTCCTAGGCTAATAGAAGAGATGGTGAATAAACAGTTTAAAATTAAGCTTACAAATAGATTCACGGAATTAGAGAACGAAAGCAATACAAAATACGATGAAGATATCAATATGAAATGGAACAAGGTAACAACAATTATAAAGGAGAGAACACAGGAACTATTAGGAAATAACAATATCAAGCGCAAATCATGGTTCAACAAAACATATAGAAAAGCGGTTCAGGTCAGGAAACCAGCCAGACAGGCAATGACGAGTAATAATCAATATGAAAACCATTAGAATACAGGACAGCCACGAGAGAAATAAGGAGAACAATCAAGCTACAGGAAAGATCATTCATAAATAAACAGGTAGCGAAGGCAGAGGAGTACTATAGCCAGAACAATAGTAAACAGTTTTTCAGGACAATGAGAAGTTATAGACGGGAGTACACAGCTTAGCCTGTGATAATGAAAGAGAGGAATGGAAAACTGGATCACTGCAAATGAAGGGAATCTATAGAAATGGAGGAGATACTTGTGAGAACTGCTGAACAACCTGATAGACACATACGACAAAGGAAACGGGACAGAAAATAATCAGAACGTACAAGCGTTCGTCGAAGAACCAGCTCTGACAGAGGTCGGAGGCAATAAAAAGACTGAGAAATGGGAAGGCCCCGGGAACAGACATGGTATCAGCAGTGCTCGTCAAAAATGTAAGAGGCAAGACATATGGATGGTTAACCGAATTGATAAAAGAGGTGTGGAGGAAAGAAATAATGCCGGAGGAATGAAAAACTGCTGCTTATGTTCCATGGAATGGACACAAAATGTTGTCACAGAACTATGGAGAGATACCTCTACTATGCACATGCTGTAAAACAACATCAAGAATTATACTGAACAGGTTCAACCCATACACTGAAGAAATATTAGACACAGCAGAGGCGGAGTTCAGAAAGGTTAAGTCAACAGCAGACCAGAATGCACATTAGACAAATACTAGATAATAACTGGGGGCACAATCAGGATACCGCCTGCATTTTTATAGAGTTCGACAGAGCATATGACAGCATAGTGAGAGAGGAGATGTGGAGGATAATGGCAAAGTGTGGGATACCGGACACGCTGATAAAACTAACTAAAATGTGTGTGAAGGAATCAAAGTGTAGAGTGAAAGTACAGGGGGAGTTCTCAGAAACATTTGAGGTAAAAACAGGAGTGTGGCAGGGAGATATTATGTAAACAAGCCTGTTCAGTTTGGCACTCAACAACACCCTGAGGACAATCGCCATAGGGAAGAAGGCAGATGTTCTGGCTTTTGCAGATGATATTGTGGTGATAGGAGAGAGCATGGAAGACCTGGAGAAAACGGGAACTGTACTGATTGAAGAAGCTAAGAAATTAGATCTAAGTATAAATAAAAATAAAACAAAATTCATGATAACAAGAAGAAGAGATCGATTAGGACCAAACCATCTATCAATCAGGAACCTAAAAATACAGAAGACAGACACATTCACGTACCTTGGTGTCAACATCAACCAACGAAACCTTATAGAACAAGAGATCATAACGAGACTTTAAGCTGGGGGAAGATGTGTATCAGCTATATGTAGCATCATAAGATCTAAGTTACTATCCAGACAGGCAAAAATAAGAAAATATCAAACCATTATCAAACCAGTAGTGTGCTACGCAAGCGAGACATGGACCCCATTAAAAAAATTAAAAAAAAAAACAGAAGTCATCACTTTTGAAAATAAAGCTGTGAAAAAAATATATCGGCAGGTGAAAGAAAATTAACAGTGAAAAGTAAGGAAAAACAGGGAACTCAGGCAGTTATACACACTATCTGACATCGTAACGAGTGTGGAAATTGAAAGACTCGGGTGGTACAGACAGTTGAGGAAGAGACGGGAAAACACGATAATAAAGGCAGTGATGGATGGAGAAGCCGTAGGAACGAGACCAGTAGAACGGCGAATAACGAGATGGAAGAGTAATACCACGGGAGACGTGCAGATAGTGGGTCTGATGCAGCTGACGGGAAGGTGTGAAGGCTGGAATGAGGGAGGCCAAGGATTGGCTGCAGTTTTTGTGTTAAGTAAGTAACTAAGTATACACATTTGCTAAGTGACGAGTCTATATCCTACCTCCAGTATCTGTGTGTGTGACGTCACTATAAGAGTCTCCATAGTAAATTTACAAATAACAATGAAAAATCCACATATGTGAAATTCTAAACTCACACTGTAAAATGCAATTTGCATCACCACTGGCATAAAAATGTCGTTTCTAAGTATCTTGCCAACATTCTTAGTGTGTGATGTCCGTGTAAGACTCTTAATTAAATACGGAAAGAATTAGAGTATGTACATTCACAACACGTCGGTAAATGTACACCGTAAGCCGTTATTGCCACTGGTATTAAAGTATAGTATGCTAAAACAATAAGGTCTCTCTCAGTCTGGTCATATACACTTACAAATAACAACAGAAAATCCGAAACCTGAAGTTTATTACCATAGAGAGCTGCAGCGTTCGCGTGCCATTTATCAATAAACTGACTCAGCTAACAGTATTCAAATGACATCGATGACCATTCATTTCAATAGTATGGAGGACCATCCTACACAGGAGAGATGGAGAATCACCTATTTGTTTCGCTTTAGCTAACAGGCAAATGCTCTCCTCTATGCCCCTACCACCAAACGATGAGGATGCAGTCCTAAAATGCCCACCTACGATAAATAATAGCAGCCTTGGTAATACTGCCAAGTTGCATCTTGTAAGAGCAGCCAGAGGACACAGTATGCAGGTGATCTACGAAATTTTTGTTATACCTCTCTTCATTCCCAGGAATAATTCCAGAAATGAAGTGTTTTTAGCATTCTGCATATTAACAAAAGTTCGCCTCCATAGCCGAGTGGTCAGCGTAGATAGATGCCATGCGGAGGACCTGAGTTCGATACACAGTACTGCCAAGGATTTTTCCTTGGTGGGAGGAATGGTACCGGATACTCTCAGCCTTATGGGGAGCTACTTGACCAAACAGTAGCGTCTCCATGCTCTGGAAAGTCTGTAAAAAGGCCAGGAGAGGAGTGCACTGATCATATTCCTCTCTATACTGCAGCTGCATAATGCTGCAAGGTGGAGGATGACAGAGCGCCCGATAGGTATCCCTTGGGCCTTCACGGCCTTGCAAGGAGCTCGTTATACTTGCGACCTCTTCTGTACATCTCTCTAATGATACTGTGACGCCCTGTAAGTAGCTTTCTTTTATCTGTCTCTCATGTCCTACACACCTTGAGTGGATGAACCAGTTTCATTACAGACAGTTGGAGGTGGGCAAAGGTCTTTCCCAATTTAATTTTGAGTATGTTTACATGCGGCATTAGTTGCTCTCTTGGCAGCACAGCAGGTCTCTCCCTTGTTTGCAGAGACGTATAGCTAATGTTTGCATTACTGTCATGCAAGCTGTGACTTTCACAAGATTTTTGTATGCAATGAGCGTTCTGATGGAATATTATAACAGTTTCAGCTTGACGATGTATACGTCATCCATGAACATCACATTATTAAAATAGCTATTGAAACACACCTTAGGCTCTATCTACACTACATCATGATAAGATAGGACTGACAGATGTACTGTAAACTAAACAGAACATCTATATTATGCACACATCTGACTGAAGTCATCAGATGTTAAAATTTTCTAGGCGGAGAGATCATGCGCAAGCTTGTCCAGTTCTTGGAACTCTGTAGTAATAATATGATCCATCAGTAATGTTCTCTTGGTGGTAAGACAACCAAAGAATAAACGTAAATTTAGCTTTTATCTCCCTTAATAAGCTCTATCTTGAGGAAGTTTTTTATGTAAATGTGTTTCTCGACATGTTTTATTGCAAATATTGTCAGAATACGTGGCCTATAGTTGTAAAATAAGTTTTAATGTTCCCTCCACCAAAAAATTTAGTTCGTATTGTTTCAATAGATTGATGTGCCTGGATATAACTAATACCTGTGTAAACTGGATTTATAGTGAAGGACTGAAATATGTTTAAGTGTGGAACAACGAAAGGTATCTAGCGACTGGAAAAAGCGCATCTCATTCCCGTTTTCAAGATGGGTCGCTGGACAGAAGCACATAACTGCAGGCCTATTTCATTGATGTCAATATGATGCGCAGTTATGAAAAATCTTTTATTTTCAAGGATTATGAAGCTTTTGGGGAACGAAAATCTCCTCTATAAAAATCAATATGGATTCCGCGAACAGAGATTTGGAAACTCAGCTCGCTCTGTTCCTACATGAGATCCATAGCGCTGTAGAGAACGGGGCTGAGGTTGAATCGTGTTCCTTGACTTCGAGAAGGGATTTGACACCGTCGTGTACTGCCGGTTTGTGGAAAAAGTACGAGCTTATCGCGTATTCGACCAGATTTGCGACTGAATTCAGGACTTACTTCCACATGGAAGTCAACGCGTTGCTCTTAACGGATCAAAACAGACAGATGCAATTTCGGAGTACAGCAAGGAAGTGTTTAGAGTGTTTACAAATGATCAAGTACAAAGCCTCGGAAGCTGTTTAGGAGTGTTCGCAGATTATGCTGCTGTCAACAAGAAAGTAGAAATGCCAGAATGTTGTTGTTGTGGTCTTCGGTCCTGAGTTTCGTTTGATGCAGCCCTCCATGCTACTCTATCCTGTGCAAGCTTCTTCATCTCCCAGTACTTACCGCAACCTACATCCGTCTGAATCTGCTTGGTGTATTCATCTCTTGGTCTCCCTCTACGATTTTTACCCTCCACGCTGCCCTCCAATACTAAATTGGTGATTCCTTGATGCCTCAGAACATGTCCTACCAACCGGTCCCTTCTTCTTGTCAAGTTGTGCCACAAACTCCTCTTCTCCCCAATTCTATTCAATACCTCCTCATTAGTTATGTGATCTACCCATCTAATCTTCAGCATTCTTCTGTAGCACCACATTTCGAAAGCTTCTATTTCCTTCTAAGCTATTTATCGTCCACGTTTCACTTCCATACATGGCTACACTCCATGCAAATACTTCCAGAAACGACTTTCTGACATTTAAATCTATACTCGATTTTTCTTCTTCTTCAAAAACGCTTTACTTGCCATTCTACATTTTATATCCTCTCTACTTCGACCATCATCAATTATTTTGCTCCCCAAATAGCAAAACTCCGTTACTACTTTAAGTGTCTCACTTCCTAAACCAATTCTCTCAGCATCACCCGACTCAATTCGACTACATTTCATTATCCTCGTTTTGCTTTTGTTGATGTTTATCTTATATCCTCCTTTCAAGACACTGTCCATTCCATTCAACTGCTCTTGCAAGCCCTTTGCTGTCTCTGACAGAATTACAATGTCATCGGCGAACCTCAAAGTTTTTATTTCTTCTCCATGGATTTTAATACCTACTCCGAATTTTTCTTTTGTTTCCTTTGCTGCTTGCTCAATATACAGATTGAATAACATCGGAGACAGGCTACATTCCTGTCTCACTCCCTTCCCAACCACTGCTTCCCTTTCATGTCCTTCGACTCTTATAACTACCATCTGGTTTCTGTACAAATTGTAAATAGCCTTTCGCTCCCTGTATTTTACCCCTGCCACCTTTAGAATTAGAAAGAGAGTATTCGAGTCAACATTGTCAGAAGCTTTCTCTAAGTCTACAAATGCTAGAAACGTGGGTTTTCCTTTCCTTAATCATTCTTCTAAGATAAGTCGTAAGGTCAGTATTGCCTCACGTGTTCCAAAATTTCTACGAAATACAATACAGCACCGAATTGAAAATGGCCTGCTTAGGATTGATCAAGGGTAGAACAGACAGTTGAACCTGAACTTAAATAAATGTAGCATTAAGCATACATAGGGAAGGAAATCCACTTTTGAACCACACTATTGATGACAAATTGCTGAAAACATTGTACACCGTAAAATATCTAGGAGAAACTGTCCAGAACGACGTTAAGTGGGATGACTACATAAAACAAATAGTACTAAATGCCAGACAAAGTTTCATAGCACCAACTTTAAGGAAATGTAGCTCATCCACGAAAGAAGTACCCCTCAAGGCGCTTGTTCATGAATCTGGGACCGTCACCACGTAGGTCTGATAGAAGAGCGGCTTGTTTAGTTACAGGATTGTTTAGTCGGTGGTGGAGTGTTACGGAGATGCTGGACAAACTCCTGTTGCAGACGCTACATGAGAGGCGTTGTGCATCACGGAGATGTTTACTATTGAAGTTTCGAGAGTGTACTTTGCGGGAAGAGTCGGACCGCATATTAAATGGTTCAAATGGCTCTGAGCACTATGGGACTTAACTGCTGAGGTCATCAGTCCCCTAGAACTTAGAACTACTTAAACCTAACTAACCTAAGGACATCACACACATCCATGCCCGAGGCAGGATTCGAACCTGCCACCGTAACGGTCACGCGGTTCCAAACTGAAGCGCTTAGAACCGCACGGCCACACCGGCCGGCGGACCGCATATTACTTCCTGGCACATACATCTCAGGAAATGCCCCGCGATGAGAAGATTTGAGAAATTAGAGCTAACATAGAGGCTTATTGACAGATATTCTTCCCACACGCGACTCGCAGGTGGAACACGTAATGCGTACCAGTTAGTGATACCAGAAATACTCTCCGCCACAAACCTTGCGGAATATTGATGTACGCGTCGGTGTAGATTTTGTGATTACAAAGATGTAGGCTGTGAAGTAATTATCCAAGTATGTGTTTTTAATGCAGATTTATTATCTGTAGGTGATCTACTGATTTCAGTAAACTCAGTTTTTGATCTCTGGAGTAGTGCACACCACTCAGTGCAGGTCTTTTATGAAGTCATGTATCTCTTTCTTGTGAAGTTAATGTTGAATTACCTTTCTTAAGTCTGTTATGACAACCTTCAGGTTCAATATTGGGCATTTGTGAACTTTGCAGCCACATCACAGCTACCGGGAATCTTCATTTTTGTGGCGGGGAGGCTGTGCCTCCACTAGACATCACCGCCCGCGACAGGTTCAAAGACCCTGCGACTAGAGAATACCAACGTTACCGGTGCATCGCTACGGCGCCGACAGCGGGAGGGGAGGAGGTTGTGTGGGGGCGAGGGTTACTACGCTGACGGCCTCCATTGCCAAGAAGAGAGGAGCGGCGAGATGCAAGGTAGACCGTTGAGCACTGCAGAAGATGGCACATCACAAGGAACCTGGGGACCCGCCCAGCGAGCGCGCTGGATGGATTTGACCGCTTGTCTGGGTCACAATGGTTGAGTTGGTAGGCGTTAAGAACTGTGTGGATTGGCTGATCTGCCGCAAAACGGCACGCTGTTGCGGTTTTCTATAGAGCTATCTGTCCTGTCTCTCCTGGAAGGCACAATTGGATCAGCGTACTGAGCTGTGTGTCTTACGGTGCTGCTGTAAACTTGTTGCGCAAGTTGTCAGTTATATCCCCTATACCATCGGAAGTGTGCTCATACGAAAGAACTGATTTATTTCTGTGTACATACGGTTCTATGCCGTACTAGAGCAACTAATGATTATGCATGAGACCACGGTATAAGTGTATATATGTGTGTGTGGGTGTAGGGGCACTATATCACGGGATAATTATATATTTTTATTTTTATAATTATATTTTATGATTTTGGTTGGGGTGGCTTTAAATATTGTGGGACAGCATGAGACTTTTAATTAACGAATACCGCGATAACACTCGTACGGACATCGGCTACCCCGAAGTACGTACGATATTATATTTTTAAACACAACGCGCGACTCACTGCCTTCTAATAAATAGTTTGCGTGAGCGTTGCTATTTAAAAAAGAAAATTTGCGTATTCTTACGCAAACTGTAATTATCAATATGGGTCTCGGGAGCTACTGGTTATTTATGTACCAAACTACACAAACATTAACTGAGATATTGCGGAATGTAATGATTTTCAATATTTCTTGTTCATTATTTGCAAGGCAAAACTGGAGAGAATCTCATCTGCCGTTAGGCGGCCAAAATGAAACATACTGAACTCATTCAGTGCTGTGAATTTTGATAGTTGAAATCTATCACTACTGTCTTTAACTTTGAAATTAATTAAAGATCAAAATTGAGAAGTATCTCGCATTTACATTTAATAACATGAATCGTCAGCGTAATGGCCGACTAAATCCTGCTAGGGGAGATGAGCTCCCTGCACTACGAAGTTCTGTAAAAACTTTATTAATTATAATTAATGGTTGTGATCATGTGAGGTGAAAACTAAGTCAATAATACACACTTTCTAATAACAATTTCTATTATATTTTCTGAAAAACACACATAAAAATTACCTTAATTATCAGACAGCACTACAATGTCGGTCTGCTCCTAGACGAAACAAAACAGGAGAGCTCACTCAATCAAAGCATTGTCTCTGATCTTCATGGCCTATGTTACACAAAGAATATACTAAAAAAACTGTGTTTTGTTACTTACATCAATATTTGTGTTTTTATTCTTCTTCTTCTTCCGTGTCCGGATGCACCAATTATATCTTCCCTTCCCAGTAATTAGCAACGTAGATTGCTTTGTCATTGACTTTCAAAATATCATCTTTAGTGCATGTCATAGACATGTCTGGGCAGATCAGTAGGTGGTCCAAGTCCTGTATTGCTCCGCATTCACACCTATCGCTATCACTGTAACCCCATTTAAATAGGTTTGATTTACACCCAGTTACTCCAGTGCGCAGCCGGTTTAATGACCTCCAAGTTGTAAAAGGTAGTTGAAATCCTGCAGATCCCTCCTCAAGTAGTTCCATTGTGGAGTGTGGCACCATTTCTTCCCAGAGAGATAGCCGCCTTGCGACGGGCTTGGTGGCGAGCTCTTCAGTAGTTTCAATGAAACTCCTGCGGGATTTCAGCCGGACACGTTGTTTTCGGTGCATATACATCGGGTGTCGAGGATCATTCTTTTGTTTTGATCTTTCGATCTCGGCGGCTACTTGTCTGCGGATAGTGGGTGGTGCTATGCCTATGATGGGGTAAATGATGTCTGTGGGAGTTGGTTTGAGGCATCCTGTGGCAATACGTACAGTTTCGTTTACGGCGACGTCAACTTGCTTAGCGTGGGCAGAGTTCCTCCAAACTGGCGCCGCATATTCCGCAGCTGAGATACTCAGCACCAGACCTGTGGTGCGCAAAACATGTGGTTGAGCTCCCCGCGATGACCCTGTTAGCTTCCGCAGTATGTTGTTCCTGGCACAGACCTTTTTTTTAGTGTTGTGACAGTGCTGCTTAAAAGTAAGTGCTCTGTCCAATGTTACTCCCAGGTATTTTGGGCTGTTTGTATGTTTCAGCTCTTCCCCTTGCCACATGACTCGGAGTTTCCGTTTGGCTTGTTTGCTCCTAAGATGGAAGGCGGATACTTGTGTTTTTATAATAATAATTTACAATCTTTACTATTTATTATACATCGCGCAGACATACTTAGTCTTAAGATAATTTATGGTTCACACATATCATAAAAAGAACTTCTTTTCCCTTTCTCCAAATGTCCATTTGTGTGACGTACCGTCCCAATGAGTGCTCAGTTCTCTTATAAAACTGCGGTTTTTTCTGAGTATGATATGTTGGTTATTCGGTACAGCTGTGCCATATAACTCAGTGAACCGTGTATGTTATTGTACCAGTGTCTCGATCTGATTTCCTCTTTCAGTGATTGTGTTTGAAGCCTTGCCTCTTCTGGTTAATGTTGTTGTTATTACTCAGTTCTGTGTACAGAGGCTGAACTATTTTGAGAATTTTAGGGTGCATTTGGCCATTTTGTGTATTTTCAAATTGCCTTGATATGGCTTGTGTCTGATAATTTTGTTGGTAAATTATGTTTTATTGGCCACGCAGTGTATGCCATTATTTAGGTTTAATGTAAGAGTTCTCACAGTCATAGCATGCTTGTATGTCGTACACTGGCCTAGGTACAATAGTTTATTTGGAGTCTGTTGCGCGTTTTAGAATTTGTTGTGATATGGAATTATATGGGCTTGTCTTACTATTCCATTTGTTTTAGCTTTATGTAGTTATCCATGTAGAATATTACATGGTTTTGTAACATTTCTTATGTTTATTGTAGCGGCTTGGAATTTAGAACTCACACAGAGGTTGTTAGTTTGTGAATGCTACTGAATGTTGCAATTTTAGAAAAAGTACCATTTTTAAAATTGTGGCCCTTTACCTGAACGGCTGGTTGTGATGTTTTGGATGTATGTGTTAGGTGTTAACAAAGGAGAGACATGGCTGTCTTGCTGGGTAAGAGAGCCTCTGATTCTAAATAAAAGCGCACTTAAAATGAAATTGGAAACACCCTCGCGTATCTCCATCCATCTGGCTGCGACGAAAGGGTTTCACGTCGATTCCTCCATTCATCGTATATAGAGCATGAGAAATGAATAAAAAAGCTAGAGTCAGGAAGTCACAGTAACATAAAAGACGTACAGGAGGCTTTGCTAGTTCATGGAATGTCAGCAACACTTCATTCCTCGAATTATTCTTGGAAATGATAAAGATCTGCAATAAAAAGTTTGAAGATCGTATACATATTGTGTCCACTGACTGCTCTAACAACATGCAGCTCATTAGCGTTAGCAGGGCTGCTTCCTGTCGGTGGCCCCTGTCAGCCATATGTTGGTGTTTTAGGAATGCAGCCCTAGCTTGTAGCCAGCAGGGGCATGGAGGGGAAAATTCGGCTTTTAGACTGAGCGACACAAATCGATGGTTCCCCACCTTTCAGATGCTGTCGTGGTCCTACCCACTGTTGGGGTCACGTATGCAGTCGTCGACAACCAGTAAACACTGTCGGCTGAATCGTCTCGCTTTATTGAGAAACAGCGTGCAGACGCTGCAGCTTTCTATGGCTGGGTGCTGTCTCGTATTTATTGTGCAGCGGTGGACACAGCAGAGGACTCCATGGCTGCAAAGAATATGTAGAATCAGTTTATTTGCTGCGCAGTGGCCGTTACTCAGTCCCATTTTGCCGATGGGGAAGTGTATATACGTAATATTTTCAGCTATCATACACAAGTCTGCTATGTCCAGTCTTAAGGTGGTTGTTTTCACGTGCTATGACCTCATTTTTTATTTTTATACTGGTGGTGGTAATTGCTTGTGTACATTTAGTGAAGTGTAGTGAATCTACATACTCTGATTTTTCTGTAGTTATTTACAAGTCTCTTTAGGGATGTTACACACTTCTAATCTAGACTAGGTAATTGCGAATGTCATTTTTATGCCAGTGGTGAATGCATTTTACAGTATGAATTTAGCAAAGTCATATACAGGGTGTTTCAAAAATGACCGGTATATTTGAAACGGCAATACAAACTAAACGAGCAGCGATAGAAATACACCGTTTGTTGCAATATGCTTGGGACAACAGCACATTTTCAGGCGGACAAACTTTCGAAATTACGGTAGTTACAATTGTCAACGACAGATGGCGCTGCGGTCTGGGAAACTCTATAGTACGATATTTTCCACATATCCACGATGCGTACCAATAATATGGCGTAGTCTCTGAATGAAATTACCCGAAACCTTTGACAACGTGTCTGGCGGAATGGCTTCACATGCAGATGAGATGTACTGCTTCAGCTGTTCAATTGTTTCTGGATTCTGGCGGTACACCTGGTCTTTCACGTGTCCCCACAGAAAGAAGTCACAGGGGTTCATGTCTGGCGAATAGGGAGGCCAATCCACGCCGCCTCCTGTATGTTTCGGATTGCCCAAAGCAATCACACGATCATCGAAATATTCATTCAGGAAATTAAAGACGTCGGCCGTGCGCTGTGGCCGGGCACCATCTTGCATAAACCACGAGGTGTTCGCAGTGTCGTCTAAGGCAGTTTTTACCGCCACAAATCTACATCTACATCTACATCTATACTCCGCGAGCCACCTTACGGTGTGTGGCGGAGGGTACTTATTGTACCACTATCTGAACCCCCCTTCCCTGTTCCATTCACGAATTGTGCGTGGGAAGAACGACTGCTTGTAAGTCTCCGTATTTGCTCTAATTTCTCGGATCTTTTCGTTGTGATCATTACGCGAGATATATGTGGGCGGTAGTAATATGTTGCCCATCTCTTCCCGGAATGTGCTCTCTCGTAATTTCGATAATAAACCTCTCCGTATTGCGTAACGCCTTTCTTGAAGTGTCCGCCACTGGAGCTTGTTCAGCATCTCCGTAACGCTCTCGCGCTGACTAAATGTCCCCATGACGAATCGCGCTGCTTTTCGCTGGATCATGTCTATCTCTTCTATTAATCCAACCTGGTAAGGGTCCCATACTGATGAGCAATACTCAAGAATCGGACGAACAAGCGTTTTGTAAGCTACTTCTTTCGTCGATGAGTCACATTTTCTTAGAATTCTTCCTATGAATCTCAACCTGGCGCCTGCTTTTCCCACTATTTGTTTTATGTGATCATTCCACTTCAGATCGCTCCGGATAGTAACTCCTAAGTATTTTACGGTCGTTACCGCTTCCAATGATTTACCACCTATGGCATAATCGTACTGGAATGGATTTCTGCCCCTATGTATGCGCATTATATTACATTTATCTACGTTTAGGGAAAGCTGCCAGCTGTCGCACCATGCATTAATCCTCGCAGGTCCTCCTGGAGTACGTACGAGTCTTCTGATGTTGCTACTTTCTTGTAGACAACCGTGTCATCTGCAAATAGCCTCACGGAGCTACCGATGTTGTCAACTAAGTCATTTATGTATATTGTAAACAATAAAGGTCCTATCACGCTTCCCTGCGGTACTCCCGAAATTACCTCTACATCTGCAGATTTTGAACTGTTAAGAATGACATGTTGTGTTCTTTCTTCTAGGAAAATGCTGAATCCAATCACAAACCTGGTCCGATATTCCGTAAGCTCGTATTTTTTTCACTAAACGTAAGTGCGGAACCGTATCAAATGCCTTCCTGAAGTCCAGGAATACGGCATCAATCTGCTCGCCAGTGTCTACGGCACTGTGAATTTCTTGGGCAAATAGGGCGAGCTGAGTTTCACATGATCTCTGTTTGCGGAATCCATGTTGGTTATGATGAAGGAGATTTGTATTATCTAAGAACGTCATAATACGAGAACACAAAACACGTTCCATTATTCTACAACAGATTGACGTAAGCGAAATAGGCCTATAATTATTCGCATCTGATTTATGACCCTTCTTGAAAATGGGAACGACCTGCGCTTTCTTCCAGTCGCTAGGTACTTTACGTTCTTCCAGCGATCTACGATAAATTGTTGATAGAAAGGGGGCAAGTTCTTTAGCATAATCACTGTAGAATCTTAAGGGTATCTCGTCTGGTCCGGATGCTTTTCCGCTACTAAGTGATAGCAGTTGTTTTTCAATTCCGATATCGTTTATTTCAATATTTTCCATTTTGGCGTCCGTGCGACGGCTGAAGTCAGGGACCGTGTTACGATTTTCCGCAGTGAAACAGTTTCGGAACACTGAATTCAGTATTTCTGCCTTTCTTCGGTCGTCCTCTGTTTCGGTCCCATCGTGGTCAACGAGTGACTGAATAGGGGATTTAGATCCGCTTACCGATTTTACATATGACCAAAACTTTTTAGGGTTCTTGTTTAGATTATTTGCCAATGTTTTATGTTCGAATTCGTTGAATGCTTCTCTCATTGCTCTCTTTACGCTCTTTTTCGCTTCGTTCAGCTTTTCCTTATCAGCTATGATTCGACTACTCTTAAACCTATGATGAAGCTTTCTTTGTTTCCGTAGTACCTTTCGTACATGATTGTTATACCACGGTGGATCTTTCCCCTCGCTTTGGACCTTAGTCGGTACGAACTTATCTAAGGCGTACTGGACGATGTTTCTGAATTTTTTCCATTTTTGTTCCACATCCTCTTCCTCAGAAATGAACGTTTGATGGTGGTCACTCAGATATTCTGCGATTTGTGCCCTATCACTCTTGTTAAGCAAATATATTTTCCTTCCTTTCTTGGCATTTCTTATTACACTTGTAGTCATTGATGCAACCACTGACTTATGATCACTGATACCCTCTTCTACATTCACGGAGTCGAAAAGTTCCGGTCTATTTGTTGCTATGAGGTCTAAAACGTTAGCTTCACGAGTTGGTTCTCTAACTATCTGCTCGAAGTAATTCTCGGACAAGGCAGTCAGGATAATGTCACAAGAGTCTCTGTCCCTGGCTCCAGTTCTGATTGTGTGACTATCCCATTCTATACCTGGTAGATTGAAGTCTCCCCCTATTACAATAGTATGATCACGAAACTTCTTCACGACGTTCTGCAGGTTCTCTCTGAGGCGCTCAACTACTACGGTTGCTGATGCAGGTGGTCTATAGAAGCATCCGACTATCATATCTGACCCACCTTTGATACTTAACTTAACCCAGATTATTTCACATTCGCATTCGCTAATAACTTCACTGGATATTATTGAATTCTTTACTGCTATAAATACTCCTCCACCATTGGCGTTTATCCTATCCTTGCGGTATATATTCCATTCTGTGTCTAGGATTTCGTTACTGTTCACTTCCGGTTTTAACCAACTTTCCGTTCCTAATACTATATGCGCACTATTTCCTTCAATAAGAGATACTAATTCAGGAACCTTGCCCTGGATACTCCTGCAGTTTACCAATATTACGTTAACTTTTCCTGTTTTTGGTCTCTGAGGACGGACGTTCTTTATCAACGATGATAATGTCCTCTCTGGTAAGCCGTCAGGTATTTTATCGTTTCGCCCAAGGGGGGGACCCTCTAACCTAAAAAACCCCCGTGTGCACGCCACACGTACTCTGCTACCCTAGTAGCTGCTTCCGGTGTGTAGTGCACGCCTGACCTGTCTAGGGGGGCCCTACAGTTCTCCACCCAATAACGGAGGTCGATGAATTTGCAACCATTATAGTCGCAGAGTCGTCTGAGCCTCTGGTTTAGACCCTCCACACGGCTCCAAACCAGAGGACCGCGATCGACTCTGGGCACTATGCTGCAGATATTAAGCTCAGCTTGCACTCCGCGTGCGATGCTGGTTGTCTTCACCAAATCAGCCAGCCGCCGGAAGGAACCAAGGATGGCCTCAGAACCCAAGCGGCGGACGAAGAATGTCCAGATAGCGAGATGCAGTAATCGTTTCGGATCTTCCTTTGGAAGAAATGGCGGCCCAGACCAGTACTTTTTGAGGATGCAGGGACGATGGGACTGCAACATGGGGCTTTTCGGTTCCCCATATGCGCCAGTTCTGTTTATTGACGAAGCCGTCCACGTAAAAATAAGCTTCGTCAGTAAACCAAATGCTGCCCACATGCATATCGCCGTCATCAATCCTGTGCACTATATCGTTAGCGAATGTCTCTCGTGCAGCAATGGTAGCGGCGCTGAGGGGTTGCCGTGTTTGAATTTTGTATGGCTAGAGGTGTAAACTCTGGCGCATGAGACGATACGTGGACGTTGGCGTCATTTGGACCGCAGCTGCAACACGGCGAACGGAAACCCGAGGCCGCTGTTGGATCACCTGCTGCACTAGCTGCGCGTTGCCCTCTGTGGTTGCTGTACGCGGTCGCCCTACCTTTCCAGCACATTCATCCGTCACGTTCCCAGTCAGTTGAAACTTTTCAAACAGATCCTTTATTGTATCGCTTTTCGGTCCTTTGGTTACATTAAACCTCCGTTGAAAACTTCCACTTGTTGCAACAACACTGTGTTCTAGGCGGTGGAATTCCAACACCAGAAAAATCCTCTGTTCTAAGGAATAAACCATGTTGTCCACAGCACACTTGCACGTTGTGAACAGCACACGCTTACAGCAGAAAGACGACGTACAGAATGGCGCACCCACAGACTGCGTTGTCTTCTATATCTTTCACATCACTTGCAGCGCCATCTGTTGTTGAAAATTGTAACTACTGTAATTTCGAAAGTTTGTCCGCCTGAAAATATACTGTTGTCCCAAGCATATTGCAACAAACGGTGTATTTCTATCGCTGCTCGTTTAGTTTTTATTGCCGTTTCAAATATACCGGTCATTTTTGAATCACCCTGTAAGTTCTCACTTGTACGAGCGTGCGCATAACCGTCGCGGCGCGGCTGATTGTTGATAATGCGGAAACTCGATGATCGAACGCATGTCCTCACGCTCGCTACAAGACACTGGCACTTGACTGCACTCTTTTATGGTAACTAATTTCTACTGATTCACATCAGTTCATTCTGGGAGACCGAACACGGCGCGGATGATTGACACTGTGCGACCCGCAACGAGAGGATACACAAATACGTTATTGGCGGCACTGCTCATTTTTAATTACATCTTGACGCACTTTCCTCTGAATTACTTTCATATTTAATCAATTTACTGTTATAGCACTTGTAGCAACACTTCAACCTGAATACTAACAATGCTTCAACATGCAGAGCTACACACAACACAACATAACAGTTTCGTGTCCCATGCTCGACTCTCTACAGACGCGGCTGCCCGCAAAGATACTCCTCAACCAAGCCAGCGATATGACAATACGCTTACAATCTGTCAAACAGAATTAGCAATCATTAATACAGTTTTGAGGCACTCGCCAGGTCATTGGTATGCCAAATTGTAAATGTTCTTTTTTTGGCTTTTAGCCATTGAATTAGTGTAGTTGCACACCTAGTGTACGTTTTATGATATGGTCAGTCTTTACCCTGATCTCCCAACTGAAATGTACTGTTGTCCCAAGCATATTGCAACAAACGGTGTATTTCTATCGCTGCTCGTTTAGTTTTTATTGCCGTTTCAAATATACCGGTCATTTTTGAAACACCCTGTATGTAGATTTTTCATTGTTATTTATACGTGTACTGTGGAGACTCTCAGCTGACATCACACACACAACTAATATATGTACAATGTAGACTTGGTACTTAGCAAGTGCGCTTTTGTTGTCAAATGACGCATTACAGACCTTGTTTAAATCAGGATATCGATATAATTTGTTAAATAATGGACCATGTTTATTTACATTTCATATCTTAGGATGCAGATGCAGATATTTGGAAAATCGTCATAATTGCCACAGTTTATCTAAAAATTGTGAATAGGAAATAATTATGAGAAGAAGGGATTTACTGTACATGCATGCCTCCTTATT
Organism: Schistocerca americana; assembly: GCF_021461395.2. Classification (NCBI taxonomy): domain Eukaryota; kingdom Metazoa; phylum Arthropoda; class Insecta; order Orthoptera; family Acrididae; genus Schistocerca; species Schistocerca americana. The sequence continues at coordinate 100,620,823 of NC_060123.1, read as the reverse complement.
CTTTATATTCTGTTTGAGGGAGCAGAGGCAGTGGCTGTATTCCGCTTGGCGCTTCATGACGCTCCTTCCACTGCAGTGCACAGACCTTGAATGATGCAACTCCTGCATTTTCTCTAGTAAGAAAAGGAAGAGGAAGAGGACGATCAGCTTGAATCTCATTGGTCCAGAGAGAAATGGGGGGGGGGGGGGGGGAGCATTTTTTTGTAGGTAGTTGGACCTAACAGAGTCCTTCAAATCACTTCAGTTATTCCCCTTAGCCGCCAAGGATACCAGTAGACAGTAATGGGGGGCTGTGATCATTAGGCAGTACGTTTGCAGAAGATGCAAACAGAAGTGAATGGACTAGCATTGCCCTTCCATTTTACAGAATATGCCATGCCATTGCATTTACTTGTATACAAAGGGTCAATCACTTAAAACTTGCACGGCAAATATTGCGAAAATGGGAAGTGCTATCACAGAATCGATTGGTAGTCAGGGGCTCGTATTGTTAGCCAGTAAACAGATTGTAGTAATACTTATAAAATGTATTTTTTATGTAAACATACACTTTTTATGTGGAACAATGCCTATTGACTTAAACAGATTCAAATTACGGTAAATGATAATGTAAGTGATGTTTGTCGCACGACTCCAGTGCGAGTCGTTTACGAGATAACGTATTTGGGAAGTTTCCACAGCGGCGCTCGTTTGTGTCATTCAACCTGCAAAGTTGCTAGGTACGATATTGTTATATTTGCTTGCACTGTGCCTGTGAGTTCGTTGAATGTCTTGCGAATTGCTAGTAAGTTAGTCTGTGACAATCCAAGCAGAAGGTCGTGAAACGATTTTTCAGTGCAGAAAAGGCCGATATGCTCACGGTGTGTGGAGAGTTTAGGAAGAATGTAGTTCGTTCTTGTACGCTGTATGCAGCAGGATATCCCAGTAGACGTCAATCATCTCGGCAAATATTTATCAACCTCTTCACCCAGTTACGTGAAAGTTGTAGTGTAACACTTGGACAACGTAACAGAAAAAAATCATGACAGAAGAGAGGGAAATTAATGTTCTTGCTGCTGTTGCAGTTGATCCGCACTATATCTTCCGCACAATCGCACGAGGAAGCGGCATGAGGTAAGTTCCTAAGCATTCTGCATCGACATAGACTCCATTACTATAACATCTCTCTCCATCAAGAGCTGCATGGAACCGATTATGAGAATCGTGTTAACTTCTACACTTGGCCACGAAGGCAGGAAACTTCATGTGTAGCAAGCTTCTTGTTTAGTGATGAACCCAGACTTACAAGTATGGTGCACTGAACGTGCTCAAGTACTGCAGCCTCTTAACAGACCATCTTCGATTGATGCTAGGAGACTTTCCTCTACAGACTAGGGGAACCTGTGAAACCAACATGATGGCTGTCCAGCATATAGTGCACGAAGTACTTCACGAATTGTTTCCAAATCGCTCGACTCGAAGCAGAGGGCAAGTACACTATGTAATAAAAAGTATCCTGACGCCCCCCAAAAACATACGTTTTTCTTATAAGGTGCATTGTGCTACCACCTACTGCCAGGTACTCCATATCAGCGGCCTTAGTAATCATTAGAAATCGTGAGAGATCAGAATGCGGCTCTCCGCGGAACTGACGGACTTCGAACATGTTGGGTGATTGGGTGTCACTTGTGTCATACGTCTGTCCGCGAGATTTCCACACTCCTAGACATCCCTATATCCACTGTTTCCGATGTTATAGTGAAGTGGAAACGTGAAGGAACACGTACTGCACAAAAGCGTGCAGGCCAACCTCGTCTGTTGACTGACAGAGACGGCCTACAGCTGAAGAGGGTCGTAATTTGTAATAGGCAGACATCTATCCAGACCATCACACAGGAATTCCAAATTTCATCAGGACCCACTGCAAGTACTATGACAGTTAGGCGGAAAGTGAGAAAACTAGGATTTCATGTTCGAACGGTTGCTCATAAGCCACACATCACGCCGGTAAACGCCAAACGACGCCTCGCTTTGTGTAATGAGCGTAAACATTGGAGGATTGATCAGTGGAAAAACGTTGTGTGGAGTGGCGAGTCACGGTACACAATGTGGCGATCCAATGGCAGGGTGTGGGTATAGCGAATGCCCGGTGAGCGTCATCTGACGGCGTGTGTAGTGCCAACAGTAAAATTCGGAGGCGGTGGTGTTATGGTGTGGTAGTGTTTTACATGGAGGGGGCTTGCACTCCTTGTTGTTTTGCGTGGCACTAACACAGCGCAGCACAGCACCTTCTTATTTCCCACTGTTGAAGAGCAATTCGGGGATGGTGATTGCATCTTCCAACACGATCGAGCACCTGTTCATAATGCACGGCCTGTGGCGGAGTGGTTACACGAAACAACATCCCTGTAATGGTCTGGCCTGCAGAGAGTCTTGACCTGAATCCTATAGAACACCTTTAGGATGTTTTGGAATGCCGACTTCGTGGCAGGCCTCATCGACCGACATCAATACCTCTCCTCAGTGCAGCACTCCGTGAAGATTGGGCTGCCATTCCCCAAGAAACCTTCCAGCACCTCATTGAACGTATACCTGCGAGAGTGGAAGCTGTCATCAATGGTAAGGGTGGGCCAACACCATACTGGATTCCAGCATTGCCGATGGAGAGCGCCACGAACTCGTAAGTCATTTTCAGCCAGGTGTCCGGATACTTTTGGTCACATAGCGTAAATCGACCGGTTCATTCCCCGGATTTGAACGGTAGACATTTTTCTGTGTGAAAACCTGAAAGTCGCTGTCTCCAAGGACATACCAACTACTCTCGATGATATGCAATGACGTATTACTGCAGCCTGCTCGGACATTTCCACTGAAATTCTAGCACATGTGGAGCGATCATTCCATACCAGACTGGAAGTGTGTGTTACTGCTCCCGGTTGTCATTTTGAACACAACCTGTGGCGGTCACTAGTCTCGTTAGTGGTCAGAGTCCACATAACTAGTGTATGCAGTTGTGTTGTTCCTTAGTGTGCGATACCATAGGTAATGTGCAAGTGTCAGTTTTGAAACTTTTCAAAACATGATATCTCTCAAACAACTCTTACTAGAATCCTGCAATAAACACCACTGACATCTGAATTTCACGAAGTTTTAGTTTGTCAATGTCGTAGTCATTGTTCCTGTTGTGGATTGGCAAGAGAGCCAACCCGGTTTTGAGAGGAAGACGAAAGGTACGCGTTTTAGCTCACGCAGGCTGGCGTGAGGTCTGGAACAGGACAAGGAAATTAGACTAGCAAAAAAAGGACGTAGCTGTGGAATACTTAACTTTAATCCATAAATGGTGAACATCGCTCTTGACGGTACATGTTTTACAGCATCAATAGTAACTGGTAATGGCGCCTTGCTAGGTCGTAGCAAATGACGTAACTGAAGGCTATGCTAACTATCGTCTCGGAAAATGAGAGCGTATTTTGTCAGTGAACCATCGCTAGCAAAGTCGGTTGAACAACTGGGGCGAGTGCTAGGAAGTCTCTCTAGACCTGCCGCGTGGCGGCGCTCAGTCTGCAATAACTGATAGTGGCGACACGCGGGTCCGACGTATACTAACGGACCGTGGCCGATTTAAAGGCTACCACCTAGCAAGTGTGGTGTCTGGCTGTGACACCACAGTTCCATTTAAAAACATGTATGTTTGGAGAAAATCCATTCTGTGAAAACCGTACATCAATGGCATTGTCCACTTCCGCAATATTTGCGGTGCAAGTTTTAGGTGTTTCGCACTGTACACAGAAAGCCCCAAAGAACCACCGATGTGCCATAGGGACGGTTCCATACACCATAATAAGAGAGAAGTCTAGTTAACAATGTCTTGAGCATACCTCAACAGGTATTAGCACTCGTTCATCTTAGACACTATGAAACACATCTCTTCTACTGCAAGCTCTTTGCTTTTCATATTTTGGAAAGAGGTAGTATGGCCAAAACAACGAAAACATGGCTGGTAAACATGATCTCTAAAATGCATACCTTAAGAGCTATGAACACTTGTCCAGTAGAAGAGATGTGTTGCACACTAGCGAAAATGAACGAAATCTCATAGCTCCTAAAACTGAATCTTAGAGCCTGTGTCTACTAGACGTTTTCTTGTTTTGGTCAGTACTTCTTCCTCCCAAAATATGCAAAGCAAACAGTTTGCAGTAGAAGAGCTTTGTTTCACAGTATAGAAGATGAACAAGTGCCCGTACCTCTTAAGGTACGCATTTTAGAGCCCATGTCGACAACACGTTTTTTACTTACTTCTTACTTCTTTATTCCCTGCACCATGCGTCAATTCGTTGCAGATCCTCCTGCATTACAGTACAATTTTCCATTGTCACAACCTCTCGATATACTACAGCATCATCCGCAAAAAGCCTCAGTCAACTTCCGACGTTGTCCACAAGGTCATTTATGTATATTGTGAATAGCAACAACGGTCCTACTACACTCCCCTGCGGCACACCTGAAATCACTCTTACTTCGGAAGACTTCTCTCCATTGAGAATGACATGCTGCGTTCTGTTATCTAGGAACTCTTCAATCCAATCACACAATTGGTCTGATAGTCCATATGCTCTTACTTTGTTCATTAAACGACTATAGGAACAGTACGAAATGCCTTGCGGAAGTCAAGAAACACGCCATCTGCCTGGGAACCCGTGTCTATGGCCCTCTGAGTTTCGTGGACGAATAGCGCTAGCTGGGTTTCACACGATCGTCTTTTTCGAAACCCATGCTGATTCGTACAGAGCAGATTTCTAGCCTCCAGAAAAGTCATTACACTCGAACATAATACGTGTTCCAAAATTCTACAGGTGATCGACGTTAGAGATATAGGTCTATATTTCTGCAGATCTGTTCGACGTCCCTTCTTGAAAACGGAGATTACCTGTGCCCTTTTCCAATCTTTTGGAACGCTACGCCCTTCAAGAGACCTACGGTACACCGCTGCAAGAAGGGGGGAAAGTTCCTTGGCGTACTCTGTGTAAAATCGTACTGGTATCCCATCAGGTCCAGCGGCCTTTCCTCTTTTGAGCGATTTTAATTGTTTTTCTATCCCTCTGTCATCTATTTCGATATCTACCATTTTGTCATCTGTGCGACAATCTAGAGAAGGAACTACAATGCAGTCTTTCTCTGTGAAACAGCTTTGGAAGAAGACATTTAGTATTTCGTCATTTAGTCTGCCATCCTCTGTTTCAATACCATTTTGGTCACAGATTGTCTGGACATTTTGTTTTAATCCACATACCACTTTGACATAATATCAAAATTTCTTAGGATTTTCTGCCAAGTCAGTACATTGAACTTTACTTTCGAATTCATTGAACGCCTCTCGCATAGCCCTCCTCACACTACATTTCGCTTCGTGTAATTTTTGTTTGCCTGCAAGGCTTTGGCTATGTTTATGTTTGCTGTGAAGTTCCCTTCGCTTCCGCAGCAGTTATCTAACTCGGTTGTTGTACCACGGTGGCTCTTTTCCATTTCTTGCAATCTTGGTTTTCACATACTCATCTAATGCATATTGTAAGATGGTTTTGAACATTGTCCTCTGATCCGCAACACTATCTGTACTTGAGACAAAAGCTTTGTGTCGAGCCGTCAAGTTCGCACCGTCAGAAAAAGTCGAGCTGAAGGTACCGCAGCAACTTGTGTCGTTTATGTACAAGGACTGTGCTCCACATCTCTGCAGCATACCATTATACCACTTTGTGAGCTCATAAAAATTTACGTGCCTCAGCTCAAGGTACAATGCGAACTTCAGCTGGTTCTAGATATGTCCCTCGTGCTCACGTTTGAATGAAGCTGCTGGGTGTTTCCTCCAGGCTCACTCTACCAAGGTGACGGCCATAAAATTCGTCTAGAAGAGTAGGCGGACAAAATTTTCCGCCGTGTTGCAGAATTTGAAATGCAAAACAGCTAATAACTCGCAAGAAATGAATATAGGAATAATGTCGTGCTTTGTAATGAATATCTTGGAGTCTTCCGTCCTATTACACAAATTTTTCAAAACTGTCCTCCATTTTGCAGAATATGCCATGACGTCATTGTATTATAGTGACTCAGGCGTACAACCGCGATACTCTGCATTGTCAAAGTGTCTTACGTCAGAAGTTTTCTTAATATTTACCGCGATTTTGCGGAATGTGCCATGACGTCATTACATTACAGTATTTCTGTCATTAGAGCAATGCGCTCGTTTTAACACATACCTTATGAAAAGTCGAGTCAAAAGATCTTCAGCTGTCTAAACTTCTAGTCATTTTAGTTGAATCACCAGGTTTAGCCCTACATTACGCCATCTTAAGGCTCCCTGGCCAACGTGTAGAAAGTATCTTACCTCTGGCCCAGTCAAAACATGGACCTGTATTCGGTGATTGGTATCAGTAGATTTCTTCTTAACAAAGCAGTCCCTTCGACCATGACCTGACTGACTGTGTGATGATCAAAGGGATGTCTGCCTTAAGAAGAAAGCTAAAGATACCAAACACTGAACGCTGGCCCCTATTTTGACTGAGCCAGAGGTGGCGTCCTTCCTACAAGCCGGTTAGGGGTCCTGAAGATGGCACAGTGCAGCGCTGAACTGCCTACACACATAAAATAACAACCGAAAGTTTAGACAGCTGAAGGTGCTTTGATGTCAAATATTATATCTGTATAAAGATGGACGTACAGAGACATATACTATGATATCACACACACACACACACACACACACACACTAGTAACGTAGGTATGACATACATTACTGGCCATTAAAATTGCTACACCGAGAAGAAATCCAGATGATAAGCAGGTATTCATTGGACAAATATATTATACTGCAACTGGCATGTGATTACATTGTCACGCAATTTGGGTGCGTAGATCCTGAGAAATCATCACCCAGCACAACCACCTCTGGCCGTAATAACGTCCTTGATACGCCTGGGCATTGAGTTAAACAGAACTTGGATGGCGTGTGCACGTACAGCTGCCCATGCAGCTTCAGCACCGTACCACAGTTCGAGTAGTGACTGGCATCTTGCGACGAGCCAGTTGCTCGGCCACCATTGACCAGACGTTTTCAATTGGTGAGTGGTCTGGAGAATGTGCTGGCCACGGCAGCAGTCGAACGTTTTCTATACCCGGAAGTGTCCGTACAGGACCTGCAACATGCGGTCGTGCATTATCTGCTGAAATGTAGGGTTTCACAGGGATCGAATGAAGGGTAGAGCCACGGGTCGTAACACATCTCGACCGAGACGTGTAAGCAATGGCACCCCATACTATCACGCTGAGTGATACGCCAGTACGGCGATGACGAATACACGCTTTCAATGTGCGTTCACCGCAATGTCGCCACACACGGAGGCGACCATCGTGATGTAGTAAACAGAACCTGGATTCATCCGACAAAATGACGTCCTGCCATTCGTGCACCCACGTTCGTCGTTGAGTACACCATCGCAGGCGCTCCTGTCTGTGATGCAGCGTCAAGGGTAACCGCAGCCACGGTCTTCGAGCTGATAGCTCATTCTGCTGCAAACGTAGTCGATATGTTCGTGCAGATGGTTGTTGTCTTGCAAACGTCCCCATCTGTTGCCTCAGGGATCCAGACGTGGCTGCAAGATCTGTTACAGCCATGCGGATAAGACGCCTGTCATCTCGACTGCTAGTGATACGAATCCGTTGGGATCCAGCACGGCGTTCCGAATTACCCTCCTGAACCTACCGATTCCATATTCTGCGAACAGTCGTTGGATCTCGGCCAACGCGAGCAGCAATGTCGCGATACGATAAACCACAATCGCGATAGGCTACAATCCGACCTTTAACAAAGTCGGAAACGTGATGGTACGATTTTCTCCTCCTTACACGAGGCATCACAGCAACGTTTCACCAGGCAACGCCGGTCAACTGCTGTTTGTGTATGAGAAATCGGATGGAAAGTTTTGTCATGTCAGCACGTTGTAGGTGTCGCCAACGGTGCCAACCTTGTGTGAATGCTCTGAAAAGCTAATCATTTGCATATCACAGCATCTTCTTCCTGTCGGTTAAATATCGCGTCTGCAGCACGTCATCTTCGTGATGTAGCAATTTCATTGGCCAGTAGTGTAGATTTGGTATAATTATAGCAATTTGACCACACACTGCGTTTCAAAGTATCTTACATCATAAATTACGTTAATGTTAAAAGCTATTTTGCTGAATACGCCAAGACGTCATTAATGTATACACACACTGAACGTCAAAGTTCCTTACCTCCTAAATTATGGTAACATTTGCCACAATTTTTGAGAAGGATGACTATGCTCATGGTACTCTCATTACAGCGTACAGACTTCAATTGATGAAACTCATGTGACTGGAATAATAATAAAATCAATTTATTATTGTTATTATTATTATTATTATTATATATAACAAATACCCATCCTCTTACCTCAAACATACCAGATCCTCTCACCACAGTGCACAGAACAAGAATGATGCTGATCACACAGTTGCTCGAGCATTGGAAGGAGGAGGGGATATGGTTGATTCTAATGGTCCATTGATGAGGGAACAGGGGTCAGGTTGACCTTGAATATGCGACATTCAAGTGCGTGGAAACGGCGGAGGGAAGGAGCGTCCTTAGTGGGGGGAGGGTGGGGGTAACTCTGAAAACAACTTTTCCAATTCTGTAAGATATAACATGACACCAAATATGTAACAGGATATGATAGGTCCTTTGTCTTATCAGGGACCTTGAAGAAAGATTATTATCGGATCTGCTAGTCTCCTTGCCCCCCTACAAGGTTAGAGGTCTTTTGTCATTGAGTGGCTGGTTTGGTAAGAACTTTGAATTGATTTTGGGGCCAGAGCTTTACTTGGGTTTAGGTGTGTTATTTTGGAATTGGGATATTGCAGTGTCTGCAAGCTGAGAACTTAGGCTATTTTTGGAACTCTGAATGTTGATGGATTTAGAATCTCAGCGCGGGTGTTAGTGACTGAATATTTTATAACTGCACGAACTTTATTGATGTTTAAATACCAGCTGCGATTGTAGTATATCTTCTGTATTGTGCAATTTCATTACTGGAAAGAACTTCAACAGTATTTGTGCCGACAGCAGTGTCAATGAACTTTTAGTGACACTCGACGTTGTGGAACTTTTAGGTTTCGGCTGCAGGTTTTTCCGATTTTATTGCGTGGTACTGCGCACTTGCTACTGTCTGTGAATGGTCTGCATGAATCACGAATGAGACACTTGAAGTAGTAAAGGAGTTTTGCTATTTGGGAAGGAAAATAACTGATGATGGTCGAAGTAAAGAGGATATAAAATGTAGACTGCCAATGGCAAGGAAAGCGTTTCTGAAGAAGAGAACTTTGTTAACATCGAGTATAGATTTAAGTGTCAGGAAGTCGTTTCTAAAAGTATTTGTATGGAGTGTAGCCATGTATGGAAGTGAAACATGGACGATAAATAGTTTAGACAAGAAGAGAAATGAAGCTTTCGAAATGCGGTGCTACAGAAGAATGCTGAAGATTAGATGGGTAGATCACATAACTAATGAGGAGGTATTGAATAGAATTGGGGAGAAGAGGAGTTTGTAGAACAACTTGACAAGAAGAAGGGACCGGTTGGAAGGACATGTTCTGAGGCATCAAGGGATCACAAATTTAGCATTGGAGGACAGCGTGGAGGGTAAAAATCGTAGAGGGAGACCAAGAGATGAATACACTAAGCAGATTCAGAAGGATGTATGTTGCAGTAGGTACTGGGAGATGAAGAAACTTGCACAGGATAGAGTAGCATGGAGAGCTGCATCAAACCAGTCTCAGGACTGAAGACCACAACAACAACATCTTGAATTACTTTTCTGTCAAATTAGCAACTGATGAGAGACCACCATTCGCATATACAGAGGGGGGCAAATAAAATTGGTGTGGAGACCAGAGTTCCAGGATTAAAAGAAACGCTGCATAGAAACGTAAATGCCGTACTAACATGGCTATAGCAGGTGTTGAAAGTGACCTTCATTCATCTCCTGGCCCTCCTGGGCCTTGGTCAACAAGTTGCTAAAGGCGGATCAAGGCTGGGCTACTGAAATTTCTGAAGTCTCATCGAAAATGTTCTGTTACAGTACCTGAAGACTATAAGGATTGTTGTGATACACTTTAGACTTGAGTGCTCCCCATGCAAAGTAATCGCATCCGGTCAACAGGTGACCCGGATGGACAGCTAGGGCCGCGACCAGACTGCCCTCTGCTAACAACTCTGTCAGAAGTGAAGATTGGGTACATGTTCTCCAAGGTTCGGTCGGCTGTTTGGGCAGTTACTCCATTCTGTTGGAATTAACTATAGGTCTTTTCCTCCTTCGTTAATATTGCAACAAATGGTTTCCACTCGTCACGGCCACTTTTATTTTCCCCACCCTCTATTTTTTCTGTATTTCAGTAAATATGCAGTCAAAATTTAAAACCTTGTGTTGTACGCCACACTATTTCTCCGTGCGATTATTTCACGCTGTTTACTCTTACTTTTCATTATTCACGTGTCGCTTATTTATTTACTTTCGTGTCCGCTAATGTCTATACTAATTAAAGGGCTTCATAATCGATCTATACTTCAATTAAGACATAAGCAACAGTGTGTGACCGACGCCTTTTGATTCAGAGAGTCGTATTGAAATTTAGGGTTTTTCATTTGCCTTCAGCTTGTTACGTTGCAATTAGTTAATCTCGACAGTTACTGTGATATTGTAAATGTGATATTAATTAATTGTTCCACAAAAGTTGATTTATTATAGCATTTTATTTCACTCGTTTAGTACCGGCATTGCCCATTATCAGCGGTGTCTGTATTACATAAAAGACACAAATTTCTCTTAATCAGTTACTCACAGTGTACGGTATAGTTTTTATGTACACGTGATTTTTCCCATTCATTGTAATTTGACTTTTGTTACATATGGTATTCTCTAACGTACCCAATAAATGTTCATGTATTAATACCATTCCATAATTTATACTGTGTGTACTTATATGTAATAAGCGTAAGGAATGTTTTACAAAAAATATGCTGTTCTTATTGGCAATTGCTGTACGTGCAAATATCTCTTTTGATAGATATCAAAGTATATGTATATATTGCTAATTCTGATTTGTATTATCTCTGATAGGAGAACAAAGAAATTTGTTTTCATCAAAACATGTTAGCGAATATTTTTATTTGTTTTTTATTTTTGGATCAGTCTGTTCGTTGAAAATAATGTCGGTATGTTTCGATGTACGTGTGAAAATTTATATTACTTCCAAAATATTTAGCAAACTGCAATTTTCGGCAATACCAAGGACTGATAGGCATTGTGTTATGTTACTGGCTGTGTGGTTTTGTTCTTTTAAGTGTGCACCAAACAAAGACACGTACGTGCCAGTTAGGTTCAGTCCCGTGAAACTGCAAGTTTACACACTTATAAGTGGCCACATTTATACATCATCATCGATTTCATCCAAATTTATGGTATGTACAGGGCTTGGCTGTAAATGACAGTGGCAGAAGTAGGGGTTTCAGATGACCAACTGCTTAAAAAAATGCACTTTGTAGCGGTATGGAGGAGGCATTACCCATTTATTTTAGCGCACCTTCCAGCCAGTGGTTGGTGCACCGGAAGGAGTGGAGAAAGGTAATCCGGGGGTCGGGGGACCGAATGTCTATGCACAATCCTTTTTTTTAAATCAATTTTATGTTACTTACACTGCAAGTAAACCGAGATATTGCTCAGTCTGTTGTATTTATTCATATTTTCATTAAAGCCATGAAGAGGGAAGCCAATGGAAAATTTGAGTTTGCAAATAAATTTCGAGGTAGGGATTGTAAGAGGTGCACAAGAAGTTCATACATAAAATTAGATGCTTTTATTATTGTACAGTTGATAATTTACACGTGATGTGGCAATACACACTCTAAAAACAGAGGTAGCAGTAATTTTCTCGGCACCAAAATTTTACAGTTACATGGTTGTTTTGTAGTTTCAAATCAAAAACAAATTTGGTTTATTTTCGTGAGAGATTCTCTTTCATAGCACAGTTTGACAGTAAACCACGCGTAACGCATGATTTCCCCAATTATTAGGGAAATGGAATGCTTCTTTTGATGCTGTCTTCTAGAGATATGATTCCTTTTTCTCTCTCGACGCGATAAGAGCAGCTTTGAAGGTCTCTGGTCAAATTCCTTAGCTGATGTTAACCACAGGCATCGCAGCAGTGCACTAGCGGTGTGCATTGAAAGAGGGAGGCGGGAATTGCTTTAATATTTTTCTGGTCGTATGATTGCGGTTTTGTTTGTCCTCCCCATGAGTCCACTGAGGTAAGAAATTTGTTCTCCTGCACATGGGGTTTAATCACATCAAATACAATATATTAAGCGTTATCTACGTTTATTCAGCGTGTAATTAACGTGAAAATAAAAAAATAAAAGAAATTCCCGCGTAGGTCCCCGAACCGCCGATCTTCGAACTGCTGCTCTGCACTGTTCCCTCTGCGCCGTCATAATTCGATTTGCCACGCCCGACACTCGTCAAAAACGCTATTATTTTCTACACACTTGGGCATCTGGACCTCCCACTCCTGTCACTTTTTTGTGGCCAAGACTTGAATATACCATAAATTTGGACGAACATGCGTCCGTTCAGTGCCTGTAAGATGCCAACATTTTGGATTGGTGTATACGTTCCTAGCGTTTTTGTATAAGTTTAATAAACACAACAGATATACCTTACACAGACTTTAGTTATGAATAATATATTCTCCATCGCTATACAAGGTGGTCTATTGATCGTGACCGGACCAAATATCTCACGAAATAAGCGTCAAACGAAAAAACTACAAAGAACGAAACTTCTCTACCTTGGATGGGGAGACCAGATGGCGCTATGGTTGGCCCGCTAGATGGAGCTGCCATAGGTCAAACGAATATCAACTGCATTTTTTAAAAAAAAATAGGAACCCCCATTTTTATTACATATTCCTGTTGTACGTAAAGAAATATTAATGTTTTTGTTGGACCACTTTTTTAGCTTTTCTAGATGGAGCAGTAATACTCACAAACGTATAAGTACGTGGTATCACGTAACATTCTACCAGTGCGCACGATACTTGCTTCGTGGTACATTACCCGTGTTAAAATGGACCGTTTACCAATTGCGGGAAAGGTCGATATCGTGTAGATGTATCGCTATTGTGAACAAAATGCCTAAAGGGCGTGTACTATGTATGCTGTTCGGTATCCTGGACGACATCATCCAAGTGTCCGGACCGTTCGCCGGATAGTTACGTTATTTAAGGAAACAGGAAGTGTTCAGCCACGTGTGAAACGTCAACCACGACCTGCAACAAATGATGATGCCCAAGTAAGTATTTTAGCTGCTGTCGCGGCTAATCCGCACATCAGTAGCAGACAAATTGTGCAAGAATGGGGAATCTCAAAAACGTCGGTATTGAGAATGCTACATCAACATCGACTGCACCCGTACCATATTTCTATGCACCATGAATTGCATGGCGACGACTTCGAACGTCGTGTACAGTTCTGCCACTGGGCACAAGAGAAGTTACGGGATGATGACAGATTGTTTGCACGCGTTCTATTTAGCGATGAAGTGTAATTCACCAACAGCGGTAATGTAAACCGGCATAAGATGCAATATTGGGCAACGGAAAATCCACGATGGCTGCGACAAGTGGAACATCAGCGATCTTGCCGGTTTAATGTATGGTGCGGCATTATGTGAGGAAGGATAATCGGCCCCATTTTATCGATGGCAATCTAAATGGTACAATGTATGCTGATTTCCTACGTAATGGTCTGTCGATATTACTACAAGATGTTTCACTGGATGACAGAATGGCGATGTACTTCCAACATAATGGGTGTCCGGCACATAGCTCGCTTGCGTTTGAAGCGGTATTGAATAGCATATTTCATGACAGGTGGATTGGTCGTCGAAGCACCATACCATGGCCCGCACGTTCACCGGATCTGAGGTCCCCGGATTTCTTTCTGTGGGGAAAGTTGAAGGACATTTGCTATCGTGATCCATCGACAACGCCTGACAAGATGCGTCAGTGCATTGTCAATGCATATGCGAACATTATAGAAGATGAACTACTCGCTGTTGCCAGGAATGTCGTTCCACGTATTTCCAAATGCATTGAGGTTGACGGACATCATTTTGAGCATTTATTGCATTAATGTTGTATTTACAGGTAATCACGCTGTAACAGCATGCGTTCTCAGAAATGGTAAGTTCACAAAGGTACATGTATCACATTGGGAAAACCGAAATAAAATGTTCAAACGTACCTACGTTCTGTATTGTAATTTAAAGAACCTACCCGTTGTCAACTGTTCGTCTAAAATTGTGAGCCATATGTTTGTGACTATTACAGCGCCATCTATCACAAAGCGAGGAAAGTGGTCCAACTAAAACATTCATATTTCTTTACGTACTACACGAATATGTAATAAAAAATGGAAGTTTCTATTTTTTTTAAAAAACGCAGTCGATAATCGTTTGACCTGTTGCAGCGCCATCTAGCGGGCCAACCATAGCGCCATCTGGTTTCCCCCTTCAAGATAGACAAATTTCGTTCTTTGTAGATTTTTCGTTTGACACTTATTTCGTGAGATACTTGGGTCTGTCACGATCAATGGATCATCCGGTATACAACAGTCTGCCAATGCCGGTGTACATTTTCCATTTCGCAACCGTAGAAATTACGTGGTTCTGAGGCCATGTTCTGTATGCATTTTCGTCTAAAAGACTGTAGGATAGAGAGCGGAAAAGGTGATAATTTGTTGGCGGAAGATCAGGTGAATAAGGCGGATGCAGGACTTTCCAACTCCGGTGTAGCGTCTTTTGTCAGTTTAGCAGAATGCAGGCTGGAGTTATCGTGGAGTAGCATCACTTCACTTATTCTTCCTGACCGTTGTTCTTAAACTGCGTCTGCAAGATTCGTAAAATATTGACAATAACTGTCAGCAGTGATAGTTATACCTCGGGGAAGCAATTCGCAGGACGTCATACCTTCGCTGTTCCACCAGATGCATAACTGTTCCACCACATGCATAGCATTATCTTTTGTGGATGCGCGCAGGTCTTGGTATGGGGAGTTGCAGTTTTGTTTGGGCTCAACCATTCCCTTTTTTTTTCCTTGTGTTAGCATAAGGACACCATTCCTCGTCGCCAGTAACGATAGAGGCTGGAAATGGTCGATGTTGTTAACTAACCAATTAATGACGAACAAGTAGAGATGCACATATCGCTACCAGACGATTTTTTTTTATTTTGGTTTAGAGCATGCGGTACTCATACACCCGATTTTTGAACCTACGCCGTTGAATGCAAATGACACACGATTATGAAGTGATCACAGTTCATCACATCTGCCAGTTATAGAGTACAGTGACGTGGATCATTGTGTTTAATGGGTTTAAACGAATTTCATCGTACTCCGAAGGTCTTCCTGGACATGGAGAATCACTGCTGTCAAAACGATCCTTCTTAAAACGAGAAAACCATTTTCTTACCGTGCTCTGTCCAGTGGCATTATCTCGATATACGGCGCAAGTGTTTCTGTCTGCTTCCGGTGCTATCACCACTCTATTGAACTCAAACAGAAGAACAAGACGGAAATGCTCAGATTTCTCCAGTTGGTACTCCATTTTCTACCGTCCATAGCTCCATTCACTACCTCCAAATGACAAAATAACGGTACGTAAACTCAGATAGCAACAATGAACTACAAATAAAAAATGACATCAATAAATAAACTCCTTTCAACCTGAAAAACAATACCGTCACGACCTCGTAGACCACCGTAATACAAAGTAAATTCTTTCTGTCTCTTCGTCTCCTATTTGTGATGTTGGTATATATTCCGGAACTAATGGTTTAGTTAAAACCTCCACGCCGAGAGGCTGTGATTGTTCAAGGTAGAGCATTAACTGCACCAAGTGCTCGGTGTGTTCCGCAATTATAGGGACATAAGCATTAGTTACGCGATGCCGATTCTGTGATTGTCTCTGCCTGATGTTCTCTTTCTAGATTAAAAGTAATCGATGGTCATTCTATTGGCGCAATGTCGTCATCTGTATTTTGTCTGATTCAACACGTTCTTTCCTGTTAAAATTATTACGGTGTTTGTAAATCTGTATGGACACTCTACACATGGTCGCATGATAATGCGTTGTCTTTGTCAGAACACTCGTCTATCTCCATTTTATTTCGTGGCTAGCATCTGGGTAAACGTGTTCTACTGCCGATTTGTATGTATGTTCCGGTCGGCAGTACCTTTTGTGCTCAGTTAAGCTGTTGTTAAAACATCTCTTTTTGGTTCTAACGTGTACTTGCCAACAACTACAGGGAATTTTATATACCCCAGGAGTCGCTAGTGGATGCCGTACACGTTTTGCCGTTCTTAAGCATATTCTTATCTTCTTGTGGACTTTAATATAGATTCAAACTCCTTCTTCGATAACGTGTGAGGGGATAAAGTGATCATCGCTGCTTTCTATTGGCGCCTGGAGTTCAGGCTCTTTCCCAACACAGCTACAACATACGACTAAATACCGACTGTTTCTAGATCTACCCTAGTCCTGTGTTTGAACTGCACCCTTTAAGATTGATGCTCTTTCTATATTTTCGCGACATCCTCTAATAAAAAAAACCGCCCAGTCCACTCCACAGAGTCCCCGTAACCCATGTAACCGACGATGCTACAAATGGTGAGCTCTGCCTTCATGTCGCAAACAAGGCTGGCAGTTTTTACCGTTTCAGATAGCCGCTAGATACCAGAGAGAACCTCTTTCGACCCAAAGCGACACACATCGTTAGTACCGACATAAGCCACCACCTGCAGTTGGCTGTGAGCTGTGCTCTTCGTGACATCCGTAAGGACCCGTTCAGCGTCTGGAACGGTTGGCCCCTCCCCCGGTATGCACATGTCGTACAATGGTCTTCTCGCTCTACTTCGCATGCATATCCCTAAGTGGACCCATTAGGCACCTACCTGTTTTTTAATCGACATCTGGAATACTTACTTCTTCTTCATTGGTGAAGGTATTTCGGAAAACCGTGTTTAATAACTCCGCTTTAGTGACGCTAACATCGATAACTTTACCATTGCTATCGTCCGCCCCTGGTAGCTGAGTGGTCAACGCGACGGAAGTCATGCCAAACGGCCCGGGTTAGATTCCCAGTTGGGTCGGAGATTTTCTCCGCTCAGGGACTGGGTGTTGTGTTGTCCTTAACATCATCATTTCAACCCCATCGACACGCAAGTCGCCGAAGTGGCGTCAGCCCGAAAGACTTGCACCAGGCGAACGGTCCACCCGACGGGAGGCCCTAGCCACTCGGTATTTAAATTTTGTCATTGCTATCGCGTAGTGAGGGTAGCGACTGTGTAGTATGGACGACGACGTCATAGCAAGAGAATAACAATCGATTACTTTTAATCGAGAACGATGGCGCAGCCGGAGATGATCACTCAGTTGGCATCATATAAGAACGGTGTAGCCCTCTGCATCACTGTAATTGTGGAGACACCTCTAGCGCTTGTTGCAGATACCGTTCTACTTCTGAAGCTGTCTCACGCAGTCTGAGACGAAACGTCAGGAAATAGTTTTGTATACTGAGCATGGCCTCTCAGTCCAGATGTTTTAACTGATCACTGACCATGAAAGCCTATCAACTATAGTCGTTGTCGACGATTTGCTGCAATCACGATGAGAACAACTCTCTCACTGAATTGTTCAAAGTAACTCATTCTCTTAACTACTTTGCTACTGATGACGAATCCTACTCCTGTTACACCATTTTCTGTTGCTGATGATGTTACCGGATACTTGTCTGACGAAAAAACCTTACGTTATTTCTAAATTTCGCTTCACAGACCACCGCTATATTTATACTGAACATTTGCACTTTCCTTTGCAAATTTTCTAGCTCTCCTACCACATTCCAATTTGACATTACGCGCACCATCTCGTAGAACGTTACCCTTTCGTTGATTATCCAACGTTATTGCCATGGTCACCTCCCTTTGCATTTCTCTCTCGGAAATTGGACTGGTAGATTAATCTGCAATTTTTTATTTTCCAATGCAGAGATCATCATGACAGTTTTTCAGATAAGGCTACATGTCTTTCGAATACAAATTATGGCCGGCCAGAGTGGCCAAGCGGTTCTAGACGCTACAGTCTGGACCCGCGCGACCGCTACGGTCGCAGTTTCGAATCCTGCCTCGGGCATGGCTGTGTGTGATGTCCTTAGGTTAGTTAGGTTTAAGTAGTTGTAAGTTCTAGAGGACTGATGACGAAAGAAGTTAAGTCCCATAGTGCTCACAACCATTTGAATACAAATTACGTTTATTTAATTTAGTGTTTGTCATTGCCTTTTGAATTCTTATACCGTTGATCATTGCTGATTCTTACGCTTATTAGGGACAGTTTCCCACTCTTTTTTCTAAGTTGGCAGAACGAAAGCGACTCCCTACGTCTTCGGTTGCCTTTGCTGCCGATTTTTTTTTCAAAATTTAAGTAATATCAGAGGTCTACCCTAGGTCTCAGGACATTTTAAACGGTAGTAAAAGATGCCGTCAATATGCCACATTGACCAACTGAGTAACTGTAAAGCCACAGATTCGCTTTAGAACATGTTTGCACCATTATTAACAGACTGGTCTTGTATTCTGGAGGATGGTGGTTCTGATCACCATATGTCCATCCTGCTTTAACGTTTTCCATTGTTTATCTAAATTACTGCAAATGGCAGACTAGTTTCTTTTATAGAGGCACAGACGACTACCCATCCTGTTGAAAACAAACAAAACAAAAAAAAATCGATCAAATGGCTCTGAGCACTATGGGACTTAACATTTGAGTTCATCAGTCCCCTAGAACTTAGAACTACTTAAACCTAACTAACCTAAGGACATCACACACATCCATGCCCGAGGCAGGATTCGAACCTGCGACCATAGTGGTCGCGCGGTTCCAGACTGAAGCGCCTAGAACCGCTCGGCCACACCGGCCAGCCTGTTGAAAACAAAATTGTGTTTTAATGGTTGTATATAAAAATTACTTTTTATGTTCTCAGCCACCTAATGTAACATATCCACAATTTTTTGTAAAAGTGAACCGTGGCTGAGTATGGCTATTGTTCCTGCTACCGCCACTACTAGTATCACCATTACAAGGCCCAGAGCTGAAGCTCTGTCTGTCTTTGGGGTTTTTCTGAAACTGCTTCGCTCCCCTCCGGCAATGAAGTACGTGGATGAATAAATGGCCTGTTCCACTTGGTTGAGATTTGACGTCAAACCGGGTGTGGCTGCGTAAATCACTAAGGAAAGGTCAGAGGATTTCAAGGCCACAGCAATAGGATGACGCCCAGAAAATAACTGAGGTGTTGGAACCAACCATTAACTTGAGGCCAGAGTCACACTTTTTACACTACTGGTCATTAAAATTGCTACACCAAGAAGGAATGCATATGATAAACGCGTATTCATTGGACAAATATATTGTACTAGAACTGACATGTGATCACATTTTCACGCAATTTGGGTGCGTAGATCCTGAGAAATCAGTACCCAGAACAACCACCTCCGGCCGTAATAACGGCCTTGATACGCCTGGGCATTGAGTCAAACAGAGCTTGGATGGCGTGTATAGGTACAGCTGCCCATGCAGCTTCAACACGATACCACAGTTCAAAAGAGTAGTGACTGGCGTATTGTGCCGAGCCAGTTGTTCTGCCACCATTGACCACACGTTTTCAGTTGGTGAGAGATCTGGAGAATGTGATGGCCAGAGCAGCAGTCCAACATTTTCTGTATCCAGAAAGGCCCGTACAGGATCTGCAACACACGGTCGTGCATTATCCTGTTGAAATGTAGGGTTTCGCAGGCTACGAATGAAGGGTAGAGCCGCGGGTCGTAACACGTCTGAAATGTAACGTCCACTGTTCAAAGTGGCGTCAATGCGAACAAGAGGTGACCGAGACGTGTAACCAATAGCACCCCATACCATCATGCTGGGTGATACGCCAATATGGCGATGACGAATACAGCCGGCAGGAGTGGCCGAGCGGTTCTAGGCGCTACAGTCTGGAACCGCACGGCTGCTACGGTCACAGGTTCGAATCCTGCCTCGGGCATGGATGTGTGTGATGTCCTTAGGTTAGTTAAGTTAAATAGGGGACTGATGACCTCAGAAGTTAAGTCCCATAGTGCTCAGAGCCATTTGATGACGAACACACGCTTCCAATGTGCGTTCACCGCGATGTCGCCAAACACGGATGCGACCATCATGAAGCTGTAAATAGAATCTGGGTTCATCCGAAAAAATGACGTTTTGCCATTCGTGCACCCAGGTTCGTCGTTGAGTACACCATCTCAGGCGCTCCTGTCTGATATGCAGTGTCAAGGGTAACCGCAGCCATTGTCTCCGAGCTGATAGTCCATGCTGCTGCAAACGTCGTCGAACTGTTCGTGCAGATGGTTGTTGTCTTGCACACGTCCCCATCTGTTGACTCACGGATCGAGACGTGGCTGCACGATCCGTTACAGCCATGCGGATAAGATGCCTGTCATCTCGACTGCTAGTGATACGAGGCCGTTGGGATCCAGCACGGCGTTCCGTATTACCCTCCTGAACCCACCGATTCCATATTCTGCTGTCATTGGATCTCGACCAACGCGATCAGCAATGTCGCGATAGGATAAACCACAATCGCGATACGCTTCAATCCGATTTTTATCAAAGTCGGAAACGTGATGGTACGCATTTCTCCTCCTTATACGAGGCATCACAACAACGTTTCACCAGGCAACGCCGGTCAACTGCTGTTTGTGTATGAGAAATCGATTGGAAACTTTCCTCAGGTCAGCAAGTTGTAGGTGTCGCCACCGGCGCCAACCTTGTGTGAATGCTCTGAAAAGTTAATCATTTGCATATCACAGCATCTTCTTCCTGTCGGTTAAATTTCGCGTCTGTAGCACGTCATCTTCGTGGTGTAGCAATTTTAATGGCCAGTAGTGTATAAGTTAACAATAAATACGCAAAGGTACTGGCGAGTGGTTAAGTAGACTCTATGAGGAGCGGTAAGGGGATAAGGCTTATTGTAGAGCCAGACAAACGTCATACGAGGACTGTTCAGGAATGTTTCCGTCTGACGCCGCCAGGCGCGCGCCGATCGCGTATATTTTGGTATGTGCGTGCTCGGCAGCTCAATCGGAATCCATTCGTGACAGCGGGAACGTCTCTGCGCGTCTGGTTTTTTCGATATTCGAATTTTAAATGTGCGCTGCAGCCGAAAATCCCGCAAGCTGTGAGGTGCTGTTTGTCATATGGTTTTTGTTGCCAAAAAGAACCTAAAACCTTTCGTGTGCGGAAACAACGTAATGAGTGAATGTTCCGTCCGGAAACTGTACATTCGGTTTAAAAGTGGCCGAACCAACGTTCATGATGAAGAGAAGAGTGGACGCCCGAGCGCTGTGACTGACAATCTTGTCGCTAAAGTTGATGAAACGATTCGTGGAAACTGTCGCTTCACAATAACGGAGCTTTCGCTTTCTCTTCCACAAATTTCACAGACTATGTTGTTTGAAACTGACACTCAAAAGATAAGATACCACAAATTTTGTGCACAGTGGGTACCCAAAATGCTTACAGAGCACCATAAAGAAGAGGGGGGCAACGTTGACGTTTTTGGAGGCCTGTCACAAATATGGTGATGCATTACTGGATCGAATAGTAGCCGGTGACGATACTTCGGTCAAACACGTCCATTGCGAGAACAAAATTACAGTCCATGGAGTGGGTGCACACGAGGTCCCCCCAAAAATCAAGATAATGTTTGCAATCCTTGTCAGCAAGGAAGTTGATGGCGACAGTGTTTTGGGATAGGCAAGGTGTGCTTCTTATTGATTTTCTCGAACGTGGAGCAACCATAAATTCTGTCTTGTACTGTCAAACTTTTCGCAGCCTTAAAGGAGTAGTTCAAAACAAACGCCCAGGAAAGCCGACGTCCAAAATTTTGTTTTAGTACAACAACGCCCGACCTTCCATGCAAACCGCTCTAAAGAGCTCCTTAATTCATTAAAAAGGGAAATTTTCCCTCGTCCGTCCTACAGCCCCGATATTGCACCAAACGACTTCCACTTGTTTCCCAAGATGAAGAAATGGCTTGCAATGCAGCGCTTTGATGACGACGCGGAACTCCAGGCGGGCGTGATTCACTGGCTGAAGTCTCAGGCGGCAGAATTTTACGAGGGAGGTCTTTCAAATCTTGTCCACCGTTATGATAAGTGCCTCAATGTGTTTGGTGACTACATGGTAAAGTAGTATGCCAGTCGCTCTTTCAGATGTATATAATAAAATGTATTTCTTGTAATTAGTTTTTTTTAACGCCAAATCTTTCCTTACTTTCTGAATAGCCCTCGTACATTGTTGCTAACAAGTTACTGAAGATTTAGGTTGCAGTACACGTAAAAAATACGTGGTAAGATGTAGGTATGAATTCAATGAGTGAAATAAAACTGAAGACATATAATAGCGAGCTTATAATAATTGAATTGACTGTGCCTGAATTTCATTTTGTTTCCCTGCACTCCTTTATATCTCTGTTACAAACTCTCTCCTATATGCAGGCTAACAACTGCGGTGGATTCGTCCACAGGGCTTATAACGAATCGAAGGTTCCTGAGACAAAAGAAAAGGTAAGAATTACAATTTATTTTTTTAACATATGGTTTCGTTTGTTATTTCACAAAATTACAAATAATTTATTTCTGATTCCAATTTTACTAACTAATACAGCGCATTCCATATGAGCTTAAATTTTAATACAGCTGGCTTTCTACGAGGGGATAGTTTCTGTGATTGTGCCATATTATAACGGGCAAATAAGTCAACCTTCTTTTAATTTATTCATTGGTTCATTTAACGGCCATTAGATTGGTCTGTACTAAATTTAATAACTTAGAACACAACTCTTTTATCAAGCGCTGCGTCGTGTTATCGGGTATTGTGTTCTCAAATATGTTTCACAGCTTGGGAACTGATATACACTCCTGGAAATTGAAATAAGAACACCGTGAATTCATTGTCCCAGGAAGGGGAAACTTTATTGACACATTCCTGGGGTCAGATACATCACATGATCACACTGACAGAACCACAGGCACATAGACACAGGCAACAGAGCATGCACAATGTCGGCACTAGTACAGTGTATATCCACCTTTCGCAGCAATGCAGGCTGCTATTCTCCCATGGAGACGATCGTAGAGATGCTGGATGTAGTCCTGTGGAACGGCTTGCCATGCCATTTCCACCTGGCGCCTCAGTTGGACCAGCGTTCGTGCTGGACGTGCAGACCGCGTGAGACGACGCTTCATCCAGTCCCAAACATGCTCAATGGGGGACAGATTCGGAGATCTTGCTGGCCAGGGTAGTTGACTTACACCTTCTAGAGCACGTTGGGTGGCACGGGATACATGCGGACGTGCATTGTCCTGTTGGAACAGCAAGTTCCCTTGCCGGTCTAGGAATGGTAGAACGATGGGTTCGATGACGGTTTGGATGTACCGTGCACTATTCAGCGTCCCCTCGACGATCACCAGTGGTGTACGGCCAGTGTAGGAGATCGCTCCCCACACCATGATGCCGGGTGTTGGCCCTGTGTGCCTCGGTCGTATGCAGTCCTGATTGTGGCGCTCACCTGCACGGCGCCAAACACGCATACGACCATCATTGGCACCAAGGCAGAAGCGACTCTCATCGCTGAAGACGACACGTCTCCATTCGTCCCTCCATTCACGCCTGTCGCGACACCACTGGAGGCGGGCTGCACGATGTTGGGGCGTGAGCGGAAGACGGCCTAACGATGTGCGGGACCGTAGCCCAGCTTCATGGAGACGGTTGCGAATGGTCCTCGCCGATACCCCAGGAGAAACAGTGTCCCTAATTTGCTGGGAAGTGGCGGTGCGGTCCCCTACGGCACTGCGTAGGATCCTACGGTCTTGGCGTGCATCCGTGCGTCGCTGCGGTCCGGTCCCAGGTCGACGGGCACGTGCACCTTCCGCCGACCACTGGCGACAACATCGATGTACTGTGGAGACCTCACGCCCCACGTGTTGAGCAATTCGGCGGTACGTGCACCCGGCCTCCCGCATGCCCACTATACGCCCTCGCTCAAAGTCCGTCAACTGCACATACGGTTCACGTCCACGCTGTCGCGGCATGCTACCAGTGTTAAAGACTGCGATGGAGCTCCGTATGCCACGGCAAACTGGCTGACACTGACGGCGGCGGTGCACAAATGCTGCGCAGCTAGCGCCATTCGACGGCCAACACCGCGGTTCCTGGTGTGTCCGCTGTGCCGTGCGTGTGATCATTGCTTGTACAGCCCTCTCGCAGTGTCCGGAGCAAGTATGGTGGGTCTGACACACCGGTGTCAATGTGTTCTTTTTTCCATTTCCAGGAGTGTATTATTGACCTATCCTCTTAAAATTCGTGTGTATTTACAACGATAAGTGATTTGCGTATTTTCGTAAACATTAGAAAAAACTTTGTATGGAGCTTCAAGATGGTGATTTTTCTTCGTTTTCGTAGTTATTAATTTCTTTTTGTCTGTTGCCGTACTTCTAATTTCTCTTTATGAACGTTATTAGTGAAGACGTCGATACGGAATCCACACATTAGCTTTGTATCCCTAATAGTGCATATTGTTAATCAGATTTTTTGGAATACTCAGGGACGTGGCGAAACATTTTAAATCACAGCACTCTAATTCAAACATTGTTAATACCTCTAC
The DNA here is from genome assembly GCF_021461395.2 of Schistocerca americana. NCBI lineage: Eukaryota > Metazoa > Arthropoda > Insecta > Orthoptera > Acrididae > Schistocerca > Schistocerca americana. Next base: position 100,595,960 of record NC_060123.1, on the reverse strand, counting down.
TCGCCCATCCTGATGTATAGAGTATATTCTTTATGATATAGAAACTTTCACGGATACTAGAAATGGGTGACTATATTAAATTGAAGTAAAAATATTGCTCCACGAAGAAGACTCTCTCGAAAGGTACAAAAGCAAATGCGTTGTAGAACAACGCCGGCAGTGGAACAGAAGGGCAGAACAGTCTATGATCTTTTTTTGTGCATTGTAAGAAGTTGATTTAACTGTACACTCTTTCTAACATTCTAGATGCACGTAATTACAGGGAGTTATCGCTGACGCCAGTCTGCAGAAATATTATGTTTTTTTGCTTTCTGGGCATTAAAATGTTTTCTATAAAAATCATCAAAGGCTCCGTAAACAGAAAACAGAGATCTGGGGAAACATAGCTCGTTACGTGCGTACGTCCATGTGCGTCAGAACGCAGCAGCTAACTGCGCTCATATTGGTGGCGTTTTACTTTTCTCTTGGAAATTATTAGACAAAGCTACGCACTATCGTTTAGTGAATAAAATACCAACTTATCGAATATCGGACCAGATTTTCGACTGGATTCAGAACTTCCTAGAAAACAGAACTCGATACATTGCTCAAAATGGGACGAAATCGACAGATGGTACGTGTAATTTCGACAGTACTACAGCTTAGTGTTATAGGGTCGTTACTGTTTTCAGTATAAGTTGTTCAAAAGAATGAGAGGAACACATGAATCAGTTCTGCCATTCCCATGTCAGCTGGCAACTTCATCACTGGCGAAACGTGTTATTCTCAGGCAAGTCCAGATATCTTCTGACCCAAGGTGACGGCGGTGTTCGTGTGAGGAGGCCCGTGGTCAGCAATACCTTCAAATTTTGTCCAGGAGATAGACAGATTTCCAAGATTAACTGGTGGTGTAAGGGAGCTTCGTACAGATCCTATTATTGTCCATGGTCACCTTAAAGATCCAGTTGGACCATGTGGTGGATGTCGCATGTGGCATCGGCAGTGAACCCCTTTCAATGCGAGGGCCCACGTGGCCCAGCGTGGACATTCAAATAATGGAATAGCCGACGGTGAGTCCCGACCTATACGCCATTTGTGGGACTTGCTTGACACGCGTGTTTGTGGTCGTCCTGTTCCACCACAGTCGCTACAAGAAATCTCATGGGCTCTCATTCAAGAATGGGAGCGGATTCCACACTATGGCTTATACAGAGCATGCCACATAGGTGTAAGGCGGCGATAAACAATGGCGCAGGCTACACATGAAGTGAAGCTCTTATAGTCCAATGAAAATCAGACAGAATGACGGGATGAATGATTGTTTCCATTCTGTTTTCTACACCTGTCGAATACATCACTTGTTTTTATACAAACGGCCGAGGATGTAATGATCATTTGTTGTGTACCTAATAAGTAAAAATAAAGGTTTAACTTGGTAATAAAGCCAGTCCTCAATTATTGCTCAGTAGAGTATGGCAGACGCCCGAAATCATGTTCCCCTAATTCTTTCGAGCAGTGTGTATATAAATGATGTAGTTGATACCTTTAGAAGCTCCTTGAGCCTGGCAGCAACTCCAAGTACTACAGTAAGCGAAATACAGAAAGAACTGCAGAGAATCGATGATTAATGCAGAACCTGGCAGTTGTCCCTGAGCGTAAATAAACGCAACGTATTGCGCGTCATTAGTAGAAGAAATCTCCACTGTTGGATTACGCTCTTGGCGATAAGCCACTGCAAACAGTAACAGCATTACAATACCTTGGAGTTCGCAGTAACGTAAAATGTAATGACCACACAAAACTAAAGGTAGGAAAAGATGTCAGGATGAGACTGACTGGGAGAAAAGTAATGAAATTTGTCGTGTCCTGCCCACTCGTATGATATAGGGTGCCCAGGAATCTGCTTTCTCGGAAAGCTAGGCAACAATTCAAGCAAATCTTATTAATGGACTTATGTTTTTGGATAGGGTCCGCCTTTAGCAAAACACAATTTTGTTTTTTAACCTAAACATGTTTCAATGCACTTACAGCATCTTCAGTGGGCTTTTATTTTTCTGTTAAAGATAAAGAGTGTTCTTTGCTGTTTGTATACATGTAGCTATTAGTTTTTAAATCGTAATTACAGATATTTGAAAAACACATAAATTACGAATTCATACCTTTTTACCACATGGTGTGGTTTTTCTGATGTGTTGTGTTTCTACAGTGACCGTTTTGTTGCACAGTTTGTCATCTGCAACCACTTATACCTTAAAATTGTTTAAGCCAAAATTACAATTTGAAAACTTGTTATTCCTGTACCTGACATTATTTAATTCTATGTGTGTGTCTATTTACATAATGTTTCACTTACATTTTCCTTTTAATCATCTTCATAACTGTCAAACACTATATATTGAGTCACTGTCACTGTCACTGTAACTGTTTCACTGTTTACCAGCTGTAAAAACAAACATGGCGGGCAGTGGAACAATTGAAGGTGTAAAAACAAGATCACTGACAGTGGAACAGTTGAAGGTGTTCCTGGCGGTTGTTCTGAATCTTTTAGAGGTGTCTGTGATTTTTTTCCTTCTTCTTTGGTGTGTCTGTGTGTATGTGTGTGAAAAGAGAGGGAGAGAGGGTGACAGTGGGTTTAGGGAGCTTAAACAATTTATCTACTTTAAGGTATAAGTGGTTGCAGATGACAAACTGTGCAACAAAACGGTCACTGTAGAAACAAAACACATCAGATAAACCACACCATGTGGTAAAAAGGTATGAATTCGTAATTTATGTGTTTTTCAAATATCTGTAATTACGATTTAAAAACAAATAGCTACATGTATACAAACAGCAAAGAACACTCTTTATCTTCAACAGAAAAATAAAAGCCCACTGAAGATGCTGCAACTGCAGTGAAACATGTTTATGTTAAAAAACAAAATTGTGTTTTGCTGAAGGCGGACCCTATCCAAAAAAACGTATTGTTAAAGCAAACACGGAAGAAAAGAGCTTCAACCCCAAGATGCTTATTAATGGAGTTCATTACAGTAAGCTGAATTGACAATACTTAACTTAGGATATTTACAAAGAGGTGTCACAACCAAAAGACGACATGCAAATAATCAATGTCCTCTGGTACACAGTTTCAATGCAAGCCAAACACAATACTTTACAGGTTGCAGCTAAAGCGCTGGGATGACAACAGCTCGTCTTCTAGTGCAGCTGCGGCCAGGCGGAGCGGCTCATATATTTTATTTGGGGCTCTCTAGGGCCGCTCCTGTCGTGGTGTCTCCCTAGTCAGACGTCGTCTCAGAGTCCTCTCTGCTGTAAAATTCCAGGCCGACGAGCCGGCGCTTGGTGTTGCGCTGGAACAAATTGTAATTTATGTATGGAGGTGGCTTACAGAATTAACACTACTTCTCATCAGTCTGGGACCGACACCAGGTTGGATCAGTAAACGGGATAGAAAAGATTCAACAAAAAGTGGCACGTTTCGTCATAAGGTTAATCAACGATCATGAGAGCATTACAGATGTGATCAACAAACTTCAGTAGCTGGAGCTACGAGACAGGCGTTGGGTGTCATCGAGAGATTAACTGTTGAATGTCGGGAGTGTTCGTTTCCATGACATGTCGCGCGTCGTTATAGTCCTCCAATATATACCTTCTTGTCCAAGACAAGAAAATCAGATAAATTAGAGCTCATGCAAAAGTTTACTGACAGGCGTTCATCCCACGTGCGAACGATATTCTTTGAATATAAAGTGATTTTGGTGCTTACAGGTGATAAACGCGATTTCATAGGTCCGCTGTATACAAACGCAAACCGATTTTGGTTTGAAATAAATCTTTGGAAGATAGTTCGTTAATATGTATAAATGAACCACTAAGTAAGAAAGTAAAATGTTGTTCGCAATTAAAGTACATTGTTCCAAATTTCTCCATTACAATTTTAATAAGAACAGACCTTCTTTTAACTTTACTGTCTTGATCTAACAATAAAATATTGAACTGAAATAAGAATTTTAATGTACAGTACCAATTCATGGCACGTTACATTCCTATTTACATGTAATGCTTAAATTATCCCGCAGTTGTTGCTGTTCTCCAAGCAATTGCTTACACGGAAACTACGTTTCACCTGCTTTGGTTGCTTCTCTATAGACGCTGCCTTTTTCTTTACAGTAAGTATGAAAAATACACAACAATAATCTTGCTTTAAAAACAGCAACCTCGTGTACATAATGAGTTTGTTTTAAGTAACGTATCGACATCAAGTTTCACAGTACGGAATCATGTTTCCTGTGGGTGGACGAAAGTCTTATTAAAATTCTGAAATATTGTATCCATATACCGTCTTCTGACATGCTAAGCATAGGACATTCGCACGCAATTAAAGTATTGCACTCTCTTCGCAATCTGGATCTAGAATTGCCGTCTCTTTGCAAGCTACACCTGACACACACATGCAATTCGCCCCTAGTCATGGTAAAAACGTGTCTGGGCGCGTTAAAGCCGCAAATATACACTGCCTGCCAAATTAAGTGGAACACATCAGGAAACACGGCAGCATGTAAACATAACTTCGTACACATACACACCGTCGGCGGGTATGTAAATGATTAGAGTTCCAGTTCTCAGCAATAGGTCGAACTGCCACCAGAGTGCATCCATTTTATTCGTTTCGAGTGTTGCTACAAAGCCTTGTAACGTAAATAAGGGGCGTGAAAAGCGTTAGATGTTGATTGTTCCCTGTGAAGCAAGCAGAGACTGTGTATGCTCTGGTGAGACAGCCGTATCAGCTCCTGACAGAGTTTTAAACGGGATTCATTGTCGATCTCCACCTGGCCGGCTGGTGGAATCGTCCAGTATCCAGATTTTTCAGACTTTCGGATGTGATTGTCGTCCAGTGTTGGGAACATGAGAGCAATAATACCTGCCGTCAATGTTCCGGTCGACAATACCTGACCACAACAAGGGTGGGTCGCCGTTTCGTGAACCAGGCACATCGTAGCCCCTTCGTACCCGCACGTGTCATTCAGGAAAAGGTAATGGTCTCCCTGCAGCATTTGGGTCGTCCTGCGCCGTTGCTGGCAGGCGAGCAACAGCTGCACTAGGAAACTATCATTCCGTGCGTAGGCTGCCGTTGACACCGCGAAGCGAACGAACGGCTGCATTTGTAGTGGTGCCATGGATGGGAAGCGTGGGCTGCTGATTAACTGCGCATCGTCTTCAGCGATGAATCATGGTTCTGCAGTATACTGGATGACTAACATCTGCAAATATGTCTGAAAGTGTTTCATTCTTCCAGTGTATTGGAGAGGCAAAGCAGTTGGGTTGGGTTGGGTTGTTTGGAGGCAGAGACCAAACTGCGAGGGCATCGTTCTCATCGGATTAGGGAAGGATGTCGGCTGTGCCCTTTCACAGGAACCATCCCGTGATTTTCCTGGAGCGATTTAGGAAAATCACGGAAAACCTAAATCAGGATGGCCGGACGTGGGATTGAACCGTCGTCCTCCCCAATGCGAGTCCAATGTGCTAACCACTGCGCCATCTCGCTCGGTGAGACAAAGCAGTATTCCTTTCGCCGTTGAGGTATATGTGTGTGTGTGTGGGGGGGGGGGGCGGCATTGGGTACGGTTTCAGATCACACCTGATAGCAATTTAGTAAAATCTGATGGCACAACAGTAGGTCAGGCGCAATCCGCGTCCTCATGTCTTACCTGTTACGTGAAAGTATCGTGGTGCCACTTTCCAAAAGAACAATGGTCTCTATAAACTGCCTGAGGATGTAGATGTTTTCCCAGTAAGATCCCCATATCTGCCCCTGAGAATGTGTGGGACTAGCTCGGGCATCAGTTACGTCCCAGTGCCAGTATGCGTGCCCATACTTTCAAGTTCTTTGTAAATTTGACTCGATATTGTAATCATTGATGTAACGTAGCACATGCTCTCAGTCCGTGAAGGTTCATTTCTTTTCCTCCTTCCATTCTATGTGCTTCCCTTTTTTCGTCACGCAGTTCAATCATGAATCGAATACACACCGGGAAGTAATGTTAGGAAACATCATTGATGTAACGTCGTACATGCTCTCAGCCCGTGAAGGTTCATTTCTTTTCCTCCTTCAATTCTATGTGCTTCCCTTTTTTCGTCACACAGTCCAATCACGAACCGAATGCACACCGGGAAGTAATGTTAGGAAACATTGAAACAATAATAGCCACTTATAATAACCAGCTCTAAGCAAAGAAGGGGAAGCAGGAAGATCGAAGGGCGATATACTTGAGGAGAATGTTATTGAAATGGAAGTAAATGAAGACGAAATGGGAGATATGGGAGATATGATACAGCGTGAAGAATTTGATGGAGCGCTGAAAGACCTAAGTCGAGAAAAGGCCCCGGGAGTAGACAACATTCCATTAGAACTATTGACAGCCTTGGGAGAGCAAGCGCTGACAAAACTCTACCATCTGGTGAGGAAGATGTATGAGACAAGCGAAATACCCTCAGACTTCAAGAGGAATATATTAATTCCAATCCCAAAGAAAGCAGGTGTTGACAGATGTGAAAATTACCGAACTATCAGTTTAATAAGTCATGGCTGCAAAATGATAACACGAATTCTTCACATACGAATGGAAAAAACTGGTAGAAGCCGACCTCGGGGAAGATCAGTTTGGATTCCGCAGAAATGTTGAAACACGTGAGGCAATACTGTCCCCTCGACTTACCTTAAAAAATAGATTAAGGAAGGGCAAACTTACGTTTCCAGCATTTGTAGATTAGACAATAACTATGTGCCTGAAAATTGATTTTGCTGTCAATAAACCATCAAAATTGCGGCTAACGCTGACCTTTCTTCTCACTTAAAGAAAGCTTCTGACAATGTTGACTGGAGTACTCTTTCAAATTCTGAAGGTGGCAGGCGTCAAATACAGAGAGCGAAAGGCTATTTACAATTTGTAAAGAAACCAGATGGCAGTTGTAAGAGTCGAGGGGCATGAAAGGAAAACAGTGGTTGGGAAGACAGTGAGATAGGGCTGTAGCCAATCCCCGATGATATTCAATCTGTATATTGAGCAAGCAGTAAAGGAAACAAAAGAAAAAATTCGGAGTAGGTATTAAAATCCATGTAGAAGAAATAAAAACTTTAAGGTTTGCCGATGACATAGTAATTCTGTCAGAGATAGCAAAGGACCTGAAAGAGCAGTTGAACGAAATGGACAGTGTCTTGAAAGGAGGATATAAGATGAACATCAACAAAAGCAAAACGAGGATAATGGAATGCAGTCGAATTAAATCGGGTGATACTGAGGGAGTTAGATTAGGAAATGAGACACTTAAAGTAGTAGATGAGTTTTGCTATTTGGGGAGCAAAATAACTGATGATGGCCGAAGTAGAGAGGATATAAAATGTAGACTGGAAATGGTAAGAAAAGCATTTCTGATGAAGTGAAATTAATTAACATCGAGTACAGATTTAAGTGTCAGGATTCTTTTCTAAAAGTGAAATGCGGTGCTACAAAATAATACTGAAGATAAGATGGGTAGATCACGTAACTAATGGGGAGGTACTGAATAGGATTGGGGAGAAGAGGAATTTCTGGCACAACTTGACAAGAAGATGGGATTGGTTGGTAGGATGTTCTGAGGCATCACGGAATTATGAATTTAGTACTGGAGGGCAGCTTGGAAGGTAAAAATCTTAGAGGGAGACCAAGAGATGAATACACTAAGCAGATTCAGAAGGATGTAGGTTGCAGTAGTTATTTGAAGATGAAGCTTGCACAGGATAGAGAAGCATGGAGAGCTGTATCACGCCAGTCTCTGGACTGAAGACAACAACAACAACAGCCATTAAGTTGGTGGTAGGAGAATAGCACACTACTTTCTGCAAACAAACACCCCATGTACTAACGACAGTGCTAAAATTAGAGAAATCTGTGGGTGTGATGGGAAATGTTCCATACAGTCTCACTATTTGTACTCCTGCACAAAACGGAGTCTGGCTTGTGGGGTATAAACGTAGACGAAGATGACTGTTCAATAAAAGTTTCATGCTCTACGTGTAGCTTGTCACCTTTGTCAGACTGGGGAAGTTGTGTAAATAACGCGCAACGTTACCAAGCACCAGCTGTAATTGCCGAATAAAGTACTCAGGTGAGCAACTGAATCGGTGAAGCGGCCATAGAAGTGCGTAGCACGCCTTTCATTCCGATGACAGCGGCGACTCGTCGTGACGTGAATTCTACAAGAGAGTAGAATTTCCAGGAAGTTATGATCCATGATCGCTCACTAGCAGTTTGGTCGGAAAGGCATCAGCGCCAACTAATCTGTCGTCCTAAGTCCGATGCTTACTTCTAGGGCGAAGCATTCTGCTGTGGACTGCTACAACCATGTACTGATCCAGCTTCGAAGTTCAGCCAGTGCCAGGATTCCACACAATCCGCTCACTGCTTTTTCGTTTCATTGGCTTAATTTCCGCCAAACACTTAAGTAAAAGAGGCAACTTTCTGGGATGGATCACTTGCTCCAAATGATTCTTTGTCACGAGTAAAATACACTGCGTGAAAGGAAGTGAAGCACCTGGAAGGAGAGGAGGGAACGAAATAAAATTTCACAAATTCAGATGGTATGTCACGTTATTTCAGCGAGTACAACACAGAGTTATCAGGAACTTGGCAGTATGAAACCACTAATCAGTACAACGTTGCATCCCTCTATACTGATTCGACTGGGAAGGACATCACAAAGGGGTGTTTTATCCTCTCGAGAGGCGACCTTGCCAACAACTGCTGTTGATATCCGGGTTACTGACACTGAGAAAGGTGACGTCAGAGTTGGTTCCACATACATTCTGTTGGGGACCGATCTGAAGATATTCTTGCATTGTTCTGCTGAAAAATGGCACCTCGACAGATAAATCATGAGGACACAGTATTTCCATGATATACCATTCTGCCATGAGAATTCCCTTAATTACTACCAGCTGGGAACTGAAGTGATTCACCATGGCTTCCTACAGCATGGCGCTGCTTCTCTCCAATACGTTGGAAGAAAGGGATCTTTCTCAAGTCACCGTCATAGTCGCATATGAAGGTCATCCAGAGTAATGTAGATCCATGATTCATCAGTGAACGCAATGCGACGCATTCCATCAGCACTCCATGCCTCCAAGTCACACCAAACACTCCAGATGCAGCTGTTTGTTTTGTGGTGTTATTGGCACCCTACGCAAGGGGTGGTAATACCCTCGTCTGGCTGCTGCTATACTTCAACCAATCGTGCGGGATTACACTGAATATTGCAGGCAGTCCATCATCTATACTTGGATGTCAGACTCAGATGTGAATGGATTACAATGTGTTTGGTGCACAGTATGGTAATCTACCTTTGTTGTAGTCAACTGCAGTATGTCTGCCTAGGCAGTCCACTGTCACATCCAAATGTACCCAATTCTGATATTTCACGATTCGACCACCCCGTCAGATGGAGATCTGCAATGAGGTCGAATTCAGGCTGTGTCATTTGCTCATTACGCTGTCTCGCGCGAGTACACAGCGTCTCTGTGTCCTTCACAGCACTCAACATCGACACTTATACAGGGAGGTCCATTGACAGTGACCGGGCCAAATATATCACGAAATAATTAGCAAACGAAAAAACTACAAAGAATGAAACTCGTCTAGCTTGAAGGGGGAAACCAGATGGCGCTATGGCTGGTCCACTAGATGGCGCTGCCATAGGTCAAACGGATACCAAATGCGTTTTTAAAATAGGAACAACCACTTTTTTATACATATTCGTGAAGTTGTTGTTGTTGTGGTCTTCAGTCCTAAGACTGGTTTGATGCAGCTCTCCATGCTACCCTATCCTGTGCAAGTTTCTTCATCTCCCAGTACCTACTGCAACATACATCCTTCTGAATCTGCTTAGTGTATTCGTCTCTTGGTCTCCCTCTACGATTTTTACCCTCCACGCAGCCCTCCAATGCTAAATTTGTGATCCCTTGATGCCTCAGAACATGTCCTACCAACGGGTACCTTCTTCTCGTCAAATTGTGCCACAAACTCCTCTACTCCCCAATTCTATTCAATACCACTTCATTAGTTATGTGATCTACCCATCTAATCTTCAGCATTCTTCTGTAGCACCACATTTCGAAAGCTTCTATTCTCTTCCTGTCCAAACTATTTATCGTCCATATTTCACTTCCATACATGGCTACACTCCATATGAATACTTTCAGAAACGACTTCCTGACACTTAAATCTATACTCGATGTTAACAAATTTCTCTTCTTCAGTAACGCTTTCCTTGCCATTGCCAGTCTACATTTTATATCTTCTTTACTTCGACCATCATCAGTTATTTTGCTCCACAAGTAGCAAAACTCATCTACTACTTTAAGTGTCTCATTTCCTAATCTAATTCCCTCAGCATCGCCTCACTTAAATCGAACACACTCCATTATCCTCGTTTTGCTTTTTTTGATATTCATCTTATATCCTGCTTTCAAGACACTGTCCATTCCCTTGAACTGCTCTTCCAAGTCCTTTGCTGTCTCTGACAGAATTACAATGTCATCCGCGAACCTCAAAGTTTTTATTTCTTCTCCATGGATTTTAATACCTACTCCGAATTTTTCTTTTGTTTCCTTTACTGCTTGCTCAATATACAGATTGAATAACATTGGGGAGAGGCTACAAACCTGTCTCACTCCCTTCCCAATCAGTGCTTCCCTTTCATGTCTCTCGGCTCTTATAACTCCCATCTGGTTTCTGTACAAGTTGTAATTAGCATTTCGCTCCCTGTATTTTACCCTTACCACCTTTAGAATTTGAAAGACAGTATTCCAGTCAACATTGTCAAAAGCTTTCTCTAAGTCTACACATGCTAGAAACGTACGTTTGCCTTTCCTTAATCTTTCTTCTAAGATAAGTCTAGAGTCAGTATTGCCTCACGTGTTCCAACATTTCTACGGAATCCAAACTGATCTTCCCCGAGGTCGGCTTGGGCCAGTTTTTCCATTCCTCTGTAAAGAATTAGTGTTAGTATTTTGTAGCCATGATTTATTAGTCTGATAGTTCGGTAATTTTCACATCAGTCAACACCTGCTTTATTTGGGATTGGAATTATTATTTTCTTCTTGAAGTCTGAGGGTATTTCGCTTGTCTCATACATCTCGCTCACCAGATGGTACAGTTTTGTCAGGACTGGCTCTCCCAAGGCCGTCAGTAGTTCTAATGGAATGTTGTCTACTCCCGAGGCCTTGTTTCTACTCAGGTCTTTTAGTGCTCTGTCAAACTCTTCACACAGTTTCGTATCTTACATTTCATCTTCATCTACATTCTCTTCCATTTCCATAATATTGTCCGCAAGTACATCACCCTTGTATAGACCCTCTATATACTCCTTCCACCTTTCTGCTTTCCCTTCTTTGGTTAGAACTGGGTTTCCATCTGAGCTCTTGATATTCATATAAGTGGTTCTCTTTTCTCCAAAGATATCTTTAATTTTCTTGTAGGCAGTATCTATCTTACCCCTAGTGAGATAAGCCTCTACATCCTTACATTTGTCCTCTAGCCATCCCTGCTTAGCCATTTTGCACTTCCTGTCGATCTCATTTTTGAGACGTTTGTATTCCTTTTTGCCTGCTTCATTTACTGCATTTTTATATTTTCTCCTTTCATCAGTTAAATTCAATATTTCTTCTGTTACCCAAGGAGTTCTACCAGCCCTAGTCTTTTTACCTACTTGATCCTCTGCTGCCTTCACTATTTCATCCCTCAGAGCTACCCATTCTTCTTCTACTGTATTTCTTTCCTCCATTCCTGTCAATTGTTCCCTTATGCTCTCCCTGAAACTCTGTACAACCTCTGGTTTAGTCAGTTTATCCAGGTCCATCTCCTTAAATTTCCACCTTTTTGCAGTTTCTTCAGTTTTAATGTACAGTTCATAACCAATAGATTGCGGTCAGAGTCCACATCTGCCCCTGGAAATGTCTTACAATTTAAAACCTGGTTGCTAAATCTCTGTCTTACCATTATATAATCTATCTGATACCTTTTAGTATCTCCAGGGTTCTTCCATGTATACAACCTTCTTTTATGATTCTTGAACCAAGTGTTAGCTATGATTAAGTTATGCTCTGTGAAAAATTCTACCAAATGGCTTCCTCTTTCATTTCTTAGCCCCAATCCATATTCACCTACTTCATTTCCTTCTCTCCCTTCTCCTACTCTCGAATTCCAGTCACTCATGACTATTAAATTTTTGTCCCCCTTCACTACCTGAGTAATTTCTTTTATCTCATCATACATTTCAACAATTTCTTCATCATCTGCAGAGCTAGTTGGCATATAAACTTGTACTACTGTAGTAGGCCTGGGCTTCGTGTCTATCTTGGTCACAATAATGCGTTCACTATGCTGTTTGTAGTAGCTTACCCGCACTCCTATTTTTTATTCATTATTAAACCTACTCCTGCATTACCGTTATTTTATTTTGTATTTATAGCCGTGTATTCACCTGACCAGAAGTCTTGTTCCTCCTGCCACCGAACTTCACTAATTCCCACTATATCTAACATTAACCTATCCATTTCCCTTTTTAAATTTTCTAACCTACCTGCTTGATTAAGGGATCTGACATTCCACGCACCGATCCGTAGAACGCCAGTTTTCTTTCTCCTGATAACGACGTCCTCTTGAGTAGTCCCCGCCCGGAGATCCGAATGGGGGACTATTTTACCTCTGGAATATTTTACCCAAGAGGACGCCATCATCATTTAACCATACAGTAAAGCAGCACGCCCTCGGGAAAAATTACGGCTGTAGTTTCCCCTTGCTTTCAGCCGTTCGCAGTACCAGCACAGCAAGGCCGTTTTGGTTAGTGTTACAGGGCCAGATCAGCCAATCATCCAGACTGTTGCCCCTGCAACTACTGAAAAGGCTGTTGCCCCTCTTCAGGAACCACACATTTGTCTTGCCTCTCAACAGATACCCCTCCGTTGTGGTTGCACCTACGATACGGCCATCTGCATCGCTGAGGCATGCAAGCCTCCCCACCAACGGCAAGGTCCATGGTTCATGTGGGGGGGGGGGGGGGGGATATTCGTGTAGTACGTATAAAAATATGAATGTTTTAGTTGGACCAGTTTTTTCGCTTTGTGGTAGATGGATCTTTAATGGTCACAAACGTATAAGTACGTGGTATCACGTAACATTCCGCCAGTTCGGACGGTATTTGCTTCGTAATACACTACCCGTGTTAAAATGGACTGTTTACCAAGTTCGTATAAGGTCGACATCGTGTAGATATATGGGTATTGTGATCGGAATGCCCAACGGGTGTGTGCTATGTATGCTGCCCGGTATCCTGGACGACATCATCCAAGTGTCCGGACCGTTCGCCAGATAGTTACGTTATTTAAGGAAACAGGAAGTGTTCAGCCACATGTGAAACGTCAGTCACGACCTCCAACAAATGATGACGCCCAAGTAGGTGTTTTAGCTGCTGTTGCGGCTAATCCGTACACTGCACAAAAATCGGGAATCTCAAAAACGTCGGTGTTGAGAATGCTACATCAACATCGATTGCACCCGTACCATATTTCTATGCACCAGGAATTGCATGGCGACGACTTTGATCGTCGTGTACAGTTCTGCCACTGGGCACAAGAGAAATTACGAGACGATGACAGATTGTTTGCACGCGTTCTATTTAGCGACGAAGCGTCCTTCACCAACAGCTGTAGCGTAAACTGGCATAATATGTACTATTGGGCAACGGAAAATCCACGATGGCTGCGACAAGTGGAACACCATCGACCTCGGTGGGTTAATGAACGGTGCGGCATTACGGAAGAAAGGATAAATGGCCCCCATTTTATCGATGGCAATCTAAATGGTACAATGTATGCTGATTTCCTATGCAATGTTCTACCGATGTTACTACAAGATGATTCACTGCATGACAGAATGGCGATGTACTTCCAACGTGATGGATGTCCGGCACGTAGCTCGAGTGCGGTTGAAGCTGTATTGAATAGCATATTTCATGACAGGTGGATTGGTCGTCGAAGCACCATACCATGGCCCGCACGTTCACCGGATCTGACGTCCCCGATTTCTTTCTGTGGGGAAAGCTGAAGGATATTTGCTATCGTAATCCAGCGACAACGCCTGACAACATGCGTCAGCGCATTGTCAATGCATGTGCGAACATTACGGAAGACAAACTACTCGCTGTTGAGAGCAATGTCGTTACACGTATTGCCAAATGCATTGAGGTAGACGGACATCATTTTGAGCATTTATTGTATTAATGTAGTATTTACAGGTAATCACACTGTAACAGCATGGTTTCTCAGAAATGATAAGTTCACGAAGGTATATTGCCAGGTAAAATAAATGCATAAATAAAAATATATGTATCACATTGGAACAACCGAAATAAAATGTTCAAACGTACCTACGTTCTGTATTTTAATTTAAATAACCTACCTGTTACCAACCGTTCGTCTAAAATTGTGAGCCATATGTTTGTGACTGTTACAGCCCGATCTATCACAAAGCGAAAAAAGTGGTCCAATTAAAACACTCATATTTCTTTACGTACTACACGAATATGTAATGAAAAATGGGGGTTCCTATTTAAAAAACGCAGTTGATATCCGTTAGACCTATGGCAGCGCCATCTAGCGGGCCAACTATAGCGCCATCTGGTTTCCCCCTTCAAGTTAGACAAGTTTCGTTCTATGTAGTTTTTTCGTTCGACCCTTATTTCGTGAGATATTTCGCCCGGCCAAGATCAATGGACCACCCCGTATATCATGCCAGGTATGGAATCAACATTAAACATGAATGAAACTAATGGACTCTAGTGGCCATTCCTCTGTTACAGAGAACTGCAACTCTAATCATTTACATATCTGTCAGCGCTGTGTATGTGAGATCTAAAACTTTCCCGGCCTTAATATTGTTCCACAAAATTTCGAAACAATTGCTGGAGGTCTATAACTTCCTGCCACAATATTTCGGCGCAGCGTCTCCTGGTCATTGTCAGCTGATACTGACGAAAACGCACTGAACTCCGGTATTTAAAACCCCGCCGGCACATGCGTGGTCTGTTCACTAGGTGTGCGTGCTCTACTTGAGCGCGTTCGATTCTGCTGCGCCGCGCGCACTCCGTAGTGAAAACTTGCCGCATCGATATGAATCCGATTGTCTTCGCGCGCTTCCATCACAAGTTTCTCAACAACTGGACTCCACGCCGAATTTAATTGTAAACGCTCGTATCGATTAATAAGAGACTCACTGTCAGACAGTCGTATTTCCACGGATTCATTAATAATAGAACTCTATGCGGCGAGTTTTCAGCACGGAGGGCTCGCGGCGCAGCAAAATTGAAGGCGCTCAAGTATCGCACGCGCAACGCCAAGCGAATTCACCACGCATGTGTCGGCGGGGTTTTATATACCGGAGCTCAGTGCGTTTTCGCCAGTATCACCTGAAGATGGACAGAAGACTCTGCGCCGAAATACTGTGGCAGGAAGTTACAGATATTCGGCAGTTGTCCCGAAATTTTATTGAAGAATGATATGTGTGCTTATGAATTTGCTTTGACCTCCGACGATGTCTTCTGAGCGATTTAGTTTTTTGTCATTCAAGTGTATTTTCTCCTCAAATATATCTACTTGCAGTTTGTGTTCATCGAGCTACACCAACGCAATTCAAGACTGGAGAGGGAAATTGAAAACGTGGTGTATGTCTCATACTGTTTCATATGAACAGCCTCAATCCTTTCATATCATCACTAGCCTGAACTGATAAGATACACCGGTCATAGACACATATCAGTTGTAATTACAATTATCGTTGTGCTCTTTGACTTGATTAACAAGGTATTCAAGTCTAATGGCAGCTTTGTTTCCTGTATCAAGGGAATGACCGTATATTGTATGATAGTAATAAGAGGGGAGTATATATTCTCTCTCTGATAAACATTGAGCGACACATCACTCCTGCTGATAAGATAATGCCATAACCGATAGTAGACAAGTAGTGAGAGTTCTAGATAATCTTGACCTTGAGTGACAGGTTACACAGATAAGGAATTCTGGTGTCAGGTTACACACTTGAGCATTATTGGAGGCTATGTCCCACTCCCCTAGGAAGCTTCAGCAATTTTCAGTGTCAGTAGGGGTCCCCTAACCACCACACATCTGGACCGATTGGACTAGTCACATTCAAGGTCATGTCATAACTCGAAACCAGACATATGGTCTTGAGTGATATAAAATTAGTGGGAACCTGTACCATCTCTCAGCCAACAGGAGCACATTAAAATGGTAGGAAATCCTTTCCCTCTCCCTGAGTCAATAATATTAAAGCTCCCCCTCTTCCTCCTCATCCTTTATAACTGATTTTTTGGCATAGGCCTCTTACTTTGACAGTTGTGCCTCATGGGGAGAGGTTCAGGTTCATCACACACAAATTACTATTAACTACAATTTTGTAGTGAAAAGGGTTTGGAAAAAATAAGAAATTAACTAATGGTTTATTAATAACAATTTTTGCAACACAATTAGTTAATAGTTTAGTTTGATCTTCTAATTAACTATTTTTGTTTTCGGTGGTTTATTTACACAGCTACTTGATTCAGATAATGCTGAACTATTTAATCAGCAATAGTAATTGCAGAACTAAGTATAGCGTCATAGCTGTGGCATTCGACTACTAAGTAGTATCATAACAAAAAATAATATTAACAGTAACAATAGTAATGACGAATAATTTAATAAACTGACTTACAAGTTTGTGTAGGGGATGGAAAGTTCAACAAATTCACCATTATGTTTCGAATGTTTGATGCATCTGAATATATCTTCATATTAGTTTTCTTAATTACAGTTAGCCGAGATAGCAAGCTCCTATCTAGTCGTGCTGATACAACAACAGCATGATGCATTGACTCCAGTTCCAGTGGAGAACATGACTACAATCACATCACAGGTCAGATTAAGCAAGGAAGACGGTGATACTGTGACGTCAATCGCAACATCAACTATGAGTGTAAACACTGTATTCTGGAAGTAATAAACCAAATAACCGACTAGAATCATTGCACAACCTATTTGTATTTGTGAATTAAAGCATCTCCAGACGTGATATATTTTGTATTTTAATAATTTACATGGTGAAATTTAGGTCAGTAGCGTAATTATTTAATAAGAACAAGTGCAGTAAAACAAAATGTATTCTGTAATGCTGGATAATGATAAAACGCTCACTTTTTGAAAAACACAAATAACACATGTTGATATTCTTAAGGTAAAATAGGGCAGCGAGCATGAAACTAGTATAAATTACTGTTGTAGTAACTCTTACTTCTTTAGTCTGGACTACATTAGTAAATTATTTCTATAGCAATATACTCCTTTAGTAATTGTTGGAGAGTTCTTGTTCTATTTACTTCTTTAGTTGTAACTAAAGTATTAATGCATTTTTACTGAAGAAATAAGTCATTTCTGCACACTGCTGGCACATTCATTAGATTTGCTCTCGGAAAATATTGATTGTCAGCAGATATTATTGCATCATCTTCTGCACAATGTATGTTCATCGCTATAAGTTTAGAAGCTAGAAAGGATTAGTAAATTTAATTATTAAAATTGGAAAATCTAAGTGCTATTGTACTAATTAATGATAAGATCTGTATATTATGAAAAAGGAACGTGCTATTAATGGATGATATATTGTTAACCCCGCCATCTACAGCTACCAACGTCCATTGTTGGCTGGTGACACGTATTAATTTAAGCGCCAGTTTGAGATACGAGCTATCAGCAACATGGCGGTAGCCAAGAAACGTTCAAAAAATATACCAGAAAATGAAAAAGAATGGTTTGTTGAAATAATGAAAAAGTACATAACTACTATTGAATCCAAAAAGCGCGATGTCAACATTCTAAAAAGCAAAAAGGATATCATGAGAAACGTTGAATACAATGCAGAAGCTCTTGCACAAAGATCACAGGATGAGCTGAAAGTAATTTGGAAGAATATGAAAATGAAAGCAAAGAAAATGAAAGCTAAATGTAATCGAGAACAATTTCAAACTGGCGCTGGAGTAGGTGAGTCGAAGACACGATATAAGCTAAATGTTTGTTGATATGATCCCACAAGTTTTCGAGGGAATAATTGGAGTTAACGAGAATGACACATCTTAAGATAATGTGGTACTTTCAAGCAACTTCGATGACGATAAATGCTCTGAAGGTAGCAAGGAAACTGCTGAAAGTGGAACTTTATCCCATAGTCGACAACCTCGGCGTGCATTCTCTTGTGGGACCTTATCTGTAGATGCGCCTATCAAAAGAGGGAGAGAACATGCGGTTGTAGTGAATAACCGAGAGTTGTTGGAAAAAGCAGACGAGCTTCATACCTTAAAAATGGGTTTCATATGAGAGGAATACAACGCAAAAATGTTATTAATAGAAAGACATAGAGAAATTCTGGAAGAAGAGCATAATCTTAAAATGACAATTATGAATAACTTCAAGAACGTAATGGAGTAAACTTCAGGTTCCAGTTCTTCAGGCGATGTGCTTGAGAAATTTCGGTTTTTTTGAATGAATAAGAAAATATTAGTATGTGTAAAACATCTATTTCCTTGATATTTTGTCAAATGGTTACTATGTTCTTGTTTAGAATAATATTTATGTTTATCATTTCAGCAACAGTACTAATTTTTGTTAATAGCACATTCTAATATTTATATGAATTTTCAGTGTTATAAAAGAAGTCTTTTTTTTTTTAGAAATAATCGAAACATGGTATGACTTTGTATACTCAATTGAGAATAAATAAAATGATTCACCTTTCACTGCAGTAGTGACAAACTGATGGCTTATTTATTCATTTAAGTCTTTACGGTAACTTCTAATTTTACTAGCAAACTAGGTGCAATTTTAATTAAAGTAATTAAGTATAACAGACCTTCTGACAGCTTGGCCTGCAGCATCTGCTTCTGGCTAAAATGCATATTGTTTGATGTCATTCACCTCGACAGCATCAGGGTGAAACACCTCTCTAACTTCTATTCCAAAGTTGTGGGGAACTGCAGCAGCCACAGTAACATTTCTTCACTTTTTTGGTTTGCGATGGCGATGGCGTAGGTCTGGTAGACCACGAATTGGTATCTGGTACATCTGAGTGTTGATAAAACCTCACAGGAAAAAACTAAGCAAACCGCCAACAAATATTTCAATAACGTCTCAAATTATTACATTTTATATTACTATAATTTAATCCAGACTCCCTGTACTACCGAAAATAGAGTGTTCCGACATTTCAGATGATTAAAGTTGTAAGCATTCAAAATAATGTACCAATTTTCTAAAATTATTGGGACTTAAAATTGTCTTACTCTGCTGCTTATTTATTCAAATTAGTATAGCAAACTGAAAATGGTAATTTATTAAAATTCAACGTTTAATCCTTGAAACAGACCATCTGTAACTGATTATTGTTTGTAAGAATCACTGTTGACCAAAGTTGATATTCTATCAACACCAGATTAATTTAGGACGTAATGTTTAAATTTGTTTGACGCCATCATGATTTAGTACTCCCCTCTTTACTATATTTTTTGGTGCCAAAGTCATGGGATAGGGATATTGACACATACAGATGGTGGTAGTATCCCATATACAAGATACGAAAGGGAAATACATTAGTGAAGCTGTCTTTGTACTTACGTGATTCATGTGAAAACATTTCCCACGTAATTATGGCCCCACGACGGGAATTAAGAGACTTTGAACGCGGAACAGTAGTAGCAGTTAGACACCTGGGACATTCCATTTCGGAAATCGTTAGAGAATTCAATATTCAAAGATTCACAGTGTCAAGAGTGTACCGAGAATACCAAATTTCATGCATTACCTTTCACCACAGACAGTACAATAGCCGACGGCCTTCGCTTTAACGACCGAGAGCAGCGGCGTTCGAGTGGAGTAGTCAGTGCCAACAGCCAAGCACCACTGTGTGAAATAATATCAGAAATCAATGTTAAACCTACGACGAACGTTTCAGTTAGGACAGTGCGGCGAAATTTGGCGTTAATGAGCTACGGCAGAAGACGACCGAAGCGAGTGCCTTTGCTAACAGCACGGCATCGCCTGCACAGCTTCTCCTGGGCTAGTGACTATACCTGATGGAGACTATACGACTGGAAAACCGTGTTCTGATAAGATCAGCTGGTAAGCTCTAATGGAACGTATCGAGTGTAGCGTAGACCCCACGAAGCCAGGGACCAAAGTTGTCAACAAAGCATTGAGCAAGCTGGTGGTGGCTCCACAGTGGTGTGGGCTGCGTTTACCTAGAACTGTCTGGGTCCTCTGGTCAAACTGAACCGATTAGTGAGTGGAAACGGTATTGTTCGGCTCCTTGGAGACCAATTGCAGCCATTCATGGACTTCAAGTTCCCGAACAAAGATGGAATTTTTATGAATGACAATGGGCCATGTCACTGGGCCACAGTATTTTGCGATTAGTTTTAGGTACATTCTGGACAGTACGAGCGAATGATTTGGCCTCTCAGACCGCCCTACATGGATTCCTTCGATTTTTTATAGGACAAAACTGAGAGGTCAGTTCGATCGCGCACAGAATCCTGCACCAACAACAATTTTGCAATTTTGGGCGGCTATCGAGGCAGCATGGTTCAGTATCTGCGAGGGAGTACCAACATGTTGAGACTATACCATGTCGAGTTGATGTGCTACACCGGGTAAAACGAGGTCCCATACGATATTAGGAGGTACTCCATGACTTTTGTCACCTTAAATGTCACTTCAGACTGCAATTGCAGTGTGGCCCGTATCTTTAATCTCCCAGGAAGCGTTACTTCTGTGATATTTATTATTGAGCGAATGACATAATTAAAGTCTTAATGATTAATACCGCAATTAATGCTGGTACTCCACAGTGGTGTGAAAACACTTGTTTCATTGCAACAGAAGTAGCTGTTTTCCTTCTAGCTGCTAGTAAGTAACGTAAGCAGAATAAAGCTATTTAAAAATATGTACGCTATTAACACATTTATATATTATGTATATCAAAACAAGATTTTTACCTGTGGCTTCACCTGCATGTGCGTATGTGTCATACATACAGCATACATTATATAGCATACATGTGCTCCTCCCCTGTCTCTCTTCCCCTCTCCTCCCCTATCTCTCTGTTCATCTTCTTCACCCACCACTCTCTCTCCATCTCCTCCTTTCCCCTCTCTTTGTGCGTCTCCTTCTCCCCACTCTCCTCCCCTTCTTTCTGTCCATCTCCTCTTCCCCTCTATCTGCCCCTCTCTCTTCGTCACCCCTCTCAATGTCCATCTTCTATGTCACCCCATTTTCAACCGCACCCCACTCCTATTGGAGGTGGCTCTAACGCCTACAGTACTTCTTCTCGAGAGAATAAGTCATATCTGTACCAATTGTGTTTGAAATCGATCAACTGATTTGATGTGGAACGTAGAGACACACAGCCATCTTCGTAATACGTACATACAGGTATTGGCTACTTTATATTTTCAATATCAACAAAATATGAAATGTACACTTTCATCATTCTTCTCTGTCTAAGAAGCAAGTATGGCCGATAATGAATCAAAGTCATTAACAGAAAACAAGATTTTGACTCGAAACTTCATTTAATAATGAGCAGAACAACAATTTCTGCCTTGTGAAAAATCATATGATTTGAAAATAAGTATAACTGATGTACTAGTCACATGTCCAGCTAAGGAATTTCTTACCAAACCATAAAATAAACAAACAGTGAAAGATATTGTAATCTGCAATAGAATTCACTGACAAATGCTAGTGACAAAAAAGTTTGACATTAGGGAATAAAACGCATAACAATGATTCTAAAATTCTTTTGTTATCTATAGTACTGTAAAAGATGTAGATAATTTCGAAAGAGACTAGTATCCGCTATCAGATGAAGCATGTAAGAGGTCCGAGCAGATGTAATTTTATGTATGAGGTCAGAGCAGATGTAATTTCGATGTATTGCTCATGCGCTGCCTGTGATATGCAAAGTATAAGAGAATCGCTGACCAGAGAGCAGTGTTGACTGAGTAGGAACTGTGTAGCTGTAGCAGTAAAGTTGTTGCTAGTCTGTGCTAGTCTGGTCTGCAGTCTGCTCTGGTGTGGTATAGTGTATCATGTTGGCTGGGCCGGTCGTGGTGCAGCAATGCCGGAGCCTGAGTATTATTGTATAAGGTAAAAAACAGCCTCATGTATATCTAGTAATGTATCTAAACTCCCATGCAAATGTTTTAAAAATGTGGTAATAATAATATTTGTCATATAAAGTAATTTCTGGCAAGCATTCATTTCAATTTAAAGAATTTACTAATTTCTTCAATCCATGATCATCCCTATTGTTGCAAAAGAAAAATCAGTTGCTTTCTTTCATAAATGACAAATCTATCGGCCAGCATTGCACAGAGCTGTTCCGGAAAAGTTTTAGGTAAGAGAAGATATATTGGCCGTTTTTATTGAGGTAAGAATTTTTTGCTTTTTTTTTTGTTCAGAATGATCTTACAGGGCCATGACGCAGCACTGCTGTCGTCCAAAATTTACCAAGTTACTGAATTTATTTTTTATTACGAGGTTTAGGAATTTTTCTGATTCGAGCTTACATTAAATGAAAAAAGAATTTTGTGGGTACATTAAATGTCAACGCATTTATGTATGGAGATTATAAATGGGAACCAATTTTGTTCTGTGAGGTTACACTTAAATTAGAATCATTAACCCAATAATATTCATTTTTTATTGTTTTTTGTGGGGAGGTTACAAGCACTGTAACCAGAATAAAGCTATTTTCATATTACTAGTGCTTTAAGATGGAGTACACCCATGATTGCCTTCATGAGAAAAAGGACGAATAGAACACATGACTTCATATCAGATGACTACTTGTCAGAAATAAATATTATTACAATATTCAGGAACATGGACGCAAGAAAACTTTAAATTCTATTCTGTTACTGTCTTATAAATAAATAAAAAATTAATTGTGTCACTAACTTCTTTATTTTCTCATTATGCATTTGATAGTTCATATCATCATTCTCAGGTGGAGAATTGTAGTTACGTTGGTGCTGTTAGGGTAGAGTACAGATGGCTTTTCACAACAGCAGACTAAGTGCATGGCTGTTTTTCTTTCTTTTTGTGAACTTGATAAAACTGGTTTTTCAGAAATGGTACTGTCAAAGTAGTTAAAAAGTGAAGATATAAGAGCTAAGTATACTTGCAAGGGAAGTAGAATCGAAGAAAGGCTGTCTACTGCTAATATATGTTAAACCTTTCAGAGATGTGCTTGCTAGCACAAACATAATTGAAAGGTGTAATTGCTGGAGTTTGGCTGTTTAATGTACACAGTAATTTAATTGTTGTATTAAATGGTTTTATATATACAAAAATAAGTTTACCAGGTATTTTAAAAATCTGGATGGTATGCAATAAAATTTGGACATGGCATAAATAGGAGGGAATGTCATAAGAGCAAAATTAATTTAATTTAGTGAGTTCTTACTGAATTGAAACATCTTGAAAATTAAAAAATATTACAGTTTTAAAGAACAAAAAGCTAAACAACTAACAATCTAATGTTGCAGGTACCACATTTTGGTTCTTTACATTCTTGTATTAAGAAAAACTTTCCTTACATCTTATGTGTTCAGATTTCATAACTCTTTTCTTGTGTTGCAGAAATGGATTAAAACAGGTTATACATACATATGTTGGAGGCAGATTAAAACAGATTTCAGCAGTTCATACATATACACTGTAAAAATGGTTCAAATGGCTCTGAGCACTATGGGACTCAACATCTTAGGTCATAAGTCCCCTAGAACTTAGAACTACTTAAACCTAACTAACCTAAGGACATCACACACACCCATGCCTGAGGCAGGATTCGAACCTGCGACCGTAGCAGTCCCGCGGTTCCGGACTGCAGCGCCAGAACCGCACGGCCACCTCGGCCGGCCATATACACTGTAGGTGAAACTTGTTGTGATAGGAACAAAAACTGCTAAAGAAAATGCTGTGCTTTGAAATTTATTGTAAATGTGAATAGGCTTCAATTATTTTGTCAAAGCTCTTGAGAAAGTTGGTTGAGCCTGTTTCATTATTGTCATTGAGTATATTTTCCCCAGGTTTCTTTCTGTGGGTATAGATTTCTAGTACTTCATGCAGAGGTATCTTGTACCCATTATTCATTTTCTGTAGTATCTTAAGATTGTTTTGCACACAGTCAAATGGATGTCCTGCATCTTTTATTTCATAGGCTATTGCAAATTTGTGTTTTGTGTTGTATCAGAAAGTTCTAATATGTTCTGTGAATATGATGTGGATGGCACAGCCTGTTTGGTCTCTGTAGTGAACCGGGCACATACCACACATGATTATGTACATGCCAGAGAGTAATTTATCTTGGCTGATTTTTAGGTTATGAGAAAGGTTCTTGCAACGTTTACTGTTTGTTAAGAATGCAATACTTATGTAGTGAAACTAGAAAATATTTGCAATTTTGGGAGATATTATTGATGAAGGACACAAGTGCTGTTACTGTATTCTCCTGTTTAGTGTTGATTTGTGTATCCATTAGTTGCAGTTTTTATGAGTCGCATTTCATTCTGGGGGTTCTCAGTAATAAGTGAGATTTTGAAGAGCTCCATGGATCATTGATTGGTATCCTGTTAGTTTGTGCATGTTTGGGTGATGGGAGGAACCATGTATATTTATGTAAGTGATAGTTGGTTTCCAGGATATATTTGTAATGTGTAATTTGTCGTTGCGCTTACAGATTGTTAGATCAAGAAATTTTATGGCGCTATTTATTTCCTGCTCACAGATGAATTAAATGTCCCTGTGCATTTTTTATTGTTTTGAGGATGTCTTGGACATCATCTTTGTTTTCCCCCTCCAATGATTAAAAATATATCATCTACATCCATTGTGAAGAAGTGAACGTTTTGAATGCTTATTGTTCACCTAGTGGGTGAGCAATACTTCAGCTATAGTTCCTGATGTGGTGGCATCCATTTCTGGCCCATCTGTTTGTTTGCAGATCTTTCATTGAAGCAGAAGTAATTATATTTCAGTACCAGTTCCAAGACATTAATGAATTCTTTAGTTTCTGCAGGGGAGAAGTTCTTGTATTTTGTTATGTTCTGTCTATAACAGCTATTGCATTGTGAATGGGGATGTTCATACACCTATTAATTGCATCTAGAGAGATCATTTGGCATTTGTTAATAATGTGAATGTCTTTCACATCAATGCCAAATGAGAGGCTATTTTAATTGAGTACTCACTTTCAAGTACGAAGTTACTCTGGAAGATCTGGTTGAGTTTCTACAAAATTCTATACCCATTTTAATTTATTCAGCATGAGGTTGGTCTTATGAAGCCTTCTTTTTGTGAGCTTTTAGTTGAGATCTTAGGTATGGTGTTACTGGATTCCCATTTATGTAGGGGTGTTTTTCTTTTTTGGTGATCTGTAAGTATTTTTGAGGTAGGGTCTTTGCCTAAGGTTATTGTTCGGCAATATATACCAACTGTTTCTAAAATAGCTGCTATCCTGCTCAGTAAGGCTTAATAGGCCAGAAATGCAGCACATAATTGCTATGCAATCATGCTGTCATTTTTCCAAGCTTTTCCGTCACGTCAGTGTCTCCATGAGCACTTCCGGGCTTTTAATGTGTAACATCACCTCCTTTCAGAGGCACCGGGTGACGCCTTTTGCGTAGTCAACTCACTGAGTACTTGTTCCTGTGCCTGGACACCTAGTTGCTGAGGTGTCTTGTTATACCATCCTTATGACGTCACTTTGCTGATTCTGTCTCAAGAGCCATTTGCTGCACCAGGTCGAATCCTAGCGCAAAACTCCTCTTTCCTTTGGGGAATCCAGTCCACCAGATTGTCGTCCGTTTACACTTCTGGAAAAATCTTAACAGCTCGTTTTATGAGTTTACATATATGTGCACTACACTCCGATTCCCTATTCTAGCTCAGCGTGAACGGCAATGTTCATTGTTTGATTATGAAATTAATTATTATTTCCTAATATTGACCTACTCTTTTGGCAACAGGTGCTCTGAGAGGTGATGTGGTCAGGTGGAACAGCTGCTCCGTCGTAATGCAGCCTTCTTGACTTGTTATTTTCCTCGTTTTTCAGCCATGGACATTACTACATTAAGCCACTAGGTAACAAAGTAGTAAAATAACATACAAAAATCTTTATTGTTAACAAATTCCGTCAACAAATTATCTTTTACGGAAAGCTCTTACACTCAACTGATTTTTCATGCTTGGCAATTCCCCTCGTTTGGCTGGTGCCTTCTTTACTCGCTGTACTGGATCACCACTCACAACTCTTTCTTTGCAATAAAAGTTTCCCTTGTGTTTGCTTTTTTCAGAAAACACACCCCTGAAACAATGCTCACACAACACCCACACGTGCCACACGTAATATGTTGACTGGTAGTTTCGCTTATTCCCCTTACTTCAGAAATTACAGATTGAATCGTTCTTGCAATGCTATGATTCCTTATACCACCCCACACTACACCATGTGAACTGAGTCTTAATGGCTTTGTACGCAGTTTATGTCGTTCGTCCTTCACGACAGAAGAACCTTGCGACAGTGCATCAGTGGCAGCAGTCTCCACCATCCGGAACGTGGTCCCTCTGAGTTATACTGCGTGCTGTTAAAGGTCAATTTCCGCATAGCTTTCCCTCTTACCCCCAGTACAGGTTTTGGTAGTTTCATCAACTGAATGAACTTCCTGATCGTCAGGCACACATCCCTGAAAGGATTTAGCCTTCTTGCCCCGATAACTATCCTTTCAAGCAGGTTTCCGCCTCCTTCTCTTAGCCCCTTCCCCGCTTCTCAGGGATCGACGCCATCACGAGTGGACTAATCTGCGTCCTTCCGAAGTTAATGCTTCTGTACCACATCATTATCCCAAACGTCTGCAGCACCCTCAACATTCTAGATAACTTCCTGTACATTATCCCCAGTTTCGAAAGCATAATTACTATCTGCAGTTACAGTCTGCGACACTCAAGTACAATTGGCACGTGATATTCCTGGTACTCGCCCATCCAAGGTAGCAGCTGTCCCAAGCTCTACGGCCTGCACTCAGCATACTTTATATTCCAGTGGAGTAGATATACCGCACTAACGTGCGGTACCAGTATCACCCATGTTGGTACTGACACACTCGTTTACTGCGCACGTGTTCTTCTTCTGGCTTTACAAACGATTGACACTCTGAATTCTCAATAGATAACTATAGCTGGTAATCCACATTACTTTCCTTTAACTTCTACAATGTTACTACTTTCTTCATTAATTAAACTCGCATTATTAACTTCTTTCTCCCGACTTTCTGGTTCCACAAAAAAGCTACTCTTGTTTAATCTACCAAATCTCTTCAGATACCTAGCATTTTCGAAATACAAGTAATATGTTCCCTGCATCTAGTCATCCTCTCGTCCAGACTTTTCAGTCTCCAGTCCGTAACAGTATTGACAGTTTTAAATTTGGCAATGGTAGTCGCATGTACTGCGGGAAGCAGTTAAACGGGGTGAAGCCCTTTCCCCATCGTTTGAACACTCTCAAGTCAGCTAATTGAGCTGCTAAAATTCGCAACGTTTCAGTGTGGATGACACTGTATCAGTCACACAAAAGACAACAAGAAAACACAAAAAATCGATGAAGAGGATAATTAAATGCAATACTAATATAACACTGTTTACTCTGATTTAACTCCTCTGCCGAAGTTGCAGCTAACAGTTACTACTTTGCACAATCAGAAACAATGAACCATAATCGTTTTTCACAACAACATACACTGATCATTCAAAATGGCACAAACTAACATACATTTTTTTACAATCCTGAGAACACTATCTGAGTGTATTGCCCCAAACAGCACATAAAACACAAAATTCTGTAGAAGCCCTGATGAAGTACCATGACGTTAGCAGACAAAAAAGGGAAACGCACTGCACTCACCAGGGTCCATCTTGACGCTGCTAGTAGCTGCGGCAGCAGCCAGCACTGTCACCACTTGCATAGGTCAGCGTGGGTAACGTGGAAGGGTTGAGCTGGGTGGCCAGGTGAGTGTGGATGACGTCAGTCCGTCACTCTGACCTAGGCTGCAGTGGTGTGGTGGCAGGTATCAGGTGGCGGACCGTCATGAAAAGAATATTGCTGGAATAAGTCTTTCATTTTACAACAGCTACAGCAGCGAGAACGAAGCTGGAGATGCAGCCAAAGCCGGTGAAGCGCCTTGGCGTCGGCAGCGGCCCATCAGAAAGACGACGTGCTGCTAGCTCCAAAAGATTATGGCGCAGCCAGCGAGGTGCTGCTATTTGCTAGGCGGCAGCATGACGTGTGCCTGGCCAGGTAAGATGACAGTGGGGTGTGCCTGCAAAAGGCAATGGCAAACAGCAATAGCGCATACCTGTAGAGA
Source organism: Schistocerca americana (assembly GCF_021461395.2). Taxonomy (NCBI): domain Eukaryota; kingdom Metazoa; phylum Arthropoda; class Insecta; order Orthoptera; family Acrididae; genus Schistocerca; species Schistocerca americana. Next base: position 100,567,427 of record NC_060123.1, on the reverse strand, counting down.
GTGAAGAACAGCAACAGTGATGGTCCTGCTCAGGCTGTGACAGCTGGGCCCAGGGTCAAACTGCGGTTTCCTAGGAAGGTGCCCAGCAGCAGATAATAGTCACCCATCAGGTGACTCACCAATGGAAATGTTGTGTTCTCTCTAGCCGCTTTTATGTCGTCTCGTTGTCTCTGTGGAACAGAACCATGGGTAGCAAAGAGACGATGTTGATTGGTGGCTGGTATCCTTGTTCTATAACACAAATTGGATACAATTAATAACTGGGTTCTTTATTCATAATCAAAGAGCTACTTAACTTTCCATATGCTGTGGTACAACCTCTCTTCTATATAGTCCACGTGGCCTTAATGCTGTTGAAGTAGAAGTCCGCTATGTTCACTATGTGCTACCTGTCTCTGTGCTAGAAGCTAAGTCTGCGGCTCTATTTCGGTGACACGCTGGATCTCCACGGCGTGTTGACTCTAACTAACTGGCGCAACAGGACCGAACTAACTGGCTAAACCAGCCCTCCGGTCCGTGGTGGCGGTCCTAAATACTGGCAGCTGAGAGGGCGTTGGCAGCGTGTTTCCGGCAAGTCTTGTCGTTGGTCTCTATTGATACTATCGTAACCTGTATGCCGCATGGCGTGCTGGCACCAGCGTACGCCAGAACAGGAAAAGTATTAAGTTGGCCTGCAGCTACATACGACAGGGTCTGACGATTGCAGATTGTTGGTGCATCTCAGCAGGGAGACGGGGGTGGACCTTTCCTCGAGACTAGGAGTTTGAGATGACTGAGTAACTGTCGGAATTTGGCAGTTTATAGACGAGCCAGGTCGACTAGTGTTTCTGAAACGGTATCGGTTCTCCCCACAAGCCACGCATAGCAGTTGGGTAATGATGACGTCATTTGACCAAGCTTTGCCGTCACGTCAAAGCCTCTAAGACGCATGTCGGCTCTGTGACAGAGGCTGCTGTTATCGCTGAAACAATCTGTTTCTGTTATACCAATTTTATCCACACCTTTTTTATCTTGACTGTTAAAACCGCTCAAAATATATATGCAACTCTCGGTTTGTTATTCCAATTCTTTCCTGTGATAAATATAGAAACTGAGCAAAGATTGAAAAATTTGGACTCCCTCAGTTTCAAGACACATACAAAATAATATTAAATAATCAAATAAAAGAATCCTTCTCAGCCGGCCGCGGTGGTCTAGCGGTTCTAGGCGCGCAGTCCGGAACTGCGCGGCTGCTACGGTCGCAGGTTCGAATCCTGCCTCGGGCATGGATGTGTGTGATGTCCTTAGGTTAGTTAGGTTTAAGTAGTTCTAAGTTCTAGGGGACTGATGATCACAGATGTTGAGTCCCATAGTGCTCAGAGCCATTTGAACCATTTGAGCCAATCCTTCTCAAAAATGGTTCAAGTGGCTCTGAGCACTTTGGGACATAACATCTGAGGTCATGATTCCCCTAGACTTAGAACTACTTAAACCTAAATAACCTAAGGACAACACACACATCCATGCCCGAGGCAGGATTCGAACCTGCGACCGTAGCAGCAGCGCAGCTCCGGACTGAAACGCCTAGAACCGCTCGGCCACAACGGCCGGCGAATACCTCTCTGTGGGCCGGTTGCTACTTATCTCGAAATATGATAAGCGGTTGAATATGAAACGTCCCCTTTGAAAAATTAAAAATGACAGAGCTGGAAATCCTCTTACGTTATTTGATACAAAGACAGCTGAGTAAAACCCAATGTACTCATACAGTTTTATCTTTACTTATTCTGATCATCGCTAAACTGACACACACAATATTTTAGCGCAACGCAATCTGACTTTCAATAATCCCTACAAAAGAATGGCCCTGACTAACAATAACCTATACCTTTCATGAATCACTTACCTCACAAAAATCTTCGTTACTCGAACTACTGCAATACAGCGAGCGCCAATACTGCCAGCTAAATAAAAGATTCTAACTACTGAAGGCACTAACTACTGATAGGTATAGTTAGCACATGAAAGATTTTGATAGAGAACAAACAATATATTTGCCTTAATAATGTTCAAAAGTCATCATATACAAATCTATCAATTCATGACATCGATCTTTACAAATATCCTTGTTTTTTGGTGGTCACACGTCCAGATCGTCCACTTACAGCAACCTCTCAAAACCCTGGCATCTATCTCTCCACATCCACCATTGCTGGCGGCTCACCTCCAACTGCGCAACGCTACGCGCTGTTCACATCCAACTGCCCAACACTACACAAGCGAATATTCCAACAATGAGTCCAACCAGCCACAGACTGCACACAGCACAGCCAGTGATTTTCATACAAGGCGCTACGTGGCGTTACCAACATAAAGACCTAATCAGTCTACTTACAAATATTTCAAAAAATCGCCAATATTCTCCCACTGATTCAAATTTATTGAAACTCTGCTTAAAAATCACATTGTTATCGAGGGTCGTACCTCCACTTGAGCATTACGAGTAGTCAGTGCTTAATGGTGGAAACTGAGGTCAAAGAACTCTATTTTTCGTGTTAATTTATCCGTTTTCAGTCACTAAAAGCAGATAAAGACATAATATGACACAGGCAGTAGATCAGCTACTTCCTATTTTTATTGTAAACTGTGACGCGCAAGTCTCCGAAGTGGCGTCAAATCGAAAGACTTGCACCCGGCGAGCGGTCTACCCGACGGGAGGACCTAGTCATACGACACTTACATTGTAAACTGTGAACGAATATTTTCTAAGTCTTTATTTATTACTGACACTACAATTTCCTCCCTTTTTTGTCACAGAAATGACAACTGCATGCACACGCGAACCACGTAGTAGGCCACAAAAAAACGTTCAAATGTATGCGAAATCTTATGGGACTTAACTGCTAAGGTCATCAGTCCCTAAGCTTACACACTACTTAACCTGAATTATCCTAAGGACAAACAAACACACCCATGCCCGAGGGAGGACTCGAATCTCCGCCAGGACCAGCCGCATAGTCCATGTATGCAACGCCTAAGACCTCTCGGCTAATCCCGCGCGGCTTAATAGGCCACGTCACATGGTAACATGTAGAATATTGACGCAGCAATGCTGTATCAATTCTTATGCCATGTGTTTGTTCTTCGTTTCTGTCGGCATTGTTATTCTAATAGCACTGATCGCTTTTCCTATTTTCCCTAAAAGCGGCATATTTCAAAGCAATGTAAATTTTACGGACAAAAATTACTCATTTTTAAACAAGGATCATTTAAAAACGAAAGAAGTTAGCAGTGCTTCTATGGCTAACTGATATTTCGTGTCTTTGCCCGTTTATTAATTAAAAATAAGACACACCTGTTACAACCGAGAATAAATAAATACTGAAAAATACTGGTTATTCAGAACTAAAATACCGGTATCTGTTTTCCCATCCCTAAGTTATAATATGTCGCAAAGACTCCTTTCAGGGGCGCTAACTGACGTCTTCCGCATTGTCAGCTCACTGAATCCTTGTTCGTGGGACAGGACCCTAGTTAGTGAGGCGTCATGAGATACCCTGCTAATGATGTCGTTTTGCTATTTCTGTAGCAAGCCGTTAGCTACGCAAGGCCGAACCGTTCCGCAACGTAGGTATCATTGTACCGTAATGAGGTACGGACTCCTAGGGAAAATGATATAAAGCGACACAAAGCTGCATAAATAACATGTATGGTAACATTCCAAAATTGAAAGTTGTAACAGAGACAAAGCAGTAATGGTATACTATATTTATAATTGCTAGTTGTAGCCTGGGAGAGTCTCGCCACTGACACTATGCTAGGAAAAGTTTCTGAATTCTTCGAATCTGTTCACTTAGATGAACGAAACTATGACCATTAGGCTGCTATAGCTTCATTGACTACAGGCGTTTACAGGAATGTTACCGAAGACATAAATATATTTTTAGTTAGTAAATGTGACAAGAAACAGAATGTAAAATATCTGAGCAGTCCATACGAAACACACTTCCAGCGACAAAAATAAGGAGTATCAGTGCAGAAAATAGTCATTAGATGTGAATGAGCCGAAGAACGTCTTGAGGAATAAGTAAGACCTGCCATGTTTCAACAGTTGTATCAGAAAGAAACTAAGAAAACAAAGACAACTTTACCATAAATTTAAGCGAGGATTGTTGACAAACGAAACCTGAACGAAGTCAAAATGAGTGTAAAAAAACATTACGCTCAATTAATTCGGAAGCAGTATTGTGGCAACAGGTCGTGTTAAAACATCCTAAGACGTTTTGGTATGATGTTAAATCACAGATGTCATACTGACACCAAAACGGTAGGTCACAAATTCAAAATACTTAATTCGGTATTTCAAAATTGTTTCACTATGGACGATCCCAATCATTGCATTTTCACCGAAATGCCAAATACTGAGATCAGCGATCGTGAAAGAGAAAACTACGTTAATATCAGTTCAAAAAGGGAAGGTATCCGAATCTGATAAGGTACTTACACAAGAACATATATATTGTATGAAACATCTAACTTCCCTTCTACAGTAGTTTATCGTATTCTGCACAGCCATCAAGCCTGTCAAGTACCGCAGATTATGATAAAATTTTTCTCTTAACGTGAAAGTAAACATCCATTCTTACGACATTCCTTACATACAAATCATTTTACCTTCTACTATTATGTTTGTAGTTATGTTTTTTTCAGTAATCATATTTCTATGTCTATTTGTTTTTACCGAGACCAGCACTTACCCGCAAATACTTACTCAGATGGTTCGATCTATTCGTACCAACACATAGCTTAAGTCCACTTCAGCCAAACAGTTGTACATGAACTAGTTTTATTGTGCACATTTTGCGAAGTTTCAAAACCATTCGAAAAAGTTGCAGGTCAATATTTATCTACGTACATATTCCGCAAGCCACCTTACGGTGCATGGTGGAGGGCACCACGTACCACTGCTAGTCATTCCCTTTCCTGTTCCACTGGAAAACAGAGCGACGGAAAAACATCTGTCTAAACGACTTCATACGAGCCCTAATTTCTCTTACCTTATGTTCCTGGTCCTTGCGCGAAATGTACGTTGGCGGCAGTAGAATAGATCTGCAGTGGGCCCCAATACCGGTTCCCTAAATTTTCACAGTAGTGACTCATGAAAACAGCATCGTCTTTCCACCAAGGTTTCCATTTCAGCTCCGAACCATCTCCGTAATACCCGTGTGGCGATAGAACCTACCGGTAACAAAGGTAGCAGTACGCCTATTAACCACTTCGATATCTTCCTTTAAACCTATTTGGTGAGGATCCCAAACACTCGAGCAGTATTCAAGAACGAGGCGCACTAGCGTTCTATACTTCGTCTCCTTTATATACGGTCTAACTTTTTCCAGATCCCTCCTGAAAAAACGAAGTCGAGCATTCATCGTCGCTACTACCAACATGACATGCTCATTTCATTTCATATAGCCTTACAACACTAAACTAGATAACTAATCAGTAGCACTGCGTGAAGCAGCACACCACTAATGCTGTATTCTAAATTTACAGGATTGTTTCTCTTATTCATCCTCATTAACCTAAATTTTTCTACATTTGGAGCAAGTTGCCATTCATCACACCATCTAGAAATTGCGTCTAAATCGCCTTATATCCCCTACAGTCACTAAACGCCAGACCTTCCCGTGCACCAAAGCGTCATCAGCAAACAGCCGTAAAGTGCTGTTGATCCTGTCCGCCATATCATTTACGTATGAGGGCGTGCTGAAAAGTAATCGTTCTAAATTGTTTACCTTGAAACCCTTAAAGATTTTTAAATAAAACAAACAACGTTACCTCTCTGCATCTTTATTCTTCACGTGTTTATTTCTCAACGTTGTCTCATTTCTCCCAATGAGGCACGAGGTTGTTGCTACCATCCCTGTAGAATGTTTCAAGTCGTTTACGGCGCCGAAAGGTCATCTCTGCTTGCACCGCTTCATCACTGTTAAAGCGAAGTACTCGAAAGTGCTCTTTAAGTTTTAGAAACAGATGCAATTCGGATGGAGCCATCGAGGGACCCCGTACGGAGAATGAACCAAAGGCGTCAGATTGTTGTGGATTTCGTAACCGTTCGTGTGTTGTCTAGCATAGTCACGCTGAAGGAGAAGGTGCTCCAGGTGTGAATAAACCGTTCTAATTCGAAACCCGATTACATCACGCTGTTTCTCTTGCTGCGACGTGGTTACGTTCGACACAGCCATGTTTCACGCTGTAGTTCAGGGCCTCCAGCGAAAGCGTGATGTAAATATGTAGACATGAAGAATAAAGAAGTGCAATGTTAATAACGTTTGTTTTATTTAAAAAGCTTTAAAAATTTTCACATGAAAAATTATGAGGCATTACTTTTCAGCAGCCCTATCACGCTTACCTGGGGCACTCCTGACTATACCCTTGTTTCTGATAAACACTCGCAATCGACAACAATGCAGCGGGCTCTATTACTCAAAAAGTCTTCGAGCCATTCACAAACCTCCGAACCTAATCTGAATGCTCAGACTTTCGGAAAGAGTCTGTAGTGGGGCACTATGCCATACGGAAATCGAGGAATATGGAATCGGTCTGTTGCACTTCATCCATGGATTGTAGGATATCATCTGAGAAAAGGGGAAGCCGTGTTTCGCACGAGCAATGCTTTCTTTTTTTTTTTTTTCTTTATTGTGATTTCATGCCCCTGCCCCATATGGGCAGGGGAGGGCTGTCAGCAGCACAATCCGCCGCTCTACAGCCGAGTGACATGACAACTAAAACAAGAATAAAATAATACATACATAAGGAGGTAAAAAAAAAGGGGAACATAAAACAGAGTAAGGGGAGAAAATGGAGGTAAAAATCACAGACATGTAGAAGTTCATTGGGGACAGTGAAAATAGTCACCAGAAAGTTAAAAAACACAGTTGGCGATTCTTAAAACACAGAGAAGACACTGGATGCGCATGCACAGTTTAAAAGTTGGCCACAGTATTAAAAACACTCCGAAAACAACACACTTAAAACTCACTTGGAGCACACACGACGAAGAGTAAAACTACCAGACGGGACCTGCCGAGGGAAAGGGCAGAGAGGATGGAAAAGGAGGGGAGAGCATGGGGCAGCTGGGGAAGCGGCGGGATGAAGAGAGGAGGGGCAACTGTGGGTTCACGAAGAGGCAGGAGACACATGGGGCGGGAGAGGGAAAGGGAAGACAGGGCAGGAGGGAGCGCAGAGACACTGAAAGAAGGCACAAGAGATGGACGGGGAGTAGGAGGGGAAATCCGCTGAGAAGGAGGGAGGGGGAGGAGAGGGAGCCCTGAGGAGGAGGCAGGAACAGGGGGTTAGAGTTGGTAGGAAGGGTAGATGTCAGGGCGAAGCTCATCATCCGGGAGTGGTAGACGGTGGAAGTTGTGTTGGGAAAGGAGATGGAGGGTGTGGAGATGGAGAGAGGGAGGGACACAACGGTAAAGGCGCGGCAACTGGTTGGGAGTGGAGAGGAAGGGAGACACCAGGGGGTGAGGGGGATCAAGGCGGCGGACAATATATAGTGTGCGGATGTGCTCAAGGAAAAGGAGAAGGTGGGGGAAGGGGATGAGGTCATAGAGGATGCGCGTGGGGGACGGAAGGCGGATGCGGAAGGCGAGGTGGAGTGCATGGCATTCGAGGATTTGGAGGGCTTTATAGAACCGGGGAGGGGCAGAAATCCAAGCGATGCTGGCATAACAAAGGATGGGGTGGATCATGGATTTGTAGGTGTGAAGGATGGTGGAAGGATGCAGACCCCACGTCCGGCCGGACTGCAGTTTCAGGAGGTGGAGGCGGTTGTGAGCTTTGTTTTGGATGGTAAGGAGATGGGGAGTCTAAGTGAGGTGGCGGTCGAGTGTGAGGCCAAGGTATTTGAGGGTAGGAGTGAGGTGGATAGGACGGCCGTAAATGGTGAGGTAGAAATCATGGAGGCGGAAGGAGCGGGTGGTGCAGCCTATGATGATCGCCTGGGTCTTGGAGGGATTGATATGGAGGAACCACTGGTTGCACCAAGCGGTGAATTGGTCAAGGTGGGTTTGGAGGGTACGTTGGGACTGTTGAAGGGTAGGATAAAGGGCTAGGAAGGCGGTGTCATCAGCGAACTGGAGAAGATGAACAGGAGGGGGAGGTTTGGGCATATCAGCAGTGTACAGGAGATAGAGGAGAGGGGAAAGGACAGAACCTTGGGGCACGCCGGCAGAGGGGTAGAAAGTACGGGAGTTGGAATTGTGGATAGTCACATAGGAGGGACGATGGGAGAGGAAGGAAGCAACGATACGGACGAAGTTGATGGGGAGAGCATAGGTCTGGAGTTTGAAAAGGAGCTCGGGATGCCAGACACGGTCATAGGCGTTCTGGAGATCAAGGGAAACAAAGATAGCAGAGCGACGGGAGTTAAGTTGGAGGGAAAGAAGATGGGTAAGGTTAAGGAGCTGGTCGTCAGCAGAGAAGGAAGGCCGGAAGCCACATTGGGTAAGAGGATGGAGGCGGTGCTGGTTAAGGTGGCGGTGGATACGGCGAGAGAGGATGGCCTCAAAGACCTTACTGAACACGGAGGTGAGGCAGATGGGACGATAGGAAGAGGTAGCAGAGGGGGGTTTGTTAGGCTTAGGGAACAGCTGGACACGGGAAGTCTTCCACAGGTCAGGGTAAAATCCAGTGGAGAGGAGGACATTGTACAGCGTAGCAAGGACAGACAGGAAGGATGGAGGGGATTCCTTGAGGTGACGGTAGGTGACGCCATCATGACCAGGGGCGGTGTTTCGTTTGGAGCGGAGGACGAGTGTGATGTCTTGCATGGTGACGGGAGTGGTGATGTCGGAGGGGGGTAGCCGATCCAAGTACTGGAGGCTAGGGGCGAGCGGGGGGACAGAGGTGTCAGTGTGGTCAAGGACAGTGGGGAAGAGGGAGTAATCAAAATGGGGATCGTCAGGAATGGAGAAGACCTCGGACAGGTGGGAAGCAAAATGGTTAGCAATGCTTTCTAAAACAGTGCTGATTTATGGACAGAATGTTTTGATTCTCAAGGAAGTATGTTGTATTCGAAATCAAAATGTGTTCAAGAATTCTGGAGCAAACCGACGTTAAGGATATTGGGGTATAATTATAGCGGGCAGATTTTTTACCTTTCTTATCCATTGATCGTGACCAGGCCAAATATCTCACGAAATAAGCGTCAAACGAAAAAACTACAAAGAACGAAACTTGTCTAGCTTGAAGGGGCAAACCAGATGGCGCTATGGTTGGCCCGCTAGATGGCGCTGCCATAGGTCAAACGGATATCAACTGCGTTTTTTTTAAATAGGAACCCCCATTTTTATCACATATTCGTGTACTACATAAAGAAATATGCATGTTTTAGTTGGACCACTTTTTTAGCTTCGTGATAGATGGCGCTGTAATAGTCACAAACATATGGCTCACAATTTTAGAGGAACAGTTGGTAACAGGTAGGTTTTTTAAATTAAAATACAGAACGTAGGTATGTTTGAACATTTTATTTCGGTTTTTCCAATGTGATACATGTACCTTTCTGAACTTTCCATTTCTGAGAACGCATGCTGTTACTGCGTGATTACCTGTAAATGCCACACTAATGCAATAAATGCTCAAAATGATGTCCGTCAACCTCAATGCATTTGGCAATACGTGGAACGACATTCCTCTCAACAGCGAGTAGTTCGTCTTCCGTAACGTTCGCACATGCATTGACAATGCGCTGACGCATGTTGTCAGGCGTTGTCGGTGGATCACGATAGCAAATATCCTTAAACTTTCCCCACAGAAATAAATCCGGGGACATCAGATCCGGTGAACGTGCGGGCCATAGTATGGAGCTTCGACGGCCAATCCACCTTGTAAGTAGGCTGTTGAGGTTTTTATATTGGTAACGCCACATAGCGCTCTGTATGAGAATCACTGGCTGTGCTGTGTGCAGTCTGTGGCTGGTTGGCATTGTTGTAATACTCGCCATTGTAGCGTTGTACAGTTGGCTGTTAACAGCGTGTAAGGTTGCGCAGTTGGAGGTGAGCCGCCAGCAATGGTGGATGTGGGGAGACAGATGACGGAATTTTTAGAGCGGATGACCTGGACGTGTGTCCATCAGAGACAGTAAATTTGTAAGACTGGATGCCATGAACTGCTATATATGTTATGACTTTTGAACACTATTAAGGTAAATACATTGTTTGTTCTCTATCAAAATCTTTCATTTGCTAACTATGCCTATCAGTAGTTAGTGCCTTCAGTAGTTAGAATCTTTTATTGAGCTGGCAGTAGTGGCGCCCGCTGTATTGCAGTAGGTCGAGTAACGAAGATTTTTGTCAGGTAAGAATTCATGAAAGGTATAGTTTATTGTTAGTCAGGGCCATTCTTTTGTAGGGATTACTGAAAGTCAGATTGCGTTGCTCTAAAAATATTGTGTGCCACTTTAGTGAATGTCTGAGTACGTTCAGTTTTGCTCAGCTGTTTGAAAATCAAATAACGTAGGGGTTTATCAGCATAGTAATACATTAAGTTTTCTAAGGGGACGTTACAACCTGTCATGAAATATGCTATTCAATACCGCTTCAACCACACGCGAGCCATGTGCCGGAAATCCAGCATGTTGGAATTACATCGCCATTCTGTCATGCAGTGAAAGACCTTGTAGTAACATCGGTAGAACATTACGTAGGAAATCAGCATACATTGCACCATTTAGATTGCCATCGATAAAATGGGGGCCAATTATTCTTCCTCCCACAATGCATACATTAACCCGCCGAGGTCGCTGATGTTCCCCTTGTCGCAGCCATCGTGGATTTTCCGCTGTCCAATAGTGCATATTATGCCGGTTTACTTTACCGCTGTTCGTGAATGAAGCTTCGTCGCTAAATAGAACGCGTGCAGAAAATCTGTCATCGTCCCGTAATTTCTCTTGTGCCCAGTGGCAGAACTGTACACGACGTTCAAAGTCGTCGCCATGCAATTCCTGGTGCGTAGAAATATGGTACGGGTGCAATCGATGTTGATGTAGCATTCTCAACACCGACGTTTTTGAGATTCCCGATTCTCGCGCAATTTTTCTGCTACTGATGTGCGGATTAGCCGCGACAGTAGCTAAAACACCTACTTGGGCATCATCATTTGTTGCAGGTCGTGGTTGACGTTTCACTTGCGGCTGAACACTTCCTGTTTCCTTAAATAACGTAACTATCCCGCGAACGGTCCAGACACTTGGATGATGTCGTCCAGGATACCGAGCAGCATACATAGCACAAGCCCGTTTGGCATTATGATCTCAATAGCCATATATCAACACGATATCGACCTTTTCCGCAATTGGCAAACGGTCCATTTTAACACGGGTAATGTATCACGAAGCAAATACCGTCCGAACTGGCGGAATGTTACGTGATACCACGTACTTACACGTTTGTGACCATTACAGCGCCATCTATCACAAAGCGAAAAAAGTGGTGCAACTAAAACATTAATATTTTTTTACGTACTACACGTATATGTAATAAAAAAACGGGGGTGCCTATCTAAAAAAAACGCAGTTGATATCCGTTTGACCTATGGCAGCGCCATCTAGCGGGCCAACCATAGCGCTGGTTTCCCTCCTCAAGCTAGACGAGTTTAGTTCTTTGTAGTTTTTTTTCGTTTGATGCTTATTTCGTGAGATATTTGGCCCGGTCACTATCAATGGACCACCCTGTATAGTGGCGTCCCGTTTCCAAGAAGGGTCGTCGGACAGACGTACATAAAAGTTAGCTTGTTCACTGATCAGCCAGTCATTACGGCCACTGAAAACTATCGACATAAACCTGTCCAGGTGATAGAAGAGCCACCTTGCGAGGAATGACTGTTAGTCAGACACATGCACGGTGCATGTAGTACCTGTGGGCGTGCAATCTATGTGTAGAATGAGGAAGCCGCGCCATCTATCTGTGTTTGACCGAGGGCAGATTGTGATAGCCCGGGGACTGAACACGAGCGTTTCGGACAATGCACAAGTTTTCGCGTGTTTTAGGAGTGCTGTAATGTCTTCAACACGAGGCAAAATCAAAGTGAAACCACTTTAATGGGTGGCCACCCCCATTAAAGATGTCGTTGTAGGCTGGGCAGACTGGCAAAACAGAATATGCGGCGACTGTGGTGGAACTGACATCAGGCTTTAACGCGGTGCAGAGTGCAAGTGTGTCTGAATACACAGTGCACCGGAAACTCCTAACGATGGGCCTCCACAGTCGACGACCCATGCAAATACCAATGTTAACATCACGACATCGGCAACTATGACTGAAATGGACACGTGACCATCGGCACTGGACGTTGGCGCAGTGGCAGAGCGTTGCGTTAACTAACGAATCCCGATACTTTCCTCATCATTCCGATGGGAGGACGCGAATCTGTCGTCTTCCAGAAGAACAGCTCCTTGACACCTGTACTGCCGGATGGACGCAAGCTGGCGGCGGTCCATTATGCACTGGGGAACATTCACATAGCCATCCATAGGTCCGGTGGAGCTCGTGCAAGGCACCATGACGGCCAAGGAGTATAGCAATCTGGTTGCACACAACGTACACCCCTTCATGACAATCATATTTCCCGACTGGAGTAGCTTTTTTCAACAAGATAATGTGTCATGTGGCAAGACCAGGAGTATGATGGAATGGTTGGAGGAACATAGTGGCAAGAAAACGACACTTTGTCTATGGAGTGCGTGACTGATTATTTTGTAAAAATTTTTTGTTTATTGTAGACGCAGTCACATTTTTATGACACAGTCATAACCGGATGATCATTGCATGGCCTAAACTGGTTATGACTGTGTCATAAACATGTGACTGAGTCTATAAATAAACAAAACATTTTAAAAAAATAGTGGCAAGTTCCAGTTGATGTGCTGGCCCCTCCAGCTCGCCAGATGTGAACCCGATCGAATACATCTGAGACGTGATTGAACGTGGCGTCACAGCTCATCGCTCCCCCTCCCCCTAATTTACGGGAATTGACAGACTTGAGAGTGCAGATGTGGTGCCAGCTTCCTCCAGCGATCTACCAAGGTCCCATTGCTTCCATGCCACGATGCGTAATCGGTGTTATCCGCGCCGAACATTGACATACCGGATACTAGGTGGGTGCCCATAATGTTCTGGCTGAGGTATCAGTGACGTCAGCCTACTGCAAAATTATGGAACACCTTTAGGAAGTAGGATCCTCTATTGCAATCAACACAGGGTAAGCAAGCAACATTTCGTGAAACACAGTTCAATTATCCATCAGATATAGCGGGCACTGAATTAAGACGCTGTGTTCCTCGACCTCTGAAAAACACCGATATGCTTCAAAATGGTTCAAATGGCTCTGACCACTATGGGACTTAACATCTGAGGTCATCAGTCCCCTAACTAACCTAAGGACATCACACAAGTCCGTTCTCGAGGCAGGATTCGAACCTGCGACCGTAGCAGCAGCGTAGTTCCGGACTGAAGCGCATAGAACCGCTCGGCCACAACGGACGGCGCCCGAAATGGTTTCGCACTATCGCTTCATGACTAGAATAAAAACTGACCAGATTTGCGACAGGGTTTAGGATTTTCTAGCCATAGAATGTCGTTCATAGCGGCACGAAATCGTTTAACTTTGTAAATACACCAACAGGAGCTGTTATTGTTCACGATATGAAGAAATGATCTCGCGGATAACGTCACGGTTGCTGCTGGTGTAAACTGCAACGCCAGTAAACAGTAACGAAACGCAGTAACACAAGCAGAGGCTTGATGTTTCATGTAGGGAATGATAGCTGACCTTTAATGCAAATTCCTGGAACGTACTGCGTACGGATATAGGGAGCTAGAACCATTATCGCTTAATTACAGTTCTGACGATACGTCGCTGGAATCAGTAACAGCTGTAAAATACGAGAGGAGTAACTGCTGCTAGTAACCCAAATATGTACGACCACATATAACCAGCAGTAGAATAGGAGCCTACAGAGCGCAAGATCGTTATTATAGAGATGATCAACAAATTCCAGTGAGAGAAGCTACAAAAGAAGCGTTGTGGCATACAGGGAGGATTTCTGTATAGATTCTGAGATCGTTAAGTTCCAAAGAGACTCGTCCACTATATTACACTATCCCACACACTCGTACAGTCGGGCCATAAACACACACGGATATGTTTCTGCCCTCGACGGTTACATTTTTTCTTCATGTTCTGGACCACAGCCTAAGTGTATCGTCTACATGGCGGAACCATTTTCACAACCGTAGCCTGTCAGTTTTACGCAATTTAATACTCATTGCTTATAAATTACATTACTGGCCAGTTTCATCCTTAAGCCATTATTTGAAAATGGCTTCAAGCTGAACAGAAATAGAAGCAAAGCAAACAAACGTATTTAAATGTGACACACACACAACGTGACATCGTACATTTGATAATGGTCCGAAGCCGAAACTGGTCACTAACGTAATTTATATGTATATGCATAGTAAAATAAAACAAACAGATGATGGCTCATGTTACTGATGAACTTCACCGCCTGTTTCTCTTGCCTCTTGTTAAAGAACTTATCTAAATGGCTGCTCTTGGCGCTAGAAGTACTATTGGAATCGAAATTTGACGGCACAATTACAGTCGAGATTGTTTTCCTCATTAATCACACAATAATAGGGAAAACCCCTAGTGAAACCTTCTGTTTATGAAAAAAAGCCAGAGAAAAATAAGTAACGAAAGACAATGGTCAAGTCAAGTCTGGCATTTGATCTGATATCCTCATTAATCGTGTGATGGCTGCTTTGAATGGTACAGCTTGATGTACTCGTGCTTACTGTTACAGCTGGAAACGTAAGAACCAAACTTCTGCCACCTAGACACCTCAGTCAGATATGTGCCTGAGCGGTGGGCGGTTGCTCAACTCCTGAGAGTGTCGTGAAGAAGAACATTGCTTCAAGAACGTACGCATCATCGTCATCGTAATTATCAACCATTTAACATCTCCTATTGGAAAAAGTCTTCTTAGATTACTCCATGTATGATGGTTTTTAACAATGTTTCATTAGGTAGTTATCTCTGCATTTTCTTTTCTCATGCAGACATATTGGAAACTTGGTTTTTAAAACTTTAATATACCAAATGCACTCTACGTCATTTTTATTTAACTTATGTATTCATTTGTTATGGTCTACACGGAAGTTATCTTCAAAAACTCTAAATAAAGCGACTCATCAACCATGACCACATTATTAAAAAGTACAATTCTCTTTTTGTTTTGATGTTAGGAATTATTTCAGTCTTATTAGCACTGACTTTCACGCCCACTTCGTAATTTGACCCACTACTGTAGTTTTCCAGTCGTGACTATATCTCTGGTAGAGGCAACAGTACAGTGTTATGACAGATATTAAATTTAGTTAAAAGAGAAACAGTCAAATCAGTTACGGAATATGAGGAAACAAATAATAAGAGAGAGCAATCAGGTATCGATTATATTTAATAACCATTTTCTCGAAGCGGCACAGAAGATTGGTGTACAAAATTCAAGCGATAAATCAATAAAATAAATATAAGATTCAATGCCAATGTCACATACATGCATCTAAGTCACAGTGACTTCATGGTCTGCACATGAACTAATTCGTAATTATATTCCTCAAAAGCAAAATTCTCTTATGGTCGATAATATTTCTAATGAATTACCAAAACATTGTCCTTCATGCATATGAAACATATTCAGTTATATATCTAATTCATCATTATCACAGGGTATTTTTGAAAACAGACAGCATTATTGGCTGATGTACTGGTAAAATACGAACGTGTCGGTATTGGAGCTAGGCTAGTTCTATTCCAAAGTACCTTAACTTACTTAAATTGGAACGATCACATGCAGAAAGCTGTAGAAATGGGAGCAGTTGCAAGATGTTTAGGGTGCGACTAAAAACATGTTTTAATGTTACTGTAGCAAATAGGTTCGAGGAAAGGTGACTCGTTTAGGGATGTGAGAGTGCCTGAAATATGATTCACTTGTGGCTGTAATCCTATGCAAGTATGTGCTTGAATGGAAAGATCTGTTTCCAAATGATGGACATAATTTCTAACATATAGTTAGATATCTGAGAAGCTAGTGTACATTTTTCTTCTTACGACCTCAATCAGCACATCATCTACCAATACTGTTTTTGTTACTTCGCAATCAGTCATGGACTATAACACTGCGGATATATCGTGGAACCTCTGATATGGTCTCGAGACAGAATGCGCTGCAAATAATAAAGAATTATCTAGTTGGGGTCGGTGTGAGGGAGTCGCAAATACCGCTTACAGGTCCCGTTCTTTATCCGAATCACTTTCAAAGTTCATTGTTTTTATCATGAGGTAGCATCGTGGGCTTACATATTCCTACGATCATGGTCATGGTATTTGTCCCAAAAAAAGAAAACTAGCTCATTCAGAGGCAATGTCGTACCACCATTTGTAAAGTGGGTATATCTCTTAACATGGATACTCGTGCGCACTGTAGAACAAAGAGCGCTTGTGGGAGTAACATGCAGTAGTTGTTGGGATGGGGTTTTTTCTTTAACATCTGGTCGATAGGTCTCTCTTTCTATGACACTGTGGTAGAACTCGCAAGAAGAACCTAAGGGACATGCACAGGCATCATTGATTTTGGGTCAGCATTATTTTGTAACGCAGGCAATGATTTATTGATGAACTTTTATACTTAGTAGTGGAGGTGGGTAAGCGATATGTATGTATTTGAGAATTAGGTTTATAAAGTATGTGTTTGTGGAAGGGAGATGACTATGCCCATTTGTAGAGAAGGTATGGATTTGACTTGGAGTACTGTGATAGCAAAGGGAAAAGTATGTCCAGTTGTAAGGCAGGTACAGATATTTCAATTTCCAGGGTAGGGTGTATTTTCGATACTTCGCTCACTGTCGAATGACGTTCAATTGAGATCACGATCGTAAGATGGGGGGCTTTCGTCATCAAGTGGAAATCTGAGAACATTGTGTATGGAGGTGCGTTTGCGCTGGACCGTTGTCCCCTCCCGTGTAAATTGTTCAGTTGACTGCTTCTGAACATTTAGCGCATTTATTTAGTTGAGACAAGATCGAATGTGGTGTGTGGAAGGTAAGTTTGCCTGTCGCGCTAGGAGCAATGCGCCCTGTGCTATTGTGTCATGGGCGCTAAAGACATCTGCTGCTAGGAGGTGTATCGCGTCGGTATAACGGTGACTGAATAGAGGCGATTTTCACCAGCGTTCGGCGGGCGCACCTCGGGGCTGTGACGGAGTGCGGTCCTGAACGGACGCCTGTGTGTGCTTTGACAGCTGACGGCCGCGTCGACTGCAGGCGCAGGGACTAGCTTCAAGCGTTTGCGCTCTGTAAATATGTCTTCGCTCCCGTCCGATTGCGTCATCATTGGCTTCTAGGTGAACACGTATTGCGGTAGCAGTTTCTCATAAATGAAGTATGAAAGGGATGTGGCCACTTGTGGGACCCGTGTGGGGGCCAATGCGTGGTTCCACATCTGACGGATGCGTCACTTATCGCTACCTCCCGTGCACTCTGCTGGCCAGGAGGTGGCGGACTGTGCTTGCATGCGTTGATTTCATTATTTCACGAGCAGTTCTGTAGGCCGTGCTATGCGCTATTTGGACAGTTTACGAGTACTGAGCGTGTCTACACATCAGTGTGAAGCATTATTTAGGAGTCTAAATGTCTGAAATTAAATTATTTCCATAAATTAGGAGTTGTTTGGGTGCCTGGAGACTGAGTATCGTGAGTGCAAGGATAAGATGGAGAGTGTTTTGCCTCAGTGTGGTAAATATATTCGATCTCTTAATAAAATGTTCGAAAGTAAATAGAGTGGACTCCTTCCTTACTCTCCCCAGCAGCCTAGCGCAGCCTGAGTAATTTTAGCATAATTCCCGCCCCTACAGACCACCATCTGGGATTAGGTCATAGGAGGAATGACAGTACGATCTGACGGCAGCAATGTGTACTATATCAGTTGGACAGTAAATCTCGTGGTGGAGATACCGCCTGCAAAATAAAGACTTTTGTTCAGATCTGTTTTCCCGTCATTTCGCCCCACCTTCTTGGATGACGTCATGCGCTGTGCACGTTAGTACACGTTAGTGCACGTTAGTAAATATTAGCCCTCCAACAGGGGTCGGTAAGGCGGCGTGGTGCCGGGTTGAGGATCGTGATGGAGAATTTAACTATTTGATTCCATTCCAGGTGGGTGTGGCATTGGTGAAAATTGATTCCAAGTCTTAGGTTCTATGAAGTCGAATCACGTGACTAATGCAGTAGCCAATAGGAGTGCAGCATTCTAGGGGTGGAGGGGTATCAGGTCATGAACGAACACTGCGCTGATAGTGGAAAAATGTGGAACTTCTCATTTGATCATTGAATATTGAACTTATAAATTGGTTTATTGAATATGATTAACACTGAAAAGGAATTAAGTGCTCAGGTAATAGATAGGTTAGATGAGCGATGTTGGTGTCACTTGTGTTCAGTTAAACTGGTTTGCATATTTACAGAAGACTATGTCCGGCGCGTGTATGGAGGTGGCGGCCGAGGGTGTGTGACGTAAGCGGTCAGACGCCAGCAGGCCGGTGGCGCGGCACATGACAGAGCAAACGATCTTGTGTCATTACCCGACGTCACGGTAGCTTCCTCTGGTAGCCACGATATGAACTAAGCCAGTTGGGCTCTGGAGCTCGCAGTGAACACACTGTATACGGCCATCTAGAATACCGGAACTTGCATCAGGAGAGCACCCTCTGGTGGCACCGATATGAACTAAGCCAGTTGGAGTCCAGACCCAGTGGAGAACACGCCTGCTTGAAATTGGTTAAATAATAAAGACAAGTCCTTATTTACCGCCATTGTCTTTGCTTAGTAGATATAACCAGGGTGTGATGCATTGTCATGTTGGAATTTGAACTTCGCGACATTTTTCTGGCCGAGGGGGGCATTGCACATTCCCGCAAAAATTCAAACTTCCCACCAAAATTCGCCATCTTGATTGACCTCATCGCCGCCATCTTGAATGACGTCATTACCTCCATCTTGGATAATGGTACTTTGGAATAGAACAGCCTAGCCCCAATACTCGCGTGCTGAAAAGTAATGCAACAATTTTGTATATCAAAACTCTTAAATCTTTTTAAATATAACTAATATTATCAACATTCTACATCTATAGTTTTCACGTCTACATATTTGCGCCCCTCTACCGCTGGAGGGCTATGCAGTGTAGCGTGTAACATGGAGGTGTGTAGCGTAACTATGTCAGTGTGTGAGAAACATCGAACTGTAATCGAATTTCGAATTCGACGAGTTTATCCACACACGGAGCACCCTCTCCTTCACCATGACAATGCCAGACCACGCACGTCTGCTTCGACGTCTGCAACAATTCGACATGTTGGGTTCACTGTCATCAGTCCTCTTCGATGCAGTCACGACTTGGACCTATCTGATTTTCATATGCTTCCAAAACTTAAGGAACACCGTCGAGGACTTGGCTTTGATAGCGACGAAGCAGTGCAAACAGAGGTGAGGTTGAGGCTCCGTCAACAGAGTATCAACAAACTCGTCTCTCGTTGAGAGAAATGTATTCATTTCCAGGGTGACTGTGTTGACAAACAAATATGTAAATATGAAGGATAAACATGTAGAATGATAACAACGTTAGTTGTACTTAAAAAATAAGAAAGAAACATGAAGAGTTGTCAGATAAAAATTCGGAGGCAATACTTTTCAGCACGTTCTCGTAGAAACCTGGTATGGTGGAGCAGATACTGCCGTGAGCAGAGTGGTGTGGTGGCCAGCGTCGCTGACTGGTGCATAGCAGACCGCCGTTTCATACCCGACTACCAGCAGTTATTTTTTACTTTGCATTCATCAGTTCTGGAAAGTTCTTGACATCTTACATTTGTACTGCTTGTATTTTTAGATTATTATATTGCTGTATAAATACTAGTACTTTACAGTATTCGATGTTTATTTAAATAGCTCTCTGTGCAGGAGGTTGGTTCTGTTCTGGCTATATGTGGTTTTTGTAATAAATGTGATTTCAGTGGTTGTTGTTGTTGTTGTTGTGGTCTTCAGTCCAGAGACTTGTTTGATGCAGCTCTCCATGCTACTCTATCCTGTGCAAGCTTCTTCATCTCCCAGTACCTACTGCAACCTCCATCCTTCTGAATCTGCTTAGAGTATTCATTTCTTAGTTTCCGTCTATGATTTGTACCCTCTACGCTGCCATCCAGTACTAAATTGGTGACCCCTTGATGCCTCAGAACATGACCTAGCAATCGATCCCTTCTTTTAGTCAAGTTGTGTCACAAATTTATCTTCTCCCCAATTCTATTCAGTACCTCCTCACTAGTTATGTGATCTACCCATGTAATCTTCAGCATTCTTCTGTAGCACCACATTTCGAAAGCTTCTATTCTCTTCTTGTCTAAACTATTTATCGACCACGTTTCACTTCCATACGTGGCTACACTCTGTACAAATATTTTCAGAAACGACTTCCTGACACTTAAATCTATACTCGATGTTAACAAATTTCTCTTCTTCAGAAACGCTTTCCTTACCGTTGGCAGTCTACATTTTATACCCTCTCTACTTCGACCATCAACCATGACCACATTATTAATACGTACAATTCTCTTTTTGTTGTGATGTTACAAATTATTTCAGTCTTATTAGCATTGACTTTCAAACCCATTTCATAATTTGCTACACTACTGTAGTTTTCCAGTTGTGTGACTGTATCTGTCGTAAAGAAAAGAATAAATGTTATGACAGAAAGAGAGATTGTTCTGATATTGCTTGTATTCTTTCCTTTACTTCTGATTATCCCTTAAAGGATTAGCCCATTATCCACTCGAGCTTCAGTCTGTCATCTTCTCTTTCCTGTAGACTGACACTGCAGTGTCGACCAGCACTGCTGATTTTCACACGTAAGGCTTGTATTTCATGGATGATCCCGCTTTCTGATTTGGTCTTAACTATGGTTTCAATGGGACATCGTTTGGTAGAGACTTCGGGCACTTCCAAATTTCTACATCATCATGGCTCCAACTAGGCACTGTAAAAGCCGTCGACTACACGGATAGGAACTGCTGTATACGCTGTACATGCTTCCAAAGGTCCATACGTTCAGGAGGTCAATGGATTCTTGAAGCCCGAAGAAAGTCAGCTGGACATGAGGTGTCCATCAGAGTTTTCCAGCAACAGTGGCGAGGGCCTGAAGAGAAGACTGAAATCTTAGACCGAGTCACCAAATACATCAGGTGGAATGGCATGGTGTGTTTGGCCAATGTAGGTTCTTTCTTAGACGGCACAGCCGAGCAGTGGTTCGAGAACAATGAATGTCAGCTCAGTAGCTGAAGAAATCAGTTGGTGGCAATCGACAGCAAGACTGCTTAACAGACCAATTAGAAGACCGATGTCTAGCGAGGAGGCAAAATAATCCAGTCACACATATAGAAAGTTTTAGTTGGGGGCATTGTGAATCCGAATATGACAGAAGTCGACAAATTCTCTCATTTGAACATCTGGTAAAGGATGTCCTAACAGCTCTATCCCTACTCTCCAATAAATTAAAGCCAAATGTAACGTGACAAGTTTACAGTTGCCCTATCAGTCAGAGCCAAGTCTAACAGCCAATCTCTCTAGTTAACCTGTCATTCAGAACCAGTTCTATCTCGCTTGCGTCCTCCTGTTCAGTTTGAGAATGCATTTATTTTTCTGTAAATCTCAGCCAGGTAATTATTACTGTGCACTTGATTAAATTACTTATTTGTCCTCATTAATTTAGAGAAATGGTTGTCTTTATAAATTGGTTTTGAAGAACCCACTTTATGTTAGACTAAGAAAATAA
Source organism: Schistocerca americana (assembly GCF_021461395.2). NCBI lineage: Eukaryota > Metazoa > Arthropoda > Insecta > Orthoptera > Acrididae > Schistocerca > Schistocerca americana. The sequence continues at coordinate 100,545,503 of NC_060123.1, read as the reverse complement.
TTATTAAATGAGAGCTGTTTCTTGCACATAGTACCTAACCAAATAACTCTTGACAAGGATGCAACGTGCGTAGACTGTGACCTAGCAAACATATGGCAACCAGTATCCGAGAATACAATTGCACACTGCAGATTGGCCGTTAATAAACTCCGTCACTTCCTACCTGCTTGTCCATATTCTTTTTTAGTACAGTATGTGGCAATGCAGCACATACAATTAAGACAGAAGCCATTATTTACCATTAAACCATCCACCTGATAGTCTGATGACGCTAAAAAATATTGTGAAGATCTTTAACTTGAAAAGGTTGACTGTACCAGAATCTGATTATAGTATTTCACAAAATCTTGAAAAGTAGCATCAAACCATGTATAAACAAGCATAGGCCCTAACTAGCGTGGAAAGCTGTTATGTTGCCTTAAAAGCTGAAAATAATAGAAATACTTTTATCCATGTTAAATACAATATTTTATCAACTGAAGTACTGTATAGACTTTAAAGTTATCATCCTGCATGAATTTAAGAAATTATTCACATAGTATATTTACTTGCAAAACTGTGTCTGTGAGGCTACAAAACAGCTAAACTTCATGGACTTACTTAGATTCACTACAGATTGTATTTTATAAACAAAATCAACAATCATATAGTAACTTTAGGATGTCTGTGTACATTAACTGTGTTGCAGTAGTGAACAATATTTAATTTACTTTCGCTATAATACTGTGACCACTTAATCGCTTCTTTGTGGAGTACACTTTTACACAGTATAACCAACAGCAGTCATATTCTCAGTCATCTAATAATGAGTGCACCGCTCATTGCATTCATGATCTTTACTGACCAGTAAAACAACAATTTTTAGTTTTATTGAAAAAATCCGAACCAAAAATAATGGGTTTTTCAAATAGTGTCAACGAAGTATTATTTACTGCACTTGCTAACTACATATTTAGTAATTGAATGAAAACAGTTACGAGGAGTGTTTTTTAAGTAAGGTCTGTTTGCACATAAGTACATGACAGGTTATTTCAAAAAAGTAAATTTATTTTCAGAAAGTACATACTTCACTCTATTTTTCGACAGAGTTGCCAAGTTTGTTGAAACATGTGTCATACCTCTCAACCAATTTTAAAATAACCTCTTCATAAAAACTTGTCGCCTGCTCCGTTAACCAAGACTACACTACAGTTTTCATGTCGTCGTCATCATCGTAACAGTTGCCACTGAGGTGTTGTTTCACATGGAGGAACAGATGGTAATCGCTCGGTGCGAGATCAGGACTGTAGGGTAGGTGGTCCAAAACTTCCTAGCCAAAACTGCCCAATAAATCACGGATCTGATCTGCAGTGTCCTGGAGAAGGGCAATTCCTTTTGTCAGCATGCCGTGTCTTTTGTTTTGAATTGCTCTGGTAGCTTTCTCAGGGTTTGGCAGTATGCTTCTGCATTGATAGTGGTTCCTTGTTGCGTGAAGTCGACCAACAATACACCATGCTTGTCCCAGTACACCGATGCCATGATTTTGCGGTGGGACAGAGTCTGTTTGGCCTTCACCTTTACAGGTGAGTGTGTGTGTCACCATTCCATACTCTGTTGCTTCTACCTGGGCGTGATATGCGAAACCTATGTTTCATCTCCAATTACGATCTGACTCAAGAAGCCGTCACCTTCTTCATGATAACGAGCCAAGAACTTCATCACACACTCAACTCTTTGGTTTTTGTGGTCCTCTGTTAGGAGTTTCGGGACCCAACGGGAGCACAGTTTCCTAAACTTTAGGTGTTCAGAAACAATGTTGTAAAGCACTGCTCTCGGCAAGTCATGAAATTCGTTTGAGAGACCTGTTATTGTGAAGCGCCTGTTCAAACGAATCCTCGCTTCAATTGAAGCCACCAAACCGTTTTTTATGTTCAAATGTGTGTGAAATCTTATGGGACTTAACTGCTAAGGTCATCAGTCCCTAAGCTTACACACTACTTAACCTAAATTATCCTAAGGACAAACACACACACCAATTCCCTAGGGAGGACTCGAACCTCCGCCGGGACCATCCGCACAGTCCATGACTGCAGCGCCTTAGACCACTCAGCAAATCGTTTGTAATGAAAGAAGGGCGACCAGAGTGGTCCTCATCATGGATGTTGTGACGGCCATCTTTGAATTCTCGTACCCACTTACGCACTTTGCTTTCACTCGTAACAGTATCACCGTACACTTCGCAAATCTGTCGATGAATTTCTGCAGCAGACAGGTTCCTTGCTGACAAAAACCGTATCACTGAGCGAACCTTACACGCGACGGGCGAGTTGATACTCTTAAACATTTTGAAAGCACAGAACAGAAGCGTACAGGTTAGCTACAGAGCTGAAACTGAGCACAGTTGTTCCCGAAGCATGCCGGTACACGACGCACGCGCTCGTTGCGGTAAGCGCGCTAACTACTAGTGTCTAGAACAAAACGGAACTTACTTAATGACTCTGTGCAAAGTTATTTACATGCAGCATTGCTAGATGTCCTTAGTATCTGAATGACTTCATACAAAACATGTAAGGGCGATCACTCTGAAAATGCACACTATCTGAGTTATTGTGAACCATTAATTAAGCAAACACTTTAAAGTTTTTCCTAGTGACATGCAGAGATACGTATGGCGAAAGGATTGACAGAGTAACTTTTAATCGTTAAACAACACTTAAATTCTTTACGATTTATATTGTTCACAACTAGCGAAAGTTATTTATTGGCAACCTGTTATACAAATAATATATTTGATATTTCTATCTTGCCTTCCGGTGGTCGTATCGATGAATTATGAGGTCAATCTGTAGCCACTCTTAGATATGGCTCTATATCCAACATTTGGTATGGTTAAATGATGATGGCGTCCTCTTGGGTAAAATATTCCGGAGGTAAAATAGTCCCCCATTCGGATCTCTGGGCGGGGACTACTCAAGAGGACATAGTTATCAGGAAAAAGAAAACTGGCGTTCTACAGATCGGAGCATGGAATGTCAGATCCCTTAATCGGGCAGGTAGGTTAGAAAATTTAAAAAGGGAAATGGATAGGTTAAAGTTAGATATAGTGGGAATTAGTGAAGTTCAGTGGCAGGAGGAACAAGACTTTTGGTCAGGCGTATACAGGGGTATAAATACAAAATCAAATTGGGGTTGTACAGGAGTAGGTTTAATAATGAATAAAAAAAATAGGAGTGCGGGTCAGCTACTACAAACAGCATAGTGCACGCATTATTGTGGCCAAGATAGACACAAAGCACAGGCCCACGACAGTAGTGCAAGTTTATATGCCAACTAACTCGGCAGATGACGAAGAAATTGAAGAAATGTATGATGAACTAAAAGAAATTATTCAGATAGTGAAGGGAGACGAAAATTTAATAGTCATGTGTGATTGGAATTCGATAGTAGGAAAAGGGAGGGAAAGAAACGTAGAAGGAGAATATGGATTGGGGGGAAGAAATGAAAGAGGAAGCCACCTGGTAGAATTTTGCACAGAGCGTAACTTAATCATAGCTAACACTTGGTTCAAGAATCATAAAAGAAGGTTGTATACATGGAAGAAACCTGGAGATACTGACAGGTTTCAGATAGATTATTTAATGGTAAGACAGAGATTCAAGAATCAGGTTTTAAATTGTAAGACATTTGCAGGGACAGATGTGGACTCTGGACACAATCTATTTGTTATGAACTGTAGATTAAAACTGAAGAAACTGCAAAAAGGTGGGAATATAAGGAGATGAGACCTGGGTAAACTGACTAAACCAGAGGTTGTACAGAGATTCAGGGAGAGCATAACGGAACAATTGACAGGAATGGGGGAAAGAAATACTGTAGAAAAAGAATGGACAGCTTTGAGGGATGAAGTAGTGAAGGCAGCAGAGGATCAAGTAGGTAAAAAGACGAGGGCTACTAGAAATCCTTGGGTAACAGAAGAAATACTCAATTTAACTGATGAAAGGAGAAAACATAAAAATGCAGTAAATGAAGCAGGCAAAAAGGAATACATACGTCTCAAAAATGAGATCGACAGGAAGTGCAAAATGACTAAGCAGGGACGGCTAGAGGACAAATGTAAGGATGTAGAGTCGTATCTCACTAGGGGTGAGATAGATACTGCCTACAGGAAAATTAAAGAGACCTTAGGAAGAAAGAGAACCACTCATGTGCATATCAAGAGCTCAGATGGAAACCCAGTTCTAAGCAAAGAAGGGAAAGCAGAAAGGTGGAAGAAGTATATAGAGGGTCTATACAAGGGCGACGCACTTGAGGACAACATTATGGAAATGGAAGAGAATGTAGATGAAGACGAAATGGGAGATACAATACTGCGCGAAGAGTTTGACAGAGCACTGAAAGACCTGAGTCGAAACAAGGCCAGTCCTGACAAAACTCTACCATCTGGTGAGCAAGATATACGAGACAGGCGAAATACCCTCAGACATCAAGAAGAATGTAATAATTCCAATCCCAAATAAAGCAGGTGTTGACAGATGCGAAAATTACCGAACTATCAGTTTAATAAGTCACAGCTGCAAAATACTAACTCGAATTCTTTACAGATGAATGGAAAAACTAGTAGAAGCTGACCTCGGGGAAGATTAGCTTGGATTACGTAGAAATATTGGTCACCGTGAGGCAATACTGACCTTACGACGTATCTTAGAAGCTAGATTAAGAAAAGGCAAACCTACGTTTCTAGCATTTGTAGACTTAGAGAAAGCTTTTGACAATGTTGACTGGAATACTCTCTTTCAGATTCTGAAGGTCGCAGGGGTAAAATACAGGGAGCGAAAGGCTATTTACTATTTGTACAGAAACCAGATGGCAGTTATAAGAGTCGAGGGGCATGAAAAGGAAGCAGTGGTTGGGAAGGGAGTGAGATAGGGTTGTAGCCTCTCCCCGATGTTATTCAATCTGTATATTGAGCAAGCAGCGAAGGAAACAAAAGAAAATTTCAGAGTAGGTATTAAAATCCAAGGAGAAGAAATAAAAACTTTGAGGTTCGCCGATGACATTGTAATTCTATCAGAGACAGCAAAGGACTTGGAAGAGCAGATGAACGGAATGGATAGTGTCTTGAAAGGAGGATATAAGATGAACATCAGGAAAAGCAAAACGAGGATAATGGAATGTAGTCAAATTAAGTCGGGTGATGCTGAGGGAATTAGATTAGGAAATGAGACGCTTAAAGTAGTAAAGGAGTTTTGCTATTTGGGGAGCAAAATAACTGAAGATGTAAGAAGTAGAGAGGTTATAAAATGTAGACTGGAAATGGCAATGGAATGCGTTTCTGAAGAAGAGAAATTTGTTAACATCGAGTATAGATTTATGTGTTAGGAAGTCTTTTCTGAACGTATGTGTATGGAGTGTAGCCATGTATGGAAGTGAAAAATGGACGATAAATAGTTTGGAGAAGAAGAGAATAGAAGCTTTCGAAATGTGGTGCTACAGAAGAACGCTGAAGATTAGATAGGTAGATCACATAACTAATGAGGAGGTATTCAAATAATTCAAATAGCTCTGAGCACTATGGGACTTAACATCTATGGTCATCAGTCCCCTAGAACTTAGAACTACTTAAACCTAACTAACCTAAGGACATCACACAACACCCAGTCATCACGAGTCAGAGAAAATCCCCGACCCAGCCGGGAATCGAACCCGGGAACCCGGGCGTGGGAAGCGAGAACGCTACCGCACGACCACGGAGGAGGTATTGAATAGGATTGGGGAGAAGAGAAGTTTGTGGCACAACTTGACTAGAAGGAGGGATCGGTTGGTAGGACATGTTCTGAGGTATCAAGGGATCACCAATTTAGTATTGGAGGGCAGTTTGGAGGGTAAAAATCGTAGAGGGAGACCAAGAGATGAATACACTAAGCAGATTCAGAAGTTTGTAGGTTGTAGTAGGTACTGGGAGATGAAGAAGCTTTCACAGGATAGAGTAGCATGGAGAGCTGTATCAGACCAGTCTCAGGACTGAAGACCACAACAACAACAACAACATCCAACATTTTATGTAGCTGCATGCATGTTATCCTATTGGAGCACAATTATGTGCATTTACTCTCTGCTCATTGTAAGTGATGCAGATAATTTATCAACGACAGGTAATTGATGTTTAGAGCAGAATACCTCCACAATACATCCGCTCAAATATTCTTCTTGCCTGACATTGTATACTAGCGACACCCTTATGAGGTCTCACATCCTGTACTTGCAGCCACTACATTTACACAGTAGTTGTCATAAGTTGGCTTTATACACAAATTCATAGTCTAGTTTTCACAAATTCACTTAATACCCAAAAAAATTATCACAGAATACTGCTCACATTCTTACTGAGTCATGTCGACTCATGTTATGCCAAATTTACAACTGCCAGGCTATTGTTAACTAGTAGATCTGACTCTGCAGAGTGACCACGCTCATTACATCTTAATCCATTGACTGCCTACTTCAGACTATGTCTTTGTGTCTCCCAAAGGGCGAGTGCAATCATTTCACGCTCCGCGCGTCATCTGTACTTTCGTACTTCAAAGATACTTAACTATCGACACTGATCAGGGTGAGATTACACATCAAGTTTATATTATTATTCGCTGTGACTTATATCTGCAAAATTCTGTTGCTACAAGTACAACAGTATACTGTTCCATATTTGTATATAACTTCAAATTTGCATAACAAAAATTAGGCAAAAGTTTCATAAAAATACACAATAAAAATTTGAATATATTTTGGTTTTGTTTTAACGGGTAATTAGTGTAGATTCGTTGTAATGTCACAGCAACAGATGAATTCATCAAGAGGTGTCAGGATACTTGAGGCAATGCAATAGAAAAGGACTCGGACGAAAGACGTATGATCAGCTCCCAAATGTGGTCCTTACAGCAGTTGTGGAAGCCCACCATCAATTCGCTTCGCAGATAACCCAGGTGGCAAGAGAAGAGATGTAGCATTTTATGGCAGCCAGAACTGTACATAACTGTTAGCGGCCATGAACGTCGACCCCATACGTCAGAAGGTAATTGATAATACTGAGGAAGGGGTATATCTCCACCGCCAATCGAACTCGCCATGAAGAACGGACACAGCCAATTCGGCCATAACGCAGCTGCTGTCAAGCGACAACTCATTATTCGGCCAACGCATTTGGAGCCACTACCTTACCAAGTAGTTATTCTACTGGTCTGTTTCTCTGGACACTTTGTGCGCTACTGCGCAGGAAGAAGGTGGGTGTTTGTCGACTACTAAGCAGCAAAATGTCAACCATCCCAACACGCCACTTCACGCCAGTCAACTGCAGACGACTCTAGCTGACCTTTGCGTAGAAGCTCATCGCCGTACACTGGATCAGGTTGCCGCACAACATGCCGTAGACGCTCTCAGTCGCCGTAAAGAGTTACCAGCCACTTACTTATCTAACGAATTCTGGAAAACTAGGCGAAGTGACCATCTACGCAGGTGAGGTCGCCACAGATCACAGATGAAAATCCTCCATAGACAACGTTAACTAGGACGACAAGAAATCTCGCCTACGTCATCGTCGACGGCCAACGAGTTCTGATACTGATCGATTCAGGGCCTTCTTCTTCTGTAATGTCGAATGTTTATTGTTGCCAAAAGCAGACTATGCTCCGTGATATGAAAGCGATTGTGCTGAAGGTCACAAAAGGGAACACGTGTTGCAAGAGTAACTATAAAAGTCAGGGCACAGCATTACCAATTTGTCGTTTCAACAAAATGTAGTCATGTTATTATTCCCGGATAGGATTTCTAATAGGCATGATAAGCAATCATAGACTGTGTAAGATTAGAGGTCTAGATTGACGAAGCTATTCAAACAAGCACACAGAACGAAGATTGCTCTTGTCCGTTGTTTGCCGCTGAAGACGTGATTATCCCATCATCATCAACGAGACGAGTTCCTGTCGACAGTCGAGATGCTCAGTTAAACTATGAAACTATTCAGGCTTACAAAAGAAATCTGCATAAGTACATAGTGACAGCCGAACCAGTCCAAGAAGTACAGCTTAGCATCATCAACAAAGAACCGTGAATCGTGATATGCTGGCGCTACAGACACCGCAGTGGAGGAAGCCACTGTCGAACTGCCACAAGGATTGGGCCTGACTAAAGGCCTGGCCAGACAGAATCCGGCCTGCCGCTGAGACGGACGGCGCAGCGGAAGGCTGGACCCGTCAGCGGCCAGCGACGCCACACAGGCAACGGCCGGCCGCAGCGACTCTTGATGCGTCAGCTGTTAACACTGTGGAAGGGGCCGAACCCATTATTAAGCTTGCATGCGTAGCGCGAATGTCTTGGCGTTAGACGATTTGAAATCTTCACGCGGGACACGTTATTTTTGTGCGAGTTCATTTTTTTTTTTTTTTTTTTAATTGCAAAAATAAGTAGCTCGCACTAGCGATACGAAATGGCACCAAGAAGAGTAAATGTTGAGTGCACGACATTAATAGCAAGAGAGAAAGCTTAGAAAATACCATCGTCTGTGTATTGATCTAGAGTCTGACGAAGATAGATTCTTCAAATATTTTCGTATGTCGCGAGAATGTTTCGAGGAAATGCATCGCCTGATAAAAAAGTAGCACCGAGAAGTGCACAACGAACTGCAGAAAGCCAATTGATACAAGGCACAAACTAGCCATTTGCATGAGGCAAGTTTTACCGTTTGTGGCCTCTTTTTGCTTCAAATAGGAGTCATATAAATTATTCCATTTCAGTTTTGCTGTATCATATGAAAGGTTCGGCGGAAAAAAGTACTATCCCACAACGTAGTTACGAGTGGAGTGATAAATTTATCTGCAGTGTTTACGAATACAGCAAACGATAGTAACATCTAGTTCCGTATGTCCCGATAGAACATTCTACTTAATAGATTGTTTTGTTTCGTGGTATTCATAACATTGTCATTGAATTAAAAAAAAAAAACAACATATATTTGGTCATTAACTTATCTATTCGTTCTATCGGCATAATTGATTTTAATCTTTTCCAGATGCTTGACTACAGGCGACTGTCACCAGACAATAGCTTTTTCAAAAATGGTTCAAATGGCTCTGAGCACTATGGGACTTAACTGCTGTGGCCATCAGTCCCCTAGAACTTAGAACTACTTAAACCTAACTAACCTAAGGACATCACACACATCCTGCGCGGGGCAGGATTCTAACCTGCGACCGTAGCGGTCACGCGGTTCCAGACTGTAGCGCCTAGAACCACACGGCCACTCCGGCCGGCCCATAGCTTTTTCTTTTCGGTTAGGACGTTCAATAGTCTCAGAAATTGTGAAACAAGTGTGCCAGCCAATATGAAGTGTTCTACAGAACTTGTGTTCTGAACTTTGGCGGTTTCCGGACTGCCTTGGAAGCATAGACGGAGAGCCTATCAGGTTAAAATGCCCGAAGGATAGTGGATCACAGTTCTGTTACAAACAGTTCTTTTCACTGGTTCTCCTGGCGATCGTTCATCCATACTACGGGTTTACAGAAGTTGATATTGGAAGTTATGGACGTCACAGTGACAACACTATTTCTGAGAATTCAGCTTTCTATCAAGACTTCATCGAGGGAAAAAGTATTCCACTTCCAAATCAGGATCGCGTGTATCATACAAAAAGTTGTATTCTCTCAAGTCCTCTATATGTCTTTCTGTGTGCATGCACTACGAGCTGCAAGACATAAGCCGCTTCACGCCGCTCCTTCCAGTGTGACAGCAGAGAAGTTGAGTGCACCAACAGAGGCAAGCAGCCGCTCCGGCTTGCGGCGAACCTGTAATCTGTGACAACCCGGCGGCGGCCGGTGCGGCAGGCCGCCTGCCGGTGCGTCAGAGCCGCACTCTGTGTGACCGCCGCCATACAGTAACGAGCGATTCAACAGTGCGGCCTGCCGGCTGCGGTTCAAGGCCACAGGCCGGACGGCCAGGCCGCATTCTGTCTGGCCAGGCCTTAAGGAACAACATCGCTGAGTGGTGGTCTTTTTGCGTCAGTTTTCTGCTGTCTAATCGGAAGTGGAGAAAAGACAGATCAAGCGGCCCATACTAATAAAGCGTATCAACACTGGAGATCAGGTGTGGGTATCCTTTGGTGACCCGTGGGCCTGATTCGCACAATTCAGCATGTGGGCCGGCTCTTCATGTGACGCGACAGCAGCGCTCCTAGCGCATAGTAATAAAACTATAGCATCTGACGTTGATATTTTGTGGTGACACGCTAGTATAAATTTCACCCCTTTCCCGACACCCCACGTCTTCAAATTATGCCTCGAACTCTCGTTTTTGAGCGTGCATTCAGTTTATGTTCACACTGTCTTAAGACATTTACACTTATTTACGAGTCGTGAACGATGTTTCTTTCCTTACGACATATTTCAATGCCTGTCTTAAAAACTTCCGTTACAAAATTTTGCAACACTGTTAGCGAAGCAACAATGTTTATCACGCCCAAGTACCGTATCTCATGGACTCCAAGACGCACAGTTTTCCGCGAAAAATTGCCTCCAAAATTCAGGTGCCTCTTTTACTCGAAATTAATGTAAAAACGTCAAGTGTGTGATTCAGTATTCCCACCTGTCTTGAATATGATCATACGATGGTGAGTCAAATGAAAACCTTAAATTTGTAGTAACAAATCGAAATTTCACGCCGTTATCCTGTAAGTTGGTAAGCGTGCAGAATGGCCTGTAGGTGGCAGCATAGTGAAGATGCACACATACCGTCGCAGTATCAGTATTAGAATGGCCGCCCCACTTGCGACTTGCACCAGGGAAGAACAGCGTTTTGTTATTCCGCTTTTCCGTAGTGAAGGTGTGAAACCTACTGAAATTCATCGACGAATGAAGGTTCAGTACGGTGATGCATGTTTGTCACAGCAGCAAGTCTACGAATGGAGTAGGAAGTTCGCAAATGGTGTGACTTCAGTGGAAGGTGCTCCTTGTCCAGGTTAGGCACTACGAGTTGTGACTCGACAGAACGTTGTAGCAGTTGAAACCAAGTGAAGAAAACCGGCGAATGACACTGAATGACATTGCAGCAAGTTTAAAGATTAGTCCTGGGTCAGCATATCACATTTCGTATGATGTGCTCCAGTTTCACTAAGTGTCTGCAAGATGTGTGCCACGGCAGCTGACTCCTGAAATGAGAGAATGACGTGTTGATGCTTGTGAAGAACTTCTACTGCGCTTTGAACGAGGAGGTGATGGCTTCCTTACAAGAATCGTTAGTGGGAGCGAAACCTGGGTTCATTTCCACCAACTGAAAAGGAAGAGAGCGAGCAAGGAATGACGCCATTCCTCATTACCAAAACTAAAGAAGTTTCGAACAGAACCATCAGCAGGGAAAGTTATGCTGACTCTCTTTTGGGACGGAAAAGGCGTCATTTTGGAGCATTATATGCCTAGAGGGACCACTGTCACCAGTGCATCATACACAGATCTAGTAAAAATCATCTGCGGCCTGCAGTCAAATAAAAGTGACGTGGATTGTTGTCAGCAAGTGTCCTTTTGCAACATGACAATGCAAGGCCCCACACTGCCCGTACAACAGTTGCAACAATCACAGACCTGCATTTTGAGTGTCTTCCTCATCCACCATACTCACCAGACCTTGCCCCAAGTGATTTGCATATGTCTGGACCACTCAGAGACGCAATGGGAGGAAAGAAGATCCGTTCTGATGAAGAGGCACGCCACGCGGTGCATGAGTGGTTGCGCAGACTACCAAAAGAATTTTTTTCTAAAGGAATTTATCCATTTCGTAAGAGATGGAGGACTTGCATTGAGCGTGGGGGAGATTATGTTGAAAAGTGATAAAGCTTTGTACCACTTCTGCACAATAAATAATATTTAAAAAACTATTCAAGGTTTTCATTTGACTCACCCTCGTATATTCGATGCGGTGGGCAACCTATCTGTATCTGGCAACATTGGATTCAACCGGCAGCAGCAGTGCGCCGATTCGACCAACGTGAGTTGCAGGGATTCACAGGCTTCCTAACACTGTCTCCCTTCCTCCCCGTCATCACAAACCAAAAACACTGTCCAGCCTATAATGCATCATTACAGTCTATGGTGCCAGTGAACTTGAACTGAAAGTGACTTGTATTATCGGTAACACTACAACATTTTTATTAGTAGCTAGTTTCGTAACAAAAAAAAACAATAGGTTTCATACGATGCGGTTTACAAACTGAAAGTAATAACATATGCAGAACAACTTGGGAAGAGAGTAGCTGAGTGGCATTTCGGCCCTCTGCCAACTGAAAAAACCATTCGCCATTGGCGGGCTAGTGAAGAAGAACTGAAAAAGTAAGGATGACTAAATGTGCAAATAGAGGACTGAATGCAAAATGGTCAAAACTAGCAGATGACGTACTGAAATGGATTCAAGGTGTAAGTAGGCTGTTTATGTTTTCTTATTGGCGGCGTTACGTGGCGCACTGTATGAGAGTCGCTGGCTGTGTTGTGTGCAGTCTGTGGCTGGTTTGCATTGTTGTCTGCCATTGTAGTGTTGGGCAGCTGGATGCGAACAGCGCGTAGCGTTGCGCAGTTGGAGGTGAGCCGCCAGCAGTGCTGGATGTGGGGAGAGAGATGGCGGAGTTTTGAAAATTGTAAGACTGGATGTCATGAACTGCTATGTATATTATGATTTTTCAACACTATTTAGGTAAATACATTGTTTGTTCTCTATTAAAATCTTTCATTTGCTAACTATGCCTATCAGTAGTTGTTGCCTTCCGTAGTTTGAATCTTTTATTTAGCTGGCAGTAGTGGCGCTCGGTGTATTGCAGTAGTTCGAGTAACCAAGATTTTTGTGAGGTAAGTGATTTGTGAAAGGTATTCGTTAATGTTAGTCAGGGCCATTCTTTTGTGGGGATTATTGAAAGTCAGATTCCGTTGCGCTAAAACTATTGTGTGCCAGTTTAAGGACAGTCATGTATAATTGTTCTAAGGGGACGTTTCATATGTCGACCCTTAGCCGTGGATACCTCACTAAAATCTTCTGATTTTTTCTTGTAGTTTGTGTAATTAGTGTAGCTTTTGTTTATTGCTAGCGCGTAATTGTAGAGAGAATCTCCTTTGTAGTTGCAGTCTTTCACTGTTGTACAGTAAAACAGTTGTGGCATGCATGTAGATTTGCACCAAGTATTTCGCAGCTGCGCTTGCAATTAACTAGATATTATTTTCAGCGCTATGTTAATGTGTTCTCTTATTTTTGCTCTTCAAATTGTGCTTTTCTGTGTTATCGTGTAAAATATTGTTACAATAATGGCGTGTGAAAAACGTAACACTAGGCTCCAAAGTAAACTGAGAAATAATAGTGACGACGAGTGTAGGTTATCAGCACCACTGTGTAATGAATTAACAGACATTCAAAGTAGTAATTTGGTAACTGTGCATAGGGAAATGGAGCGGGCGTCAAATAATGGTGTAGACAGTGAAACAGGTAGTGAACAGGGAAGCATTATCGATCGGTCGGCCAAAGCTCGCCTCGGGAATCTGGAATGACAGAACACAATATTGCAAATACTGTAGACTCAGGTTTTCCGTTTTCTCAAATGAGTCAAGACACATTTCACGCTTGTCAAAATGTGAATGTTGCCGGTGCAAATTCACTACCGAAAAGCACTCAGGAACATGTTTCAGACACCAGTGCATTGTTATTACAATTAATGCAACAAGTGGGACAAAAGCTTCAAAAGTTAGACACAATGGAACAAAATCAGAGACAAACACAGCAAAAGCATCAAAAGTTATACACAATGGAACAAAATCAGAGACAAACACAGCAAAAGCTTCAAAAGTTAGACACAATGGAAGAAAATCAGAGACAAACACAGAAAAAGCTTCAAAAGTTAGACACAATGGAACAAAATCTTCAAAAGTTACAAACACGTGAAGATTTAACTACTGAGTTACGTAACGTTCCTGTCAAAAAGTCTGTAATGACGTAAAAACACAAATTTGTGAGCATTTTCAACCTATTTTTTCGCGGCATGAAAATGCATTACAGAATCACGAAGCAGCCATAAAAGAACTGCAAACTATTGTTCATGAAAATCATGAGACCTTGCAAGCTAAAATTGACTCAGTTGCATCTATCGGTTCGGTTACGCTACTTGCAAAAACTCATGAAAACTTAAAGGACACAGTAGATACTCTGAAAATTGGTTCAGAAAGACACATGGAGGAAATTAGTTCATTATCAGAGAAAGTAGTCGAACTTTCGGATCAGCTAAATAATTTATCTACAACGGTAGATGATGAGCTGAATGACACAAGACCTGTAGCCTTCACTGGCACTGAAGAGTATGAACAAATTAGAAAATTCAAACAAAATCAAAATCAAATCAGTACACAGTACAAAAGAGAAATCCGGGAAGTACAAGGTCAGTTGGCACAAGTAATACAAGAATTACATATTTCACAGGACACTCGCGCTCCAATACGGGAAGAGGGACTTAGAAATACGGAAAAGCCACAAAATAACAACACAGGGCGTTTCGGAAATTATGAAATAAATTGGCAATGTGCACCGAATTTTGAGATGGAACCGCCGACACGACGTAACAATGACCGATATGCGACTCGGCGACGTGATGATTTTGACTATAAGCTGTTTATTACTACACGTAAATTCAAAACATGTAAGAATTCCGGCAACGACATTCATCTACAAGCGTGGCTTCATCAATTCTCTCATTGCTTTCCTCCCAACTGGTCATTAGAGCACAGATTAGAATTTATGTGTGGCTACTTAGAGAATGAACCAGCTGTAAGAATGCGATCGGTCATTCACTATTGCCACAGTGAAGGAGAATTTTATCATGCCTTCCTCTCAGCATACTGGTCTCAAGCTACACAAGACCGAGTAAAACATAGCATCATACTGATGAAACATTTCGAACAATCTGAATTTTCCAGTCTTGTGAAATATTTTGAAGACATGTTGCATAAGAATCGATATCTTTCAATCCCATACAGCCCCTCAGAACTCATCCGCATTTGCTTAATTAAATTGCCTGAACATTTACGACCTATTATTTTAGCAGGACGTTGCAAAGACGACATTGAAGCTTTTCAGGGACTGTTACAAGGACTGGAAATTGACACTGACAATCGCGGAACGCGAAAACAGGAGCACAACAATTACAAGTCACATCTGTCACAATTCCGCAATGACAGAAATAATATACGACAAGGCTATTCTTACAACGTAAATCGTGACCAAAACAGACACCACCTGTATGACAACCATTGGCAGAGTAGTAATAATTTTAAGGAAAGATCACCTCTCTGCGGTAGTAAATATCACAGACAATCAGAGAAACCAACAATTTGGGAACCAAAATAATTATTATCAAGGGAGACAGAATAACTTCAGACACAGCGGTCCACCGCGCAGTTACGACTCAGGGAGATATTCTCCACCTCGTGACCGACAAGAAAGAAACTATGGAATCTACTGACATGACGACAGACGATATGATCATAACGACAGAGCTGAATTGCATCAGAACTGGCGGGATTCAAACAGAGCAGGGCCCTCTCGACAAGGTGAATTTGTAGAAGTTAGGTCTCCAAATCCCAATAACGACGCGCGCCAACAAAGACACAATAGGCAATGACTCATACCGCTGGCAGCCACAAAACGTACTTATGAAACTGACGACGCAGCTGCCGTAGCTAGTAATTACGTAAAAATGGAAGACATTAGGGACATCTTACTCCAGGAGCACGACGTAGAACATAACAACATTGCATATCCTGTGATTCACATTACAGTAAATGACGTAAAATTTACGGCAGTACTTGACTCTAGCAGTCCCATTTCAGTAATTAGTGAAACAGCCTTTAGCAAATGCAACAAATCGAACGATTGTCCCACACTTCCTTTATAAGATTAAATTATAAGGTGCAATCTTTGGAAAAAGTGTAGATGTACGCCAACAAACCAACTTAGAATTCTTTTGTCAAAGCCACAGCTTCTCTATGAACTTTCTTATTGTTCCATTATTGTCGACGGAAATTATATTGGGAGTAGACTTTTTGAATGAATACAAAGTAATCTTAAACTTTCACGATGCTGAAATAAGTTTAGAGAAAGAAGGTAGGTCAATAGCTTTGAAATTTGAAGATTGGCTCTCAAACCATGACGCAGGTATAGATAGCACTTCTTGAAATAATGAAGAACGAAGGGAGATCTCCAAGAAGTAAAGAAAGTTTTGTTTGCAAGATACTGCAGTAAAACAAACCCTGTCCTTTCCCTTTCTGTTATTCCGCTATGTGTTTGTGTACTCTTGTATATTTGTGTTCTTCCTGTCTTTATGTGTTTATCTGATGAGAGTTACATTGTAGCATTTTTCTGATAATATGTTATTTACTTTGAAAAGATGTTTAGACATTATTTATTCTGTTTTGTTGCTCATATGTGAAGGTGATGTTTCAAAAGTTATTCTGATCTTTATGTATGTACTTATGTCGTAATTCCTGTAACACTGATGTATCTGTTTATTTCTATTCTTTTGTAAAGCCTGTACTACTACAGATTTATCTGTATTGTTATGTTCTTTAATAATGTATTTTGTACCTTTCTTATTGTATTCTTATGTTATAAAATTGTAATTGACACCAGTTCATCAAATTAAGTAACTTGTAAGTTACATTTCACTGCACATGTTTCTGTTGGTCATAGTATATGGACAATATGTGAGAAGTAGGGACTGTTAGTGTTTGCACGTGTGTTAATAATTCTGCAAGGGACTGGATAACAGCATTGCTGGTTCTAAGGACATTTCAAAAAAATTTTGTGAGTGTACAAGTGGTGGTTTATGGACTTGCTATATTCTCCGCAAGACTCTTCGATGGTGATTGTGCACCTGCACAGTCGCAACAGATGGCTACTGGCCGTCTCTACAAGGACTACAGTGGGTCTATACCTTTGCTGACTCACCAGTACCATTATTTCTACAAGGACTGCAGTGAGTCTGCACCTCTGGTGGCCCACCAATACCACAATCTCTACCAGGACTACAGTGGGTCTGCACCTCTGGTGGCCCACCAATACCGTAATCTCTACCAGGACTACAGTGGGTCTACTCTGTGATGACCTGCCTACCAATATTCTTCAAAACTTCGAATGACTCTGCTGTGCGTTTGCTCTGTTGTGACCCATTACTTGTCTGCATGTCGAGAATCAACACTGTCTTTCCGTTGGAAGGATAACACTACTTCTTCAAGACTGCATGGAAATCAACTACTTCCGTGTGCATTTTCTTTTACTGCTCAGACTTTCAGAAAAACACTGCAATTTTACTGTGATGCATGATCAGGACTGTCTTTATGGACTGTGAGAAAATTTTTGCGTTTGACCTATATTGTATCAATAAGTGTGTGCATTTGATATCTTTGTTATTGTAATTATGAAAATTTTTATCAAATCATTATTGGCCACTGCCCAAAACAATTCGTAAACTTTTTTGTGAGGAGCATGGGGGCTATGTAAGTAGGCTGTTCATGTTTTCTTATTGGCAGCGTTACGTGGCGCTCTGTATGAGAGTCGCTGGCTGTGCTGTGTGCAGTCTGTGGCTGGTTTGTATTGTTGCCTGCCATTGTAGTGTTGGGCAGCTGGATGCAAACAGCGCGTAGCATTGCGCAGTTGGAGGTGAGCTGCCAGCAGTGCTGGATGTGGGGAGAGAGATGGCGGAGTTTTGAAAATTGTAAGACTGGATGTCATGAACTGCTATGTATATTACGATTTTTCTACACTATTAAGGTAAATACATTGTTTGTTCTCTATTAAAATCTTTCATTTGCTAACTCTGCCTATCAGTAGTTGTTGCCTTCCGTAGTTTGAATCTTTTATTTAGCTGGCAGTAGTGGCGCTCGGTGTATTGCAGTAGTTCGAGTAACCAAGATTTTTGTGAGGTAAGTGATTTGTGAAAGGTATTCGTTAATGTTAGTCAAGGCCATTCTTTTGTAGGGATTATTGAAAGTCAGATTCCGTTGCGCTAAAAATATTGTGTGTCAGTTTAAGGACAGTCATGTATAATTGTTCTAAGGGGACGTTTCAAAGGACACCGTCAAAATGACAGTGGAATTGATACAAAAATGATTCAAATATACGCCCGTCTAAGCTAGCGCTACAGTAAAACTGAACAGACTTTAAAGGTGGAGTTGGTTGGTGCTACAGGTTTATGATGGAGCGTCATGGTCTTAGCATGCGAATCAAAACTAAAATATCTCAAAAAATGCCACAAGAGTATGAAGAGAAAATATCATCTTTCCATCGCTTGATTATTCAACATCGAAAGAGAACCAGTGTGGAACTGAGCCAAATAGCGAATATGGATGAAATTCCTATGACAACTGGTGTGCTGAGTAACAAAATTATCGTCATGAGGTGTTAAAACCGTAACTGTAACAACAAGTGGACAAGAAAAAATTCTCTACACTGTTGTCCTTTCATGATGTTAATCCAACAATAATTTTCAAACGTAATACAATGCCAAAATCTTCTGAAATACCTCCAGGTGTTGTTTCTCACGTAAGTGACAAGGATTGGATGGATGACGTTGGTATGAAATTATGTATTAACAAAGTGTTGGAGAGAAGGAAAGGTGCTTTGTTGAAGAAGAGTTCTTTTCCTGTGCTATATCAGTTTAGTAGTCATTTGAAAAATTCTGTGGAAGACAAATTGAGACAGCTAAATACAGATCTTGCCGGTATTCCGGGAGGACTTACTTCGCAATTGCAACCTTTTGATGTCTCGATAAATAAACCATTTAATGTGAATATGAGGGAGGAATGAACGAAATTAATGCTGGATGAAACCTGACTTGAAGTTACACCGAAGAGAGGTGTAAAACGGCCTACAATCAAGCAAGTGTGTCAGTGGATAAAACAGTCGTGGTCTACAGCGAGAGAAGACACTATTGTAAAATCTTTCAAGAAGTGCGGTATAAGTAATGCTCTCAATGACAATGAAGACCGTCTTATATATGAAAATGACGACGATGACGAAGAAGAAGAAAGTTCACATGATGATTTACGGTTTTTTAAGGTCAGTTCGGTTTTATAAACTAGGAAATTTTAAGTCTGGCTTTTGAATCTAAACACAAAAATTGTAAAAATGTTATTTTAAAAAAAACTGCTTAAAAATAAGATGCGTCTCATAGTCCGAAAAATATGGTAAATGTAAACATGTAACGATGGGAAGCCAAGCATCTTCTCATACCATCATGGAATAATAAATGCCTATAAAAGCAGCTGGTTGCAGCTAATTCACTGTAAATTACCTTAAATTTCCCCTGTTGCAGTGTTCTAGTATGCCCACACTCTGTCTCTGCCACGAATTTCTTCCACGGGCTGGACTCAAGTCAATCACGGGCCGGATCTAGCACGCGGGTCCCCGATTGCCCGTCTGTGATACACATAGTGACGCCAGCTGAACGACGGATAGCTCAAGAGGAAGTAGGGAAGATTCAACAAGATGGCATCATCGAACCTTCAGAGAGTGTTTGCTCCAATCTTGTGGTCACTGGCATTTATGATACTTTAGGGCCTAGACCACTGCGTGTCCCAACTGTGGAGATGCAGTCCGGCTACTTAGGAGTTGAAGTTGACAAGGCTGATAGGAAAACAGTACCTTCTTAGCTCCTGACGATCTCCATGAATTTACTGTTATTCTGTTTAGAGTGTGAAACGCTCCGGCTACCATAGAACGTATGATGGTCAACCTGCTTCGACATTTCAAATTTTCTGTCTGGTGCATGTTACGTAGTGTAGTGGTTAGCAGTTATTTCGTATTTATCATTTCTGGAAGGCTTTTAAAATAAGTTTGTATATTTGGAATAATCGACGGTTGTGTAAATAGTAGCATTCTATAACATTTTATATTTGTAAAAAAAAAACTGCGCGCTCCGTCCAGGAGGTCAGTACCATTCTGGCTGTAAAGGCGGTGTACGTAGTAAACATGCTTTCGGTGCTGCGTGTTGTATTTCGTTGACCAATGTTAATACCCCAAATAAGAACCCATAATAACCACCCTTTTTTGTTGCAAGAGAAATAGCAAAATTAGTCACCTGGACAGTGACGGCAGCTAGTAACAACAAAATTTAGACTCTTCTCAGTTTGATTAATACGGTTGTTATATAAATACCAATGATTATCATAAAAAGGACTGAATGAAAGAATACTATGTGATACAAAACAGAAACTATAAAGAAAGAATTCAAATATTATTATTTACGAAGGTTAAAGCCTTCCAGAAATGATAAATACGAAATAACTGCTTGTGATCGTGTGGCGCTGTGGCGACCTGAAACAGACCAACCAGCGGTGCTAAACCGACCAAAGATAACATTTTTCCTAGAGGAGAGTTGTAGCCCATGGAGGTAAGAATAGAGGGAGACGCCGTGACGTCACAGCTGTGAAGCTATGTGAAGCCGAGGGTAGCCATCTCAATCCGACCAAAACATTGCTGCTGTAAGCTTGTGTGCATAGGCTTGTCGCTCACTTTTGGAAGGATTTTGCGCTATGATGGTGACTTGTGTGGTGTTCGGATGTACGAATCGTTCTGATTGTGATGCGAAATCGAAGGGAATAACATTTCATGTATAAGTTGTCTCGTTAAGTGTGATTTTACAACTTCATTGTGAATGAACGTGTGCTACATCGGTACTTGTACTATACCGTGTTTTTCTCCTGTATGATTTTAGATTTCCTAAAAATGAAAGTCGGAAAGCTCTGTGGGAGAATGCCGTGAGGAGGAAGAATTGGCGTGCGTCTAAATGGAGCACTATATGTTCTCAGCATTTCCGAGAAGAGGACATAGACCGAACTTCCCTTTCAACAGTAAGGCTCCGAGAAAATGCTGTACCATCAGTTTTCCCTACACACCCAAAACATTTGCAAAAGGTATGTTAATTCAAAGAATTAAATTCTTAGTTTTCAAGTTCACGTTTCAGTATAATACGTACGTATCGCCGATAATCGAAGTGTTGAGTAACTCACTTTCTCTTCATCACGTACCAAATTAAAAGCTAACACTACATTAACTGGCGTAAAGTATAGGCCTAAACAGGACACTGTGTAGATTTGCCATTCTATGTACCGTATTTCAGTAAATATTGGTGGTAATGAACAGTGTTTCCCAGTAGTGTAACGTAACTGAAATGTCCCAGCACGTATTACAAACAAGATGTATTCATCGGGCTTTGGAGGGCGGGTATAGCTAACTTAGTTTTCAGTTTCTATTATTTAGTTTGTGATACACGTTTATTACTGAATTAAAAAAATTGTATCGTTTACATTGAAGGCTAGCAATTCGTAATATTACATTAAAAACTATTTTTAATCAGAAGAAACGCGAATTTCGCCTTTACGAGGTTTTATTTTAAACAAAAACTTTGAAACAACAAACCTGATGACGTTACATGCGTATATGGTGCAATTAGCGACTGTAATACACGCAGCGCTATAGCACACTGGCAATGTTTTGGTCAGAGTGTCATGGCAGCGAGCCACGCTCCCATGGCTTCAAAACGTAGTACGGCTGGGATACGTAGCGCCATCTCCCCTTATTCTTACCTCCATGTTGTAGCCGCATCGAGCTGTAAGATCGCTGTGACTACAATGGAACTCGGCAATGGAGATGTTAACTTCACTTCTCTCATGTATTCTGCAACAGTAGGACGCATGTTAGGCGCTGCTAGATTGTTTTAAAACTGACTTGAAGTTTAAAGTTTTACGATATAGCCTGGAAATATTAGTCAGAAGTCGGACTAAAGTAGGATCATCCTTACCGTCAGACAAATAACGGGATTTTGATGTACTTGACGGAAAAGTGAATCGTGTGATTACCGATTTGTGATGGGACTTAGCCTTCCTGGTAGTCACGAACATCAAAGGACACAGAAGGAGACTGATCGCCGACATAAACTCGATTATAAGATAGCGACGCCTTAACAACTTAATATCCTCGCAAAAATTCATAATGTGGGTTCGGCTTTGGTGAAGCATTGATGATTGCAGACACTATTTTTCAGTGTTTGAATAACCATTCTCAAACCGGGCATAAGAACTATAGTCAGCAAGTTCGCGTAAACTGAAGGGTCTGTCGCAAACACGCAAGGGACTTTTGGTTATTACAGGTCAATGGAGGCATCGCGTTATCGAGTTGCGCAGTCGTTACATTTATAAGTGGAGAAGATCGACAGAGAACGAACACAGCTGGTTTCATTACAACCAAGGGCGGCGCACACACTCCGGCGTGCTGCTCCATCGAGACAGTGATATCATTTTCGAGATACAGTATTAGAAAATAACCAAACCACGCGAGGAGTTTTTTTAATAGTTACGGATTGGTGTTGTTGTAATGGACGGACGCCGTTCCACGTCATCTCGAATGGGACACCCATCACCATCGAGCCGAGAGAGAACACCGCCACACCAACCAACTTCACGATTTGATTTCATTGTGGTTTCAAGGCGATATTGGGTTAATCACTACTGACCAGTGTCACAGGTTTACATGCTTCTTGAAATTATTGGAAAAGGTAATATACAGAGTAATAATAACATTTCTACACATCTCTCCAAAAACCTACTTATTGGGATTCACTGGGTCTCGATTTTTGTTCCAAAAGGTCTCTCCTCAGAAAATAATATTTTTCAATTCACAAATAATACTGTACAAAATTAAAATGATGCAGTAACATTACTAAACGTCTATAATCACCCAATCCCATTTGAAGACTGCCCATCTAATGGCATCCAGGAGCAACAAGAATTTGATTTCCAGTATTTCATACAATTATTTCGTAAATATAAAAATTTAAAATTCTGTCACAATCTACTCCATAAGACGTAAAATCTTACGTTGCAGGTTTAACACAGTAATAGTAAAATTAAAAGCTGTGTGTATGTCTTGAGGCAGCCTAACTCATAACGAGCAAGTTATCCAGGCTTCCGAAATAGCATCTGCATAATGGGGAAATGTTGCCACTGGTATCACATTGGTTCTCCTTTACTTTTCTGGTGGTACGAACATGAATTTACATCGCATATCCAATGAGCAGAGATATTTCTCTTAGTCTACGATGAAAGTTTTACGGTCAAGTCTGATGCAGAAGCACCAGCACTTGAAAATATAAATACACTGCTGACCATTAAAATTGCTACGCCACGACGATTACGTGCTACAGACGCTACATTCAACCGTCAGGAAGGAGATACTGTGATATGCAAATGATTAGCTTCTCAGAGCATTCACGCAAGGTTGGCGCCGATGGCGATACCTACAAAGTGCTGACATGAGGAAAGTTTCCAACCGATTTCTCAGACGCAAACAGCAGTTGACCGGAGTTTCCTGGTGACACGTTGTTGTGATGCCCCGTGTAAGAAGGAGAAATGCGTACCATCACGTTTCCGACTTTGATAAAGGTCGGATTGTAGCCTACCGCGATTGCGGTTTATCGTATCGCGACACTGTTGCTCGCGTTGGTCGAGATCCAATGACTGTTAGCAGAATATGGAATCGGTGGGTTCAGGAGGGTAATACGGAACGCCCTGCTGGATCCCAACGGCCTCGTACCACTAGCAGTCGAGATGACATGACCCGCAGCTCGTGGTCGTGCGGTAGCGTTCTCGCTTCCCACGCCCGGGTTCCCGGCTTCGATTCCAGGCGGGGTCAGGGATTTTCTCTGCCTCTTGATGGCTGGGTGTTGTGTGATGTCCTTAGGTTAGTCAGGTTTAAGTAGTTCTAAGTTCTAGGGGACTGATGACCACAGATGTTAAGTCCCATAGTGCTCAGAGCCATTTTGAACCGAGATGACAGGCATATTATCCGCATGGCTGTAACGGATCGTGCAGCCACGTCTCGATCCCTGAGTTAACTTTTGCAAGACAACAACTATCTGCACGAACAGTTCGACGACGTTTGCAGCAGCACGGACTATCAGTACGGAGACCATGGTTGCGATTACCCTTGACGCTGCATCACAGACAGCAGCGTCTGCGATGGTGTACTCAGCGACGAACCTGGGTGCACGAATGGCAAAACGTCATTTTTTCGGATGAATCCAGATTCTGTTCACAGCATCATGATGGTCGCATCCGTGTATGGCAACATCGCGGTGAACGCACATCGGAAGCAAGTATTCATCATCGCCATACTGGCGTATCACCCGGCATGATGGTATGAGGTGCTATTGGTTACACGTCTCGGTCACCTCTTGTTCGCATTGACGCCACTTTGAACAGTGGACGTTACAATTCAGATGTGTTACGACCAATGGCTCTACCCTTCATTCAATCCCTGCGAAACCCTACATTTCAGCAGGATAATGCACGACCGCATGTACGGGCCTTTCTGGATACAGAAAATGTTCGACTGCTGCCCTGGCCAGTACATTCTCCAGATCTCTCACCAATTGAAAACGTCTGGTCAATGGTGGCCGAGCAACTGGATCGTCACAATACGCCAGTCACTACTCTTGATGAACTGTGGTATCGTGTTGAAGCTGCATGGGCAGCTGTACCTGTACACGCCATCCAAGCTCTATTTGACTCAATGCCCAAGCGTACCAAGGCCGTTATTACGGCCAGAGGTGGTTGTTCTGGGTACTGATTTCTCGGGATCTATGTACCCAAATTGTGTGAAAATGTAATTACATGACAGTTATAGTATAATATATTTGTCCAATGAATACCCGTTTATCATCTGCATTTCTTCCTGGTGTAGCAATTTTAATGGCCAGTAGCGTATAATGTCTTTGGCAATTAATAAATGTATTCTGCAAATGGTCGGTCATTGCATTTTAATAAAACGCAATACATCCAATTACGAACAACATGTTTCATCACACTGTTATAAGTAAGGCACGAAGGAACATCAGGAAATGGAATACCAACATTCTGAATTCGTTGGCGTTTATACTGACATGAACCTGAAATGGAATTCATATGTTACAAATCTTTTTCGACGTTTAAGCTCTGAAATTTTTGCATTATTGAAGATAACTGACTTTTCAGATGAAAACGGCAAAAACGAGACTTTATTTTCCTGTTTTCATTCAATAATTCTTAAGGTTTCATATTCCATGGCAACTCTTCGTTGCGGAAGAAAGTACCTGTTTCACAGAAGCGTGTAACAAGGATATTATGTACGTTCATTCTAGAACCCATTGTAGACTGCTCTTTAAATACTTACAAGTACTGATAGCAGTGTCACAGTACAATCGCTCCCTTTTGAAGATTGTAGTCAGTTAGTAATTATACCCGTAGTTCTAAAACAATAATAACAGTCACGAAATATATCCGTCTGTGACCTACATACTGCCAAAATGTTTTTTGGACGAATGTTTCAGCTATGGTTAGCCAATGTCCACTGTTGAGGGGCATTTTAGACTACACCTCACATCTTAGCCAGAGAGGACAGTATGAACAGCAACCGCCACATGAGGGAAATTCAAAACTGCTATGTATATTACGATTTTTCTACACTATTAAGGTAAATACATTGTTTGTTCTCTATTAAAATCTTTCATTTGCTAACTCTGCCTATCAGTAGTTGTTGCCTTCCGTAGTTTGAATCTTTTATTTAGCTGGCAGTAGTGGCGCTCGGTGTATTGCAGTAGTTCGAGTAACCAAGATTTTTGTGAGGTAAGTGATTTGTGAAAGGTATTCGTTAATGTTAGTCAAGGCCATTCTTTTGTAGGGATTATTGAAAGTCAGATTCCGTTGCGCTAAAAATATTGTGTGTCAGTTTAAGGACAGTCATGTATAATTGTTCTAAGGGGACGTTTCAAAGGACACCGTCAAAATGACAGTGGAATTGATACAAAAATGATTCAAATATACGCCCGTCTAAGCTAGCGCTACAGTAAAACTGAACAGACTTTAAAGGTGGAGTTGGTTGGTGCTACAGGTTTATGATGGAGCGTCATGGTCTTAGCATGCGAATCAAAACTAAAATATCTCAAAAAATGCCACAAGAGTATGAAGAGAAAATATCATCTTTCCATCGCTTGATTATTCAACATCGAAAGAGAACCAGTGTGGAACTGAGCCAAATAGCGAATATGGATGAAATTCCTATGACAACTGGTGTGCTGAGTAACAAAATTATCGTCATGAGGTGTTAAAACCGTAACTGTAACAACAAGTGGACAAGAAAAAATTCTCTACACTGTTGTCCTTTCATGATGTTAATCCAACAATAATTTTCAAACGTAATACAATGCCAAAATCTTCTGAAATACCTCCAGGTGTTGTTTCTCACGTAAGTGACAAGGATTGGATGGATAACGTTGGTATGAAATTATGTATTAACAAAGTGTTGGAGAGAAGGAAAGGTGCTTTGTTGAAGAAGAGTTCTTTTCCTGTGCTATATCAGTTTAGTAGTCATTTGAAAAATTCTGTGGAAGACAAATTGAGACAGCTAAATACAGATCTTGCCGGTATTCCGGGAGGACTTACTTCGCAATTGCAACCTTTTGATGTCTCGATAAATAAACCATTTAATGTGAATATGAGGGAGGAATGAACGAAATTAATGCTGGATGAAACCTGACTTGAAGTTACACCGAAGAGAGGTGTAAAACGGCCTACAATCAAGCAAGTGTGTCAGTGGATAAAACAGTCGTGGTCTACAGCGAGAGAAGACACTATTGTAAAATCTTTCAAGAAGTGCGGTATAAGTAATGCTCTCAATGACAATGAAGACCGTCTTATATATGAAAATGACGACGATGACGAAGAAGAAGAAAGTTCACATGATGATTTACGGTTTTTTAAGGTCAGTTCGGTTTTATAAACTAGGAAATTTTAAGTCTGGCTTTTGAATCTAAACACAAAAATTGTAAAAATGTTATTTTAAAAAAAACTGCTTAAAAATAAGATGCGTCTCATAGTCCGAAAAATATGGTAAATGTAAACATGTAACGATGGGAAGCCAAGCATCTTCTCATACCATCATGGAATAATAAATGCCTATAAAAGCAGCTGGTTGCAGCTAATTCACTGTAAATTACCTTAAATTTCCCCTGTTGCAGTGTTCTAGTATGCCCACACTCTGTCTCTGCCACGAATTTCTTCCACGGGCTGGACTCAAGTCAATCACGGGCCGGATCTAGCACGCGGGTCCCCGATTGCCCGTCTGTGATACACATAGTGACGCCAGCTGAACGACGGATAGCTCAAGAGGAAGTAGGGAAGATTCAACAAGATGGCATCATCGAACCTTCAGAGAGTGTTTGCTCCAATCTTGTGGTCACTGGCATTTATGATACTTTAGGGCCTAGACCACTGCGTGTCCCAACTGTGGAGATGCAGTCCGGCTACTTAGGAGTTGAAGTTGACAAGGCTGATAGGAAAACAGTACCTTCTTAGCTCCTGACGATCTCCATGAATTTACTGTTATTCTGTTTAGAGTGTGAAACGCTCCGGCTACCATAGAACGTATGATGGTCAACCTGCTTCGACATTTCAAATTTTCTGTCTGGTGCATGTTACGTAGTGTAGTGGTTAGCAGTTATTTCGTATTTATCATTTCTGGAAGGCTTTTAAAATAAGTTTGTATATTTGGAATAATCGACGGTTGTGTAAATAGTAGCATTCTATAACATTTTATATTTGTAAAAAAAAAACTGCGCGCTCCGTCCAGGAGGTCAGTACCATTCTGGCTGTAAAGGCGGTGTACGTAGTAAACATGCTTTCGGTGCTGCGTGTTGTATTTCGTTGACCAATGTTAATACCCCAAATAAGAACCCATAATAACCACCCTTTTTTGTTGCAAGAGAAATAGCAAAATTAGTCACCTGGACAGTGACGGCAGCTAGTAACAACAAAATTTAGACTCTTCTCAGTTTGATTAATACGGTTGTTATATAAATACCAATGATTATCATAAAAAGGACTGAATGAAAGAATACTATGTGATACAAAACAGAAACTATAAAGAAAGAATTCAAATATTATTATTTACGAAGGTTAAAGCTTTCCAGAAATGATAAATACGAAATAACTGCTTGTGATCGTGTGGCGCTGTGGCGACCTGAAACAGACCAACCAGCGGTGCTAAACCGACCAAAGATAACATTTTTCCTAGAGGAGAGTTGTAGCCCATGGAGGTAAGAATAGAGGGAGACGCCGTGACGTCACAGCTGTGAAGCTATGTGAAGCCGAGGGTAGCCATCTCAATCCGACCAAAACATTGCTGCTGTAAGCTTGTGTGCATAGGCTTGTCGCTCACTTTTGGAAGGATTTTGCGCTATGATGGTGACTTGTGTGGTGTTCGGATGTACGAATCGTTCTGATTGTGATGCGAAATCGAAGGGAATAACATTTCATGTATAAGTTGTCTCGTTAAGTGTGATTTTACAACTTCATTGTGAATGAACGTGTGCTACATCGGTACTTGTACTATACCGTGTTTTTCTCCTGTATGATTTTAGATTTCCTAAAAATGAAAGTCGGAAAGCTCTGTGGGAGAATGCCGTGAGGAGGAAGAATTGGCGTGCGTCTAAATGGAGCACTATATGTTCTCAGCATTTCCGAGAAGAGGACATAGACCGAACTTCCCTTTCAACAGTAAGGCTCCGAGAAAATGCTGTACCATCAGTTTTCCCTACACACCCAAAACATTTGCAAAAGGTATGTTAATTCAAAGAATTAAATTCTTAGTTTTCAAGTTCACGTTTCAGTATAATACGTACGTATCGCCGATAATCGAAGTGTTGAGTAACTCACTTTCTCTTCATCACGTACCAAATTAAAAGCTAACACTACATTAACTGGCGTAAAGTATAGGCCTAAACAGGACACTGTGTAGATTTGCCATTCTATGTACCGTATTTCAGTAAATATTGGTGGTAATGAACAGTGTTTCCCAGTAGTGTAACGTAACTGAAATGTCCCAGCACGTATTACAAACAAGATGTATTCATCGGGCTTTGGAGGGCGGGTATAGCTAACTTAGTTTTCAGTTTCTATTATTTAGTTTGTGATACACGTTTATTACTGAATTAAAAAAATTGTATCGTTTACATTGAAGGCTAGCAATTCGTAATATTACATTAAAAACTATTTTTAATCAGAAGAAACGCGAATTTCGCCTTTACGAGGTTTTATTTTAAACAAAAACTTTGAAACAACAAACCTGATGACGTTACATGCGTATATGGTGCAATTAGCGACTGTAATACACGCAGCGCTATAGCACACTGGCAATGTTTTGGTCAGAGTGTCATGGCAGCGAGCCACGCTCCCATGGCTTCAAAACGTAGTACGGCTGGGATACGTAGCGCCATCTCCCCTTATTCTTACCTCCATGTTGTAGCCGCATCGAGCTGTAAGATCGCTGTGACTACAATGGAACTCGGCAATGGAGATGTTAACTTCACTTCTCTCATGTATTCTGCAACAGTAGGACGCATGTTAGGCGCTGCTAGATTGTTTTAAAACTGACTTGAAGTTTAAAGTTTTACGATATAGCCTGGAAATATTAGTCAGAAGTCGGACTAAAGTAGGATCATCCTTACCGTCAGACAAATAACGGGATTTTGATGTACTTGACGGAAAAGTGAATCGTGTGATTACCGATTTGTGATGGGACTTAGCCTTCCTGGTAGTCACGAACATCAAAGGACACAGAAGGAGACTGATCGCCGACATAAACTCGATTATAAGATAGCGACGCCTTAACAACTTAATATCCTCGCAAAAATTCATAATGTGGGTTCGGCTTTGGTGAAGCATTGATGATTGCAGACACTATTTTTCAGTGTTTGAATAACCATTCTCAAACCGGGCATAAGAACTATAGTCAGCAAGTTCGCGTAAACTGAAGGGTCTGTCGCAAACACGCAAGGGACTTTTGGTTATTACAGGTCAATGGAGGCATCGCGTTATCGAGTTGCGCAGTCGTTACATTTATAAGTGGAGAAGATCGACAGAGAACGAACACAGCTGGTTTCATTACAACCAAGGGCGGCGCACACACTCCGGCGTGCTGCTCCATCGAGACAGTGATATCATTTTCGAGATACAGTATTAGAAAATAACCAAACCACGCGAGGAGTTTTTTTAATAGTTACGGATTGGTGTTGTTGTAATGGACGGACGCCGTTCCACGTCATCTCGAATGGGACACCCATCACCATCGAGCCGAGAGAGAACACCGCCACACCAACCAACTTCACGATTTGATTTCATTGTGGTTTCAAGGCGATATTGGGTTAATCACTACTGACCAGTGTCACAGGTTTACATGCTTCTTGAAATTATTGGAAAAGGTAATATACAGAGTAATAATAACATTTCTACACATCTCTCCAAAAACCTACTTATTGGGATTCACTGGGTCTCGATTTTTGTTCCAAAAGGTCTCTCCTCAGAAAATAATATTTTTCAATTCACAAATAATACTGTACAAAATTAAAATGATGCAGTAACATTACTAAACGTCTATAATCACCCAATCCCATTTGAAGACTGCCCATCTAATGGCATCCAGGAGCAACAAGAA
The DNA here is from genome assembly GCF_021461395.2 of Schistocerca americana. Taxonomy (NCBI): domain Eukaryota; kingdom Metazoa; phylum Arthropoda; class Insecta; order Orthoptera; family Acrididae; genus Schistocerca; species Schistocerca americana. The sequence goes on along the minus strand of NC_060123.1, from coordinate 100,514,939 downwards.
TTTGATTTCCAGTATTTCATACAATTATTTCGTAAATATAAAAATTTAAAATTCTGTCACAATCTACTCCATAAGACGTAAAATCTTACGTTGCAGGTTTAACACAGTAATAGTAAAATTAAAAGCTGTGTGTATGTCTTGAGGCAGCCTAACTCATAACGAGCAAGTTATCCAGGCTTCCGAAATAGCATCTGCATAATGGGGAAATGTTGCCACTGGTATCACATTGGTTCTCCTTTACTTTTCTGGTGGTACGAACATGAATTTACATCGCATATCCAATGAGCAGAGATATTTCTCTTAGTCTACGATGAAAGTTTTACGGTCAAGTCTGATGCAGAAGCACCAGCACTTGAAAATATAAATACACTGCTGACCATTAAAATTGCTACGCCACGACGATTACGTGCTACAGACGCTACATTCAACCGTCAGGAAGGAGATACTGTGATATGCAAATGATTAGCTTCTCAGAGCATTCACGCAAGGTTGGCGCCGATGGCGATACCTACAAAGTGCTGACATGAGGAAAGTTTCCAACCGATTTCTCAGACGCAAACAGCAGTTGACCGGAGTTTCCTGGTGACACGTTGTTGTGATGCCCCGTGTAAGAAGGAGAAATGCGTACCATCACGTTTCCGACTTTGATAAAGGTCGGATTGTAGCCTATCGCGATTGCGGTTTATCGTATCGCGACACTGTTGCTCGCGTTGGTCGAGATCCAATGACTGTTAGCAGAATATGGAATCGGTGGGTTCAGGAGGGTAATACGGAACGCCCTGCTGGATCCCAACGGCCTCGTACCACTAGCAGTCGAGATGACATGACCCGCAGCTCGTGGTCGTGCGGTAGCGTTCTCGCTTCCCACGCCCGGGTTCCCGGCTTCGATTCCAGGCGGGGTCAGGGATTTTCTCTGCCTCTTGATGGCTGGGTGTTGTGTGATGTCCTTAGGTTAGTTAGGTTTAAGTAGTTCTAAGTTCTAGGGGACTGATGACCACAGATGTTAAGTCCCATAGTGCTCAGAGCCATTTTGAACCGAGATGACAGGCATATTATCCGCATGGCTGTAACGGATCGTGCAGCCACGTCTCGATCCCTGAGTTAACTTTTGCAAGACAACAACTATCTGCACGAACAGTTCGACGACGTTTGCAGCAGCACGGACTATCAGTACGGAGACCATGGTTGCGATTACCCTTGACGCTGCATCACAGACAGCAGCGTCTGCGATGGTGTACTCAGCGACGAACCTGGGTGCACGAATGGCAAAACGTCATTTTTTCGGATGAATCCAGATTCTGTTCACAGCATCATGATGGTCGCATCCGTGTATGGCAACATCGCGGTGAACGCACATCGGAAGCAAGTATTCATCATCGCCATACTGGCGTATCACCCGGCATGATGGTATGAGGTGCTATTGGTTACACGTCTCGGTCACCTCTTGTTCGCATTGACGCCACTTTGAACAGTGGACGTTACAATTCAGATGTGTTACGACCAATGGCTCTACCCTTCATTCAATCCCTGCGAAACCCTACATTTCAGCAGGATAATGCACGACCGCATGTACGGGCCTTTCTGGATACAGAAAATGTTCGACTGCTGCCCTGGCCAGTACATTCTCCAGATCTCTCACCAATTGAAAACGTCTGGTCAATGGTGGCCGAGCAACTGGATCGTCACAATACGCCAGTCACTACTCTTGATGAACTGTGGTATCGTGTTGAAGCTGCATGGGCAGCTGTACCTGTACACGCCATCCAAGCTCTATTTGACTCAATGCCCAAGCGTACCAAGGCCGTTATTACGGCCAGAGGTGGTTGTTCTGGGTACTGATTTCTCGGGATCTATGTACCCAAATTGTGTGAAAATGTAATTACATGACAGTTATAGTATAATATATTTGTCCAATGAATACCCGTTTATCATCTGCATTTCTTCCTGGTGTAGCAATTTTAATGGCCAGTAGCGTATAATGTCTTTGGCAATTAATAAATGTATTCTGCAAATGGTCGGTCATTGCATTTTAATAAAACGCAATACATCCAATTACGAACAACATGTTTCATCACACTGTTATAAGTAAGGCACGAAGGAACATCAGGAAATGGAATACCAACATTCTGAATTCGTTGGCGTTTATACTGACATGAACCTGAAATGGAATTCATATGTTACAAATCTTTTTCGACGTTTAAGCTCTGAAATTTTTGCATTATTGAAGATAACTGACTTTTCAGATGAAAACGGCAAAAACGAGACTTTATTTTCCTGTTTTCATTCAATAATTCTTAAGGTTTCATATTCCATGGCAACTCTTCGTTGCGGAAGAAAGTACCTGTTTCACAGAAGCGTGTAACAAGGATATTATGTACGTTCATTCTAGAACCCATTGTAGACTGCTCTTTAAATACTTACAAGTACTGATAGCAGTGTCACAGTACAATCGCTCCCTTTTGAAGATTGTAGTCAGTTAGTAATTATACCCGTAGTTCTAAAACAATAATAACAGTCACGAAATATATCCGTCTGTGACCTACATACTGCCAAAATGTTTTTTGGACGAATGTTTCAGCTATGGTTAGCCAATGTCCACTGTTGAGGGGCATTTTAGACTACACCTCACATCTTAGCCAGAGAGGACAGTATGAACAGCAACCGCCACATGAGGGAAATTCAAAAGAACAAGATAAGACACTCTCTCAAGGAAATCCACAGGCCATATTCCATGAGGACAATGTCCTATCACATGTGGCGAAGATTCTTGTAAGACCCGCTGCTTTAATGATTTTCACGATTCCGCAGTACATTTCCTTTCGAAAGTTTCTGGGGTAAGGTTGCCCACGTCTTGTTCACAGGTTTGGATCACGGTTTCTGTATCTTCGATGCTTTGTAGATTCGCACAAAAATGGCAGGACAAATTTCACTAGAAATACTCTCACGTCTTATTTGATTTTGCACTACACCGATTAGAGACGCTGATGAAACACAATTAAAACAATTAAAATTGCTCAAAAGACGAAAGGCTGAACCTGATGGGATACCTGTTCGATTTTACACAGAGTACGCGAAGGAACTCCCCCTTCTTACAGCGGTGTACCTTAGGACTGTGGAGGAGCGTAGCGTTCCAAAAGATTGGGAAAGGGCACAGGTCATCTCCGTTTTCAAGAAGGGACGTCGAACAAATCTGCAGAACTATGGACCTATATCCCTAACGTCGATCAGTTGTAGAATTTTGGAACACGTGTTATGTTTGAGTATAATGACTTTTCTGGTGACTAGAAATCTACTCTGTAGCAATCATCATGGGTTTCGTAAAAGATGGTCGTGTGAAACCCAGTTCGCGCTATTCGTCCACGAGACTCAGAGGGCCATAGACACGGGTTCCCAGGTAGATTCCGTGTTTCTTGACTTACGCAAGGCGTTTGATATAGTTCTCCACAGTCATTTAAAGAACAAAGTAAGAGCATATGGACTATCAGACCAATTGTGAGATTGGATTGAAGAGTTCCTAGATAACAGAACGCAGTATGTCATTCTCAATGGAGAGAAGTCTTCCGAAGTAAGAGTGATTTCAGGTGTGCCGCAGGGAGTGTCGTAGGACCGCTGCTATCCACAATATATATATAAATGACCCTGTGGATAACATCGGAAGTTCACTGAGGTTTTTTGCGAATGATACTGTAGTATATCGAAGGGTTGTAACAATGGAAAATTGTACTGAAATAGAGGAGGATCTGCAACGAATTGAAGCATGGTGTAGGGAATGGCAATTGAATCTCAATGTAGACAAGTGTAATGTGCTGCGAATACATAGAAAGAAAGATCCTTTATCATTTAGCTACAATGTAGCAGGTCAGCAACTGGAAGCAGTTATTTCCATAAATTATCTGGGAGCAGGCTTTAGGAGTGATCTAAATTGGAATGACCATTTAAAATTAATCGTCGGTAAAGCAGATGCCAGACTGAGATCCATTGGAAGAATCCTAAGGAAATGCAGTCCGAAAACAAAGGAATTAGGTTACAGTACACTTGTTCGCCCACTGCCTGAATACTGCTCACCGGTGTGGGATCCGTACCAGATGGGGTTGATAAACGAGACAGAGAAGACCCAACGGAGAGCAGCGCGTTTCGTTACAGGATCATTTAGTTATTGCGAAAGCGTTACGGAGATGATAGATAAACTCCAGTGGAAGACTCTACAAGAGAGACGCTCAGTAGCTCGGTACGGGCTTTTGTTGAAGTTTCGAGAATATATCTTCACCGAGGAGTCAAGCAGTATATTGCTCCCTCCTACGTATACCTCGCGAAGAGACCATGAGGACAAAATCAGAGAGATTAGAGCCCACACAGAGGCATACCGACAATCTTTCTTTCCACGAACAATACGAGACTGGAATAGAAGGGAGAACCGATAGAGGTAGGCAAGGTACCCTCCGCCACACAGCGTCTGGTGGACTGCGGAGTATGGATGTAGATGTAGATGCCAGATACGTGAGAACCTCACACCACACGGAAAAGCAACGATAAGTACAGTTCTGCGGGACTGTTGATTTGTGTACAGTTGTGTAACCTATCTGAGATATAAAAGCCATTTGAGCCACGGTTACCATTCTTGATGTTCAGTACTCTACAAAGCACTCGTGTTCTTTTTAGCTACCTGAGAAACCGATCTCAATAAAATGTCTGTGGATCGGAAAAGGCATCATGGAAATGTGCGATCTCGCGTGTCCCCCATGTTTCATCTGTAGCTGATCCAGCAGTACATCTAGATGTTGCTATTTTTACAAATGATGGTATATTTGCTATGACCAACGACGCTCAAAAGCATCGAAGGTGACATCCTTGCACACCTCCGCAGTCACAGTGTCGCGATGGGAATCATAGAGTCGCTCTCCATCTACAGGTGCGTCTTGTCCTTTGCAGCGATGTGTGAAGGGTGATTTGGATTCTAGCAGAATTAATCACTTTGCAAACCAGGACTCAGCCGTAAATACAATGTGCGTCAGGAGGAATAGTCAATGTCCAGGGACATGAAAGGGACGATCATTCGAAGTAAGAAGTCAGGTAAACACGGGCTCTACAATACAAATCGTAAAGAGTTGTGCGCACTTGTTCAATAGAGGAGATGTGTTTCACAGTAGCGAAGCTGAAGAAGTGCTCATAGCACTCACGTTTTGTGCTTCAGAGCCCATGTTTACTGGATTTTTTTTTATTGTTTTGGTCCAAGCAGCCACCCCTCAAAACGGGGAGAGTAAAGAGATTGCAATAGAGCAGACGAAGAAGTGCTTATAGTTCTTAAGGTTAGTAGACTTTTGCTTCGAGTGATGTACCTGTCATATACCCGTACATAAGCTCTCCTTCTGATACACCCTGTACCCTGTACTCCGGTGTTCCATTACCCTGAAGCTTAGTGTGCATCTGACCTGCGCACTAGGAACGTTTTAATGTAACGTAAGTAACACAGCAATTAAATTACTGGTTCGTCATCGGGAATGACGTTCGAATCTTCTATAGATTTGACGTAATGTAACACACCCTTTACTTTTCAGATATGTAGACCACGTTCAGACGGTCCCACTGCAAAATGATTTGTAGCATCTATGACTTACATTTTGAGGACAGGATTGCTGTGGCTGTCGGTGGTGCTGGGTCGGGAGGAGAAACTATGTTCACACAATTTTCATTTATTTTATTTCGACAACCTTGCCTTCCAGGAAGGCGTGAGGCACAGACAGAATACGCTGCTACTAACATGAAATTCAAAATAGTTCCAACAAATTAAAAATAAGAAATAAAGTAATACTATCAATGAATGTCCAGGATAGCAATTAAATATCAGTCACTTGTATTCCTTCTTAGAACAACAGGTTTGAAGAGTTGCAATAATTTAAAAATAAATAGTATCAGTGAATATCTAGAACACCAATGAAATATTAGTCACTTCTTTTCCTTTTTAGAAACCAACAAGCACTAGAATTTTGCAACATCAGGCAACATATGCGAAAATATTGCATGTCGACGCCTGTACCATACTACAAACAACAAAAACAGTTTTGCATCACCTTGTTCCGAGAGTTCCGGAACCTGTACCGAAAATTGGAATAGAGATCGACATAAACATCATTTCCGCCCTTTTTATTGCTCATGAAAACCACACATTGCATGTTGTACCACCATACAGCGAGACCTTCAGAGGTGGTGGTCCAGATTGCTGTACACACCGGTACCTCTATCACCCAGTAGCACGTCCTCTTGCATTGACGCATGCCTGTATTCGTCATGGCATACTATCCACAAGTTCATCAAGGCACTGGTGGTCCAAATTGTCCCACTCCTCAGCCTAGATTCCTCAAAGTAGTTGGTGGGTCACATCGCCCATAAACAGCCCTTTCCAATCAATCCCAGGCATGTTCGATAGGGTATATCTGGAGAACATGCTGTCCACTCTAGTCGAGCGATGTCGTTATCCTGAAGGAAGTCATTCACGAAATGTGCACGATGGGGGCGCGAATTGTCGTCCATGAAGACGAATGCCTCGCCAATATGCTGCCGATATAGTTGCACTATCGGTCGGAGGATGGCATTCACGTATCGTACAGCCGTTACGGCGGTTTCCGTAACCACGAACGGCGTATGTCGGCCCCACATAATGTCACCCCAAGACAGCAGGGAACCTTCACCTTGCTGCACTCGCTGGACAGTGTGTCTAAGGCGTTCAGCTTGACTGGGTTGCCTCCAAACACGTCTCCGACGATTGTTTGGTTGAAGCCACATGCGACTCTCATCAGTGAAGAGAACGTGATGCCAAACCTGAGCGGTCCATTCGTAATTCTGCTGGACTCATCTGTACCGCCCTGCATGGTGTCGTGGTTGCAAAGATGGACCTCGCCACGGACGTCGGGAGTGAGGATTCGCATCATGTAGCCTATTGCCCACTGTTTGAGTCGCAACACAACGTCCTGTAGCTGCACAAAGAGCCTTATTCAACACGGTGGCGTTGCCCTCAGGGTTCCTCCGAGCCATAATCCTAGGTAGCGGTCATCCACTGCAGTAGTAGCTCTTGGGCCGCCTGAGTGAGGCATGTCTGTCTCTCTGTATCTCTCCATGTCCGAACAACATTGCTTTGGTTCACTCCGAGACGCCTGGATACTTCCCTTGTTGAGAGCCAGTCCTGGCACAAAGTAACAATGCGGACGGGATCGAACCGCGGTACTGACCGTCTAGGCATGGTTGAATTACTGACAAAAGGAGCCGTGTACCTCCTTCCTGATGGAATGACTGGCTGTCGAACCCCTCCGTCCAATAGGCGCTGCTCAAGCATGTTTGTTTACATCTTTGGGCAGGTTTAGTAACATCTCTGAACACTCAAAGGTGTGGTATCGATAGTTTCTCAAGTTGGCACTACGAGAGACACAGACGACAGCGCCCTCTAGCGGTGCTGTCGAGATCTAGGAGCTCCGCGACTGCTTCAGCCCATTTGATCAGGTGCAACCAGCCAGGACACTTCGCAACAGCATCGCACCTACGTACAAAGTTATGTAATCGGTTATCACCTTGTTTTTGCACCAGTAAACCATTTTCTTGCAGAACCGCCTTGTATTACCTTTTCGCGTTCCTAACAACGCGCCGCCTCCCAGGCTGGATACAAAACTTTGGCGACAAGGATGCCGCATTTCATCTCCTGCCATTTCCTTTTTTTGCTCGGTACTGCGTTAGCTTTTTTTGTGATTTCATAGTGTGACCGTGTGGGTGTATGACTGTTTCCCCCAGTTGCTATAAGACTTTCATTTGTATAAACCATGGCTTCGCCATGGTTTCGCTGTCCGACCTTGTACGTTTTCAGGCTCAGCAAATGACGCAGCTGCTTGCTGCCATAAATGGTCTGGCCACACTACAAACTGCAGCTACTTCGGCACCTCCAATGCCACTGCCTGTACCGATGCAGTCGCCGACAGCGCCGCCATTTCGTGTCTTCAGTCCAGACCTTGAACACTGGCCAGAATACATCGCCCAGCTCGAGGCATACTTCACAGCTTACAACGTACCAGGTACAAAGCGGCTTGCTTTTTTCATTGCCAACGCGGGTGTTGTGTTGTACCGTGAGCTCGTGAAATTGTTTCCCACCACCCGCCCAGAAACTAAAACTTACGACGAAGTGATTGAAGCTTTGAACTCCCACTTCCGTGACAGTGTAAATGTGGTAGCTGCACGTTACAAATTCTTTCGCCTCCGGCGTGGCCCTACTCAGTCCAATAAATCTTGGTTAGCGGACCTTCGGGGACTAACTTCTGATTGTGATTTTAATTGCTCGTGTGGACGCTCATATGCGGATATAATGATTAGAGACGCTATTGCGCAAAATGTGGCGGATCACCGCATCCGCGAACAAATCCTCAGATTTAAGAACGCGTCTTTGCAGGAAGCAGTGGACTTGATAGACAGACAAGATACATCAGACATGGCTACTTCCGCATTCGACGTGACCACGGGTGTGTGTACTATTAGCGCGGCACAACACGTGCCCTCCCGCCTGGCCCCGACACAGAGCGCCACACTACGCCGCTCGTGCGCAAGTGAACATGGTTCAAACCAGGCACCCACTAAGAAACTGAACTGCTTTCTTGTCCACCCACGGGGCAGTTGCCCATCCCGTCGAGCACAGTGTTATTTTTGTAGTAAGAAAGGACATGTGCAGGCTGTGTGCTGTAAGAGAAACACTGATTCACAACATGTCGCCCGTTCGCGTGACTCGCATGGGCGTCACCGCAACGGCAACCGCCATAATCAGGTTTCACATCAGCCTATGGACGTTAATGCCATTTATTCAAAGCCTTCTGCTTCACGTGCGTTAACAGCTCGTCGTGTGAATCAAGTTTTGCCAGACACTTCCTCTCGCATTCAGCGCGATGAGAGGAAACATTTTGTGTGTGAGTGTGGAATCTTATGGGACTTAACTGCTAAGGTCATCAGTCCCTAAGCTTACACACTACTTAACCTAAATTATCCTAACTACAAAGACACACACACCCATGCTCGAGGGAGGACTCGAACATCCTCCGGGACCAGCCGCATAGTCATGACTGCAGCGCCCTAGACCGCTCGGCTAATCCCGCGCGGCAAACTTTTTGTGACTTTGAACATTTGTGGACGTGCTATTCGCATGCAGCTGGATACTGGTGCGTCAGTTTCTTTACTGAACAAATCAACGTATGACTTGCTTCGTTCGCCCCCGCTTCGCCATTCGCATTCCACGCTGACTGCATTTACTGGACAGGAAATCTCAGTACTCGGCGTGTGTAGTTTGTAAGCCACGTATGGTGCAACGATCCGTACAGTGTCTTTCCATGTGCTCCGCTCTAGTGATGCTACGAACATTTTTGGCATGGACGCATTTGAACTTTTTGGCCTCGCTATTCAGGACAATGTACTTTGCATCAGCGCTAGTGACCATGCACACAGTGTTCCCTCACTATGCGATGATTTTGCTGAAATCTTTTCTGGTGGACTTGGTTGTGCCACAGACATTGCCGCGTATGTTGTAGCTAAACACAATGCCATGCCTATTTTCCGGCGCGCATGCCCGGTACCGCACGCACTGCGCGAGGCCGTAGCTGCTGAACTTAAGCATTTGGAAGACAGTGGTGTCATTGATCCTGTTTCTGCTTCGCAATGGGATTCGCCTATCATGTGTGTGAAAAAACCAAACGCCGGCCGGTGTGTCCGAGCGGTTCTAGGCGCTTCAGTCTGAAACTGCGCGACCGCTACGGTTGTAGTTTCGAATCCTGCCTCGGGCATGGATGTATGTGATGTCTTTAGGTTAGCTAGGTTTAAGTAGTTCTAAGTTCTAGGGGACTGATGACCTCAAATGTTAAGTCCCATAGTGCTCAGAGCCATTTGAACCATTTTTGAACCAAAAAAAAAACGGTCGTCTCCGTATTTCTGCTGACTTAAAGTCAACAGTAAATGCCCAGATAGTGGTAGCTACGTTTCCCTTACCGCGACCTGAAGACATTTTTGATAAGCTTGGTGCGGGAAAATTCTTTTCCACAATTGACTTGCGGGACGCATACTTTCAGATTCCGCTCGACGAACAGTCGCAGCGCTATTTTGCGATCAACACCCACCTTGGTTTGTTCAAGTTTCGCCGCCTCCCGTTCGGCTGTGCTTCGGCCCTGCTATTTTATTGCAGCAGTTGTGTGCCACTGTCCCTGGTTGTGCCAATTATCTGGACGATATAGTTGTATCAGGTCGCACCCCTGACGAACATGTGCAGAATTTGTGTGCCTTATTTACTGTAATTTTGCAGGCAGGACTAAAGTGTAACAGAGACAAGTGTAAATTTTTTCAAACTGAGATTCAGTATTTAGGACATGTGATTAACGGACAAGGTATCCACCCCTCACTGTCACATCTCAGTGCAATTAAAGACTTGGCAGCACCCAGGAACTTGAAAGAACTTCAGTCTGTGTTGGGCAAAATCACTTGCTATATTCGGTTTATACCAAATGCACCCCCCATGAACCAATTGGTGGGGAAGCTTGCGTGCCTCAGCGATACAGATAGCCGTACCGTAGGTGCAACAACAACGGAGGGGTATCTGTTGAAAGGCCAGACAAATATGTGGTTCCTGAAGAGGGGCAGCAGCCTTTTCAGTAGTTGCAGGGGCAACTGTCTGGATGATTGACTGACCTGGTCTTGTAACACTAACAAAAACAGCATTGCTGTGCTGGTACTGCGAACGGCTGAAAGCAAGGGGAAACTACAGCCGTAATTTTTCCCGAGGGCATGCAGCTTTACTGTATGATTAAATGATGATGGCGTCCTCTTGGGTAAAATATTCCGGAGGTAAAATAGTATCCCATTCGGATCTCCGGGCGGGGACTACTCAAGAGGACGTCGTTGTCAGGAGACAGAAAACTGGCGTTCTACGGATCGGACCATGGAATGTCAGATCCCTTAATCGGGCAGGTAGGTTAGAAAATTTAAAAAGGGAAATGGGTAGGTTAAAGTTAGATATAGTGGGAATTAGTGAAGTTCGGTGGCAGGAGGAACAAGACTTTTGGTCAGGTGAATACAAGGTTATAAATACAAAATCAAATAGGGGTAATGCAGGAGTAGGTTTAATAATGAATAGGAAAATAGGAATGCGGGTTAGCTACTACAAACAGCATACTGAACGCATTATTGTGGCCAAGATAGGCACGAAGCCCACGCCTACCACAGTAGTACAAGTTTATATGCCAACTAGCTCTGCAGATGACGAAGAAATTGAAGATATCTATGATGAGATAAAAGAAATTATTCAGGTAGTGAAGGGAGACAAAATTTAATAGTCAAGGGGGATTGGAATTCGACAGTAGGAAAAGGAAGAGAAGGAAACGTAGTAGGTGAATATGGATTGGGCCTAAGAAATGCAAGAGGAAGCCGCCTGATAGAATTTTGCACAGAGCATAACTTAATCATAGCTAACACTTGGTTCAAGAATCATAAAAGAAGAATGTATACATGGAAGAACCCTGGAGATACTAGAAGGTTTCAGATAGATTATATAATGGTAAGGCAGAGATTTAGGAACCAGATTTTAAACTGTAAGACACTTCCAGGGGCAGATGTGGACTCTGACCACAATCTATTGGTTATGAACTGTAGATTAAAACTGAAGAAACTGCAAAAAGGTGGGAATTTAAGGAGATGGGACCTGGATAAACTGACTAAACCCGAGGTTGTACAGAGTTTCAGGGAGAGCATGAGGGAACAATTGACAGGAATGGAGGACAGAAATACAGTAGAAGAAGAATGGATAGCTTTGAGGGATGAAATAGTCAAGGCAGCAGAGGATCAAGTAGGTACAAAGACGAGGGCTAGTAGAAATCCTTGGGTAACAGAAGATATACTGAATTTAATTGATGAAAATACAAAAATGCAGTAAATGAAGCAGGCAAAAAGGAATACAAACGTCTCAAAAATGAGATCGACAGGCAGTGCAAAATTGCTAAGCAGGGATGGCTGGAGGACAAGTGTAAGGATGTAGAGGATTATCTCACGAGGGGTAAGATAGATACTGCCTACAGGAAAATTAAAGAGATCTTTGGAGAAAAGAGAACCACTTGCATGAATATCAAGAGCTCAGATGGAAACCCAGTTCTAAGCAAAGAAGGGAAAGCAGAAAGGTGGAAGGAGTATACAGAGGGTCTATACAGGGGCGATGTTCTTGAGGATAATATTATGGAAATGGAAGAGGAGGTAGATGAAGATGAAATGGGAGATATGATACTGCGTAAATTGACAGAGCACTGAAAGACCTAAGTCGAAACAAGGCACCGGGAGTAGACAACATTCCATTAGAACTACTGACAGCCTTGGGAGAGCCAGTCCTGGCAAAACTCTACCATCTTGTGATCAAAATGTATGAGACAGGCGAAATTCCCTCAGACTTCAAGAAGAATACAATAATTCCAATCCCAAAGAAAGCAGGTGTTGACAGATGTGAAAATTACAGAACTATCAGTTTATTAAGTCACAGATGCAAAATACTAACTCGAATTCTTTACAGGCGAATGGAAAAACTGGTAGAAGCCGACCTCGGGGAAGATCAGTTTGGATTCTGTAGAAATGTTGGAACACGTGAGGCAATACTGACCCTACGACTTATCTTAGAAGAAAGATTAAGGAAAGGCAAACCTACGTTTCTAGCATTTGTAGACTTAGAGAAAGCATCTGACAATGTTGACCGGAATACTCTCTTTCAAATTCTGAAGGTGGCAGGGGTAAAATACAGGGAGCGAAAGGCTATTTACAAGTAGTACAGAAACCAGATGGCAGTTAGAAGAGTCGAGGGACATGAAAGGGAAGCAGTGGTTGGGAAGGGAGTGAGACAGGGTTGTAGCCTCTCCCCGATGTTATCCAATTTGTATATTGAGCAAGCAGTAAAGGAAACAAAAGTTCGGAGTAGGTATTAAAATCCATGGAGAAGAAATGAAAACTTTAAGGTTCGCTGATGACATTGTAATTCTGTCAGAGACAGCAAAGGACTTGGAAGAGCAGTTGAATAGAACGGACAGTGTCTTGAAAGGAGGGTATGAGATGAACAAAAGCAAAATGAGGATAATTGAATGTAGTCAAATCAAGTCGTGTGATGATCAGGGAATTAGATTGGGAAATGAGACACTTAAAGTAGTAAAGGAGTTTTGCTGTTTGGGGAACAAAATAACTGATGATGGTCGAAGTAGAGAGGATATAAAGTGTAGACTGGCAATGGCAAGAAAAGCGTTTCTGAAGAGGAATTTGTTAATACAGAGTATAGATTTAAATGTCAGGAAGTCGTTTCGGAAAGTATTTGTATGGAGTGTAGCCACGTATGGAAGTGAAACATGGACGATAAATAATTTGGACGAGAAGAGAATAGAAGCTTTCGTAATGTGGTGCTACAGAAGAATGCTGAAGATTAGATGGGTAGATCACATAACTAATGAGGAGGTATTGAACAGGATTGGGGAGAAGAGAAGTTTGTGCCACAACTTGACTAGAAAAAGGGATCGGTTGGTAGGACATGTTATGAGGCATCAAGGGATCACCAGTTTAGTACTGGAGGGCAGCGTGGAGGGTAAAAATCGTAGAGGGAGTCCAAGAGATGAATACACTAAGCAGATTCAGAAGGATGTAGGCTGGAGTAGGTACTGGGAGATGAAGAAGCTTGCACAGGATAGAGTAGCACGGAGAGCTGCATCAAACCATTCTCAGGAGTGAAGACCGCAACAACAACAACAACAACCAAATGCAGCGCAGATTGTAGCGCCTTTGCATCGCATTCGGCGTAGGAATGTTCCTTTAGTTTGGTCTTCGGAATGTGACGCTGCTTTCCACAAGCTTTAATCTGTTCTGTTGAGTGATCGCTGTTTGATTTCTTTCGATCCCACCAAACCAGTTGTTTTGGCTGTCGATGCATCTTCTTAATGCATCAAAGCAGTTCTCTCACACCGCATTAATTCTGTCCATCGCCCGATCGCTTTTGCGTCTAAGTTGCTCACTTCTGCCCAGCAAAACTATTCTCAAATCGAGAAAGAAGCTTTAGCTATTGTATATGGCGTAACTAAGTTTCATGATTTTTTGCACGGTCTAAAGTTCTATTCGGTAACCGACCATAAGCCTTTGAAGTCGTTGTTTCACCCGTCAAAGCCAGTTCCGGCCCATACTGCACAAAAGTTGCATCGTTGGTCTTTGTTTTTGTCTAACTACAATTACGAAATTCTGTTTCGGCCTACGGCCGAACATGGCAATGCTGATGCTTCGTCTCATCTGCCTATCGGTTCTGGCGAAGAGTGCGATTCTTCTGAACTGTTCTGCATGTTTATTGATTCGCAAGATAAGGAATTAGCTGATGGTTTTCGGGCGGATTTTCGTCGCATTGCTGCCGCGACAGCCGTCGATGCTTCTTTGCAGATTCTTTTGCAGTATATTCGTACTCAATGGCCTCCATTTGCTTCGCAGAATCGAGATCCACTTGTTCGACCTTACTTTGCGCATCGTCACAACCTCTCTGTACACCACGGTGTTATCTTGTTACGAACTGATAGTGACTCTCATGTGGTTGTACCTCGTTCGTTGCAGTCGGAAATCCTCCATTTACTACTGCACGGTGGTCATTGGGGTATCGTGCGGACGAAGCAATTAGCGCGTCGTCACTGCACTTGGGGTCGGCATTGATAAACAAATTGAGAATTTGCTTGCTAACTGTCGATCTTGCGCAGAGCATCATTCTGCTCCCCGCCAGCGCTTCTTTGCGTGGCCGACTCCCACTGCGCCTTGGCAGCGCGTTCATATTGATTTTGCGGGTCCTTTCTGGGACACCCGCTGGTTGATTGTCACTGATGCATCTTCTACTACATCTGCGGGTACTATTCGGGCTTTGACATCTTTTTTTATTGAGCGCCTTCCTGAAGTTATTGTCTCCGACAATGGCCCCCAATTCGTGTCCTCAGAGTTTGAAGCGTTCTGTGCTGCTAATGGCATTCGCCATCTGACCTCAGCCCCGTTCCACCCCCAATCAAACGGCGAGGCTGAACGCTTTGTGCGTACGTTTAAGTCGCAGATGGACAATTTGCGCGCCACGCACTCTCGCGAGCGCGCGCTCTTGACTTTCCTTGCTTCCTATCACTCTCAGCCACGCGGCACCCATTCCCCAGGGGAATTGCTACACGGCCGCGCATCGGTCGCTCCTGCAGCTCTTGCATCTGCCGCCGCGCGCTCCCGCTGCTTCGCCTCGTTCTGGCCTGGCGCCTCATGATTTGGTGTTCTATCGCGTTTACTCTGGCAGGCAGCGTTGGGAGCAGGGGCGCATTCTTCGCCAGCTTGGCCGCGCCTTATTTGTCATTTCTGGTCCCTCCGGCACTGTCAAGCGACATCCGAACCAGATTCGTTTGTGCCGTCCTCGGTTTTCTGCCGCCATTTGTTTTTTGGCAGAATTGGAGGCTTCGCGGCTTCCGACGCCACGGCCGGACGGACGCCTCCCGCCGCCGCCACCGCCGCGTTCCACCGCAGTACCAGAACCGATGGACGCTGAGACTGCCGTCACGCCGCCGCCACCTACCATGAAGGTCTTTGCTCCGCCTCCTCCTCCGAACATACCCAGTAGCGGTGCGCGGCCTGGGCAGGTTTTCCACGGGGCGTTTTCCTCGCCCCCTCAGGAGCAATTCGGGGTCGTGGGTGGACAGCGCGCACCGGCAGTTCCGTGGTCCGCCCCCTCAGCTGCGCCGCCCCTGGGTCCCTCCACCCGCCGCCGGAAACCATACTCAACGTTTCAGGGGGGCGGGGGGGGGGGGGGGTGATGTGGTATCGATGGCAACAATGCCACGGAATAGTTTCTCAAGTTGGCACTACGAGAGAGACAGAGGACAGCGCCTTCTAGCCGGTGCTGTCGACATCTACGAGCTCCGCGACTGCTTCAGCCCATTTGATCAGGTGCAGCCAGCCAGGACACTTCGCTTCAGCATCGCACCTACGTTGAAAGTTATGTAATCGGTTATCACCTTGTTTTTGCAGCAGTAAACCGCTTTCTTGCAGAACCGCCTTTATTACCTTTTCCCGTTCCTACCCACGTGCCGCCTCCCAGGCGGGATACAAAAAAGGGACTTTGTCTATGGTACAATATCCACAGTCAGCGTCTATCTTCAGGAGTTCTGGGAACCGGGGTGATGCAAAATTTTTTTTATGTGTGTATTTGGTACCATACTATTTGGTTTCCAACAGCTTTTCTTAGAACCAATGCAACGTATCTTGCCAGGTCAGCCTGTTACAAATGGCTACTAACGCAAAAAAAAAAAAAAAAAAAAAAAAAAAAATGATGGTTACAAATACACGTTCGACAGTTCAGATTTTCAACTCCCGCCGCCGCCACCGCCGACAATAGTTATCTGAGTTAAAGTGAATAGTCAGGATCTCGACTGCTGATTTTAATTTAAATATAGTATCAGGTCGCTGCTCTCCATAGACTATGTTGTCAAAATTTGATCCCAGTTTAATTCGTTGCCAACATAGGGACCTGAGCCATTGTTTCTAATTACGCCCTAACCGCTCATCGGCTGTGTCCAAGCCAAATCATCATGTGCTAGGAGCACGCAAAATAATTTCCTTGAGACCTGAGTTTCTCCTGGCGTCTACAACTTTCAAATAACTTCCGGGAAATCAGCCAGGCAACACTTTCAGCGACAGCAGATATTTCGGCTACCTCACCTACAAATTCGTAATCTCACTATCGATAGCCCTGACTTTGGTCATCTTTGGTGGCACTAGTCTTAAGTGTGTGTGTTATTTTTCCTGCATCAGTTCGAGAACAGAGTTTTTAAATTTGCATGTACGTTGTCTGTCCGTTGCAGTTGCCTTGGAAATGGCGGGGTGCTCTCCCGCCGAAATATCGGCGGTCTCTGAAAGTGTTACCTGGCTGAATTCCCGGATGCTATTTGAAACAATTTCCTTGATCAGACCTCTTCACGGTGGAATTGTGCAGTAGCTGTCACCCAGGTTAATGTGTTTAACCAAGAACACAAAGACATGTGCAATCATAATTTCTTATGTACCATACGCGACGCGATAAACAACTATAAGTAGGCAGTAACTGACACATGAAAAGATAATAACAGGTCGATAACTTAACTAGAAAGCACAATTAGAATAAGAACCTAACTAGTTAACACTTTGTGGACAATTCCCGTCAACCAAGTCACTGCTTCGGCACAACTGACAAGTTTCGTGAACGCTTCACTTTTATTTTCAGTGCAATGCAAGGTTCCTTTATCCGTGCATATAGAAACAGAAGCAACGCGCAACATCAGCGTTCAGAAAGCTCCACAAGTTCAGAAGACTTGAACTGCCGCAACAGACAAGTTCGTGAATAAACGCCGAGTTCACGAAACCCTCAGCGCCTAGGACAAAATGTTCAGACAAAGTCAGAAATTTAGTAACCAATGCAGAGTGCTTACAGCAGACACAATATTTCATCCCAATCGAGCAGGACACCGTCTGCAGGTGATATTACTTTTCACTCCAACTAACTCCAACGTCATTCCGCCCTACCCTCAGTACCGATCACTTGCCATCACATGTCCACTTCTACCCGCACAAGTCCTGCGCTCCCCTCAAGTCTGTGTGTAGGGTCCGCTTATTCCTTCCTGGACGACAACCGGAATTCCAATCATCTCCTCCTCACTGCTGAGCGCCGAACTGCCTCGCAGCATCCACCACGGCGCCCTCCGAAGATTGTGGACAACCGCTGCCCTCCGGTGGCGAGCCCTTCGCAGCTGCCGGCCGCGGCAGGAAGTTGAAACACTCCAACGCTTGCACCCGGTGTGTCATAACGTCATAGGACTCATCGGTTGACTCACAACAAAAGCACTGTGGTCCAACTAGAGTTGTTATTTTTATTAACTATTTTTCATCACACGTATCATGTTCCACTAAATACCTGCTTAAGGACAGAGCAACTTCCCTACGAATGTTTACAAGGAACACGCTACAAAGAGTCCAACATTAAACGAAGAGCGTCCCAGGCCGAGACACAAGACTCTGTAGCCAGCTTCCGCACCTCAACTTGCACATTCGCAAAGCCTGCTCTATCCTCCCCTTCCCAAACAGCTAAATACTTGTGACAAAGAAGAAAATAAATGCAATTGCTGCTCGTTTCACTGGCAGAAATTTAAGCTGTCCTCCTAGGTTCCTGGATAGCCACACCCTCGGGTACAGCGAAGTATTCGGAAATAAACATCTAGATATTTGTAGCAAGCGAGGAATTATAAATGTCATTGCTGCTACTTTTTACCAGTGTTCCTCCTGAAGATTCTTTCCAGTTAGTTGGTGAATAATTAGACGAAGAAACAACTAAGCTTTGTCGCCATGTGTTGACGTTGAAGTATTTTTTGTTTGATGACAAATACCTTCAACAAACTGACGGAGTGACTATGGGGTGTTCACTATCCCCCATAGTCGCCAGTTCTTTTATGGAAGACTTCGTGGACAGGGCACTGCGAATGGCGTTCTTAAAACCAACTTGTTTTTCAAGATGCCTCGAAGATGCGTTTATGGTGTGATCACATGGGATGGATGCTCTGGATCGTTTCCAAGATCATTTTAATTGTCTCCATTCCCATATTAAGTTCACAATGGAACTAGAAAAGGATGGAAAAATTCCGTTTTTAGGTGTCTTGGTCTACATGAGGGATGACGGGACATTAGGAGACGCATACGGACCGATATCTTCCTGCATCAAGTTGTCATTCATCGTACCAACGCAAAGGGGTGAGAGATGGGTCCTACGTATATTGGTAAAAAGAGCTTACTCCATCTCACATGCAGATAGTTTGATACAAGAACTGAATCATCTAAAAGCAATATTCAAGCAGAATGGTTAAATCGACAATCAGATCTGTTGTGCTCTTCAGATTGGATGTTCAAGGGAGCCAACAGAAGATACAAGCAAATCGGTGGCGTTCCTACCTTTCGCAAGAAGCATATCTTAAAAAATAACAAAAATTTTAAAGAGATTTGATATTAAAAATGTATTCCGTCCGCCGGCCAAGTCTGGAGTACTGCTTGGGTCGGTGAAGGATGATTTGGGTTTGAGGAAGCCCGGTGTCTACAAAATTCCCTGCCACTACGGGAAAGCCTATATTGGACAGATGATTCGTACGGTCTAGGATCGATGTGTGGAGCACCATCACCACGCGCGTTTATTTCGGCCAGAAAAATCTGCAGTTGTGAAACATTGTCTTACTGAAGGACATAAAATGTTGTACAATGAGACACAAGTGACTTACCCTGTCGCGTTATTGCGACTTTGTAATGAAAGAAGCTTCTGAAATACGGTTATCTGACGATATTACAAAGAGAGATAAGGGGTATCCTTTGAGTAAGAGCTGGAACCCTGTTTTGTCTGACATTAAAAAGCAACAGTCCTTGTTTCGATTATCAACATTGTTTGATACTGATTTATCGTTTCCCCCGGTGCGCTGTCGTGCTTTGCGCTAGAGGACAGTTATGTTCGCGCACGCGCGATGGAGCTACGGGCGGTGTAGAAAGGAGCCGCTGCTGCGGTTTGATTTCAGTTCCGGCGAGATACTGCAGAGGCTTACTGGCTCTGGTTCCAATGGCTCTGAGCGCTATGGGACTTAACATCTATGGTCATCAGTCCCCTAGATCTTAGAACTACTTAAACCTAACTAACCTAAGGACATCACACAACACCCAGGCATCACGAGGCAGAGAAAATCCCTGGCCCCGCCGGGAATCGAACCCGGGAACCCGGGCGTGGGAAGCGAGAACGCTGCCGCACGACCACGAGCTGGGGACCACAGTGGCTTACTCAGCTGAAGATGGCGGCCAGGTGGACCGCCGAAACACTGTGTTAAGATGACGTTACGATCTGGCTGGAGACCCGATATGAATATCGTCATCATGCTACATTGATTTGCAGCAATTTAAGGTGTAATTTTAGGGTCCTGTCTAGCCACACCCTCGTAAATCGCCACCTACTCGGAAGAAACGGCCAAATATGTGACAAGTAAGAATACAAACACCATTGTTGATCTCAGACTCTGTTAGAGACGCGAAGATGTAAAAAAATTAAAAAGAAAAGAAAAGAAAGCACAGCAGAGCGCAAACGTACGTCTTTCTTCTCCATAACTCGACTTTTCAAACTACAGACCACGCTAGACATACGCAACTGATGTTAATATTTTACTTGAAAGTGCTTGCTCGGTGTCGGCGGATAAATACGACACTGCATTGCCCGTGTTATTCCGAATTACGGTGCAATGTTTGTCTCAACATGCTGTATGATGGCTATAATTTCACACCTTACAAGCACTCATCCGCATACTTTGTCGTGAACTACAACCACATTTAGATATCATTTGGTAGGTTGTACATCGTATATATGAAAATTTAAAGGAGACTGATATTGTCACGTACACCTTCTAAATAATTGTTAACGCTTATTGCATGAAAGGTGACGGAGTGTCTTTATTATAGAAACGGCGTAATGAATGATTGCCTATACTAGTAGAGGTTCGAACGCCTGTGGAAATGAAATGGCAGGCGGAACTCAAGCCCTGGGTGGTCCTGCTTAAACACAGGAAGTAGAAAGACGGACGTCGTAGCATCTATGCGCTGGAGCACCGGCCGACAGTGTAGCCGAACCGGAAGGATTATACTTCGGAAACTACGAAAATCTTGGACGCAGGTGAGAGGAATGAAGAAGCGGTCCTCTGAAGCCACGCAGACTGGGTTAATTCCAATGATTTTTACTCTGAAGCGTACCATTGTACGAGCATAGGTTTTTCCTCGCAAATTTTCCGCGCTGGACGACAAAAGACTAAAATATGATTGGCCGGCGTTCGGAAGAATCTGTATAGAGGGAGAATATTCCGTGGTTCCTGGAATATGATTCGTTTTCGGAATTACGATGGTGGGGAGCCGAAACTTGCCTGGAGGCCAGCGGTGGAGAGACGAGGTCTTACGTTTTCAGCGCCCGTGTGTGACGGTCGCTCGGTATCATCTTTGTTGGTACAGACGGACTTGCTGTCTTTGCTCTCAGGAGAGTTTATAGTTAGAACAGTTAGACACTGTCCTATGGCAAACCTATACTGTTCTGGACTTAACCCTGGGTTGGAAGTCGTCTTTGAGTACGCAGCGTTCAGTATATGAGAGCACTTCTTCTGCCTATACTTCGTTGAGACGTTATCTGAACTCTGTCCTTGTAGCTGGGAGTTAGCGTTTCTGGTCTGTAGAACACAGAGAGGAGAAGAGAGTATTAGAGTATATTAGTCAGAGGACCGCCTTATGCCTTCTGCTGTCCTAGTGTTTGAAAGGGTTTTTATTTTGTGGCTGGAGTTCTGCCATCGACGCAGACGTGTACGAGAATCAGCACGTCGGCGCACCAGACGCAGTACATACGGTGATATCGCAAATTGCTTCGACTTATTAGGGCTATAAAGCTAAACAAATGCGATCATGTTAGTTTACTTCCACTGAGGTTCCACACCACTGCAGATCAGCTTTGAAAGTAGTGTCTTCTAGTGTTTGGTATGTAGATGACGTCAGTCATTTCGCGTTATTGATATTAGGTCGCGCAGTCATAATAAGGGGCAGAGCTGGGCAATACATTAGTAATTTTACTTAGTAAATGTAAACTTTGTAATCTAAACAGTTTTTTTTTTAATCTGCAACAAATATATAAGCAGGAACAACGTTTATCATTTAGTAAGATTAGTTGCCTTCATCATTCATTTATGATTACATTGTACACTACTGCCCATTCAAATTGCTACACCAAGAAGAAATGCAGATGATAAACGGGTATTCATAGGACAAATATATTATACTAAAACTGACATGTGATTACATTTTCACGCAATTTGGGTGCATAGATCCTGAGAAATCAGTACCCAGAACAACCACCTCCGGCCGTAATAACGGCCTTGATACTCCTGGTCATTGAGTCAAAAGAGCTTGGATGGCGTGTACAGGTACAGCTGCCCATGCAGCTTCAACACGATACCACAGTTCATCAAGAGGAGTGACTGGCGCATTGTGACGTGCCAGTTGCTCAGCCACCATTGACCAGACTTTTTCAATTGGTGAGAGATCTGGAGAATGTGCTGGCCAGGGCAGCAGTCGAACAATTTCAGTATCCAGAAAGGCCCGTACAGGACCTGCAACATGCGGTCGTGCGTTATCCTGCTGAAATGTAGGCTGTCTCAGGGATAGAACGAAGGGTAGAGCCACGGGTCGTAACACATCTGAAATGTAACGTCCACTGTTCGAAGTGCCGTCAATGTGAACAAGAGGTGACCGAGACGTGTAACCAATGGCACCCCATACCATCACGCCGGGTGATACGCCAGTATGGCGATGACGAATACACGCTTCCAATGTGCGTTCACTGCGATGTCGCCAAACACGGATGCGACCATCATGATGTTGTAAACGGAACCTGGATTCATCCGAAAAAATGACGTATTGCCATTCGTGCACCCAGGTTCGTCGTTGAGTACACCATCGCAGGCGCTGCTATCTGTGATGCAGCGTCAAGGGTAACCGCAGCCATGGTCTCCGAGCTGACAGTCCATGCTGCTGCAGACGTAGTCGAACTGTTCGTGCAGATGGTTGTTGTCTTGCAAACGTCCCCATCTGTTGACTCAGGAATCGAGACGTGGCTGCACGATCCGTTACAGCCATGCGTATAAGATGCCTGTCACCTCGACTGCTAGTGATACGAGGCCGTTGGGATCCAGCAGGGCGTTCCGTATTACCCTCCTGAATCTACCGATTCCAAATTCTGCTAACAGTCATTGGATCTTGATCAACGCGAGCAGCAATGTCGCGATATGATAAACAGCAACCGCGATAGGCTACAATTCGACCTTTATCAAATTGGGAAACTTGATGGTACGCATTACTCCTTCTTACACGAGGCATCACAACTACGTTTCACCAGGCAACGCCGGTCAACTGCTGTTCGTGTATGAGAAATCGGTTGGAAAGTTTCCTCATGTCAGCACGTTGTAGGTGTCGCCACCGGCGCCAACCTTGTGTGAATGCTCTGAGAAGCTAATCATTTGCATATCACAGCATCCTCTTCCTGTCGGTTAAATTTCGTGTTTGTAGCACGTCATGTTCGTCGTGTAGCAACTTGAATGGGCAGTAGTGTAATTTATAGAATAAGAGTTCCTAAGATCTGCTTCAGGGGGTAATCAGACAGGGCCAAATGTTCATTTATTATTTTCCGTAGCGCATATTCTTTTTACATCCGCCTGGAGTAGCATCTTGGAATGCATCGTGATTCGGTATAACACAGGCACTGCAATATTGTTTAAAGTTGTGTTTCTCTATCTGAAAGACGTCTATTCAAATTTCGCTCCAGACGCATTTGCTGAAAGACTTGACAGGAATCCAGCCACTGTACATGATTGCTGGCAGCGGCGGTCACGAGAAGCTACTGTCTCTAGAAGACCTGGCTCCGGAGGGCCGCAAGGCACTACAGAGAGGGAAGACCATTGTGTTCGGCGTACGGCTCTGGAGCATCTTTCTGCTTCTGCAGCAGCAATCTGAACGGTAGTTAGCACCACAGTGACTGTTTTTTTTGGTCATCAGTCTACTGACTGGTTTGATGCGGCCCGCCACGAATTCCTTTCCTGCGCTAACCTCTTCATCTCAGATTAGCACTTGCAACCTACGTCCTCAATTATTAGCTTGACGTATTCCAATCTCTGTCTTCCTCTACAGTTTTTGCCCTCTACAGCTCCCTCTAGTACCATGGAAGTCATTCCCTCATGTCTTAGCAGATGTCCTATCACCCTGTCCCTTCACCTTATCAGTGTTTTCCACATATTCCTTTCCTCTCCGATTCTGCGTAGAACCTCCTCATTCCTTACCTTATCAGTCCACCTAATATTCAACATTCGTCTATAGCACCACATCTCAAATGCTTCGATTCTCTTCTGTTCCGGTTTTCCCGCAGTCCATCTTTCACTACCATACTCCAGACGTACATCTTCAGAACTTTCTTCCTCAAATTAAGGCCGGTATTTGATATTAGTAGACTTCTCTTGGCCAGAAATGCCTTTTTTGCCATAGCGAGTCTGCTTTTGATGTCCTCCTTGCTCCGTCCGTTATTGATTATTTTACTGCCTAGGTAGCAGAATTCCTTAACTTCATTGACTTCGTGACCATCAATCCTGATGTTAAGTTTCTCGCTGTTCTCATTTCTAGTTAAGTTTCTCTCTGTTCTCATTTCTACTACTTCTCATTACCTTCGTCTTTCTCCGATTTACTCTGAAACCATACTGTGTACTCATTAGACTGTTCATTCCGTTCAGCAGATCATTTAATTCTTCTTCACTTTCATTTAGGATAGCAAAGTCATCAGCGAATCGTATCATTGATATCCTTTCACCTTGTATTTTAATTCCACTCCTGAACCTTTCTTTTATTTCCATCATTGCTTCCTCGATGTACAGATTGAAGAGTAGGGGCGAAAGACTACAGCCTTGTCTTACACCCTTCTTAATACAAGCACTTCGTTCTTGATCGTCCACTCTTATTATTCCCTCTTGGTTGTTGTACATATTGTATATGACCCGTTTCTCCTTATAGCTTACCCCTACTTTTTTCAGAATCTCGAACAGCTTGCACAATTTTATATTGTCGAACGCTTTTTCCAGGTCGACAAATCCTATGAAAGTGTCTTGATTTTTCTTTAGCCTTGCTTCCATTATTAGCCGTAACGTCAGAATTGCCTCTCTCGTCCCTTTACTTTTCCTAAAGCCAAACTGATCGTCACCTAGAGCATTCTCAATTTTCTTTTCCATTCTTCTGTATATTATTCTTGTAAGCAGCTTCAATGCAAGAGCTGTTAAGCTGATTGTGCGATAATTCTCGCACTTGTCAGCTCTTGGCGTCTTCGGAATTTTGTGGATGATGCTTTTCCGAAAGTCAGATGGTATACCGCCAGACTCATATATTCTACACACAAACGTGAATAGTCGTTTTGTTGCCACTTCCCCCAATGATTTTAGAAATTCTGATGGAATGTTATCTATCCCTTCTGCCTTATTTGACCGTAAGTCCTCCAAAGCTCTTTTAAATTCCGATTCTAATACTGGAGCCCCTATCTCTTCTAAATCGACTCCTGTTTCTTCTTCTATCACATCAGACAAATCTTCACCCTCATAGAGGCTTTCAATGTATTCTTTCCACCTATCTGCTCTCTCCTCTGCATTTAACTGTGGAATTCCCGTTGCACTCTTAATGTTACCACCGTTGCTTTTAATGTCACCAAAAATTGTTTTGACTTTCCTGTATGTGAGTCTGTCCTTCCGACAATCATATCTTTTTCGATGTCTTCACATTTTTCCTGCAGCCATTTCGTCTTAGCTTCCCTGCACTTCCTATTTATTTCATTCCTTAGCGACTTGTATTTCTGTATTCCTGAGTTTCCCGGAACGTGTTTGTACTTCCTCCTTTCATCAATCAACTGAAGTTCAAATGGTTCAAATGGCTCTGAGCACTATGGGACTCAACTGCTGTGGTTATCAGTCCCCTAGAACTTAGAACTACTTAAACCTAACTAACCTAAGGACATCACACACATCCATGCCCGAGACAGGATTCGAACCTGCGACCGTAGCAGTCGCACGGTTCCGGACTGCGCGCCTAGGACCGCGAGACCACCGCGACCGGCAATCAACTGAAGTATTTCTTCTGTTACCCATGGTTTCTTCGCAGCTACCATCTTTGTACCTACGTTTTCCTTCCCAACTTCTGTGATGGCCGTTTTAAGAGACGTCCATTCCTCTGCAACTGTACTGCCTACTGCGCTATTCCTTATTGCTGTATCTATAGCGTTAGAGAACTTCAAACGTATCTCGTCATTCCTTAGTACTTCCGTATCCCACTTCTTTGCGTATTGATTCTTCCTGACTAATGTCTTGAACTTCAGCCTACTCTTCATCACTACTATAATGTGATCTGAGTCTATATCTGCTCCTGGGTACGCCTTACAATCCAGTATCTGATTTCGGAATCTCTGTCTGACCATGATGTAATCTAATTGAAATCTTCCCGTATCTCCCGGCCTTTTCCAAGCATACCTCCTCCTCTTGTGATTCTTGAACAGGGCATTCGCTATTACTAGCTGAAACTTGTTACAGAACTCAATTAGTCTTTCTCCTCTTTCATTCCTTGTCCCAAGCCCATATTCTCCTGTAACCTTTTCTTCTACTCCTTCCCCTACAACTGCATTCCAGTCGCCCACGACTATTAGATTTTCGTCCCCCTTTACATACTGCATTATCCTTTCAATATCCTCATACACTTTCTCTATCTGTTCATCTTCAGCTTGCGACGTCGGCATGTATACCTGAACTATCGTTGTTGGTGTTGGTCTGCTGTCGATTCTGATTAGAACAACCCGGTCACTGAACTGTTCACAGTAACACACCCTCTGCCCTACCTTCCTATTCATAACGAATCCTACACCTGTAATACCATTTTCTGCTGCTGTTGATATTACCCGATACTCATCTGACCAGAAATCCTTGTCTTCCTTCCACGTCACTTCACTGACTGTTACAAATCGTTTATTTTATGGTCAGCTTCGAACCCGACGACCCTTTAATGTTCGTTCCACTGACCCCAAACGACCGCAATTTGCGACTTCAGTGGGTCGAAGCGCGAGCTCCTTGAAGGGCAGGGGGAGATCTGTTGTGTTTTCTGATGTAAGCTAGAACTGCCTTGGTGCCAGCAATGGCCATGTTTTTGTTAGGAGAAGGCCAGTTCAGGGCCTGCTACCGACCTATATGCGTGCTCGACACACTGGACCTATGCCTGGAGCAACGGAGTGGGATGCGATTTCGTATGACAGCAGGAGCGCTCCCGTCACTATCCCATGCACCCTCACTGCAAATCTGTATGGCTGCCTGGTGGTTCGGCCTGTTGTACTGCCACTCATGAACAACATTCCAGGGTGAGTTTTCCAACTGAAAAACGCTCGACCACAGACCGCTGTAATATCCCAACATATTCTACAGAGTGTCAACATGATGGCTTGGCCTGTTCGATCGCAGTATCTGTCTCAAATCGAGCATGTATTGGACTTCATCGGACGACAACTCCAGCGTCATCCACAAACACCATTAGCCGCCCCTGTATTGCTCGACCAACTGCAACAGGCATGGAACTCAATCCCACAAACTGACATGCGGCACTTTTACAACGCAATGCTTGCACATTTGCATGCTTGCATTCAACATTCTGGCGGTTGCGTCGGTTATTAATGTACCAGCATCTCCCGACTTGCCTTAACATGTGACCTTGAAAGTTCAATCTCTTTAATATACAGGGTGAGTCACCTAACATTACCGCTGGATGTATTTCGTGAACCACATCAAATACTGACGAATCGATTCTACAGACCGAACGTGGGGAGAGGGGCTAGTGTAATTGGTTAATACAAACCATAAAAAAATGCACGGAAGTATGTTTCTTAACTCAAACCTACGTTTTTTTAACGGAACCCCATTAGTTTTGTTAGCACATCTGAACATATAAGCAAATACGTAATCAGTGCCATTTGTTGCATTGTAAAATGTTAATTACATCCGGAGATATTGTAACCTAAAGTTGACGCTTGAGTACCTCTCCTCCGCTGTTCGATCGTGTGTATCGGAGAGCACCGAATTACGTAGGGATCCAAAGGGAACGGTGATGGACCTTAGGTACAGAAGAGACTGGAACAGCACATTACGTCCACATGCTAACACCTTTTTATTGGCCTTTTTCACTGACGCACATGAACATTGCCATGAGGGGTGAGGTACACGTACACACGTGGTTTCCGTTTTCAATTATGGAGTGGAATAGAGTGTGTCCCGACATGTCAGGCCAATAGATGTTCAATGTGGTGGCCATCATTTGCTGCACACAATTGCAATCTCTGGCGTAATGAATGTCGTACACGCCGCAGTACATCTGGTGTAATGTCGCCGCAGGCTGCCACAATACGTTGTTTCATATCCTCTGGGGTTGTATGCACATCACGGTACACATTCTCCTTTAACGTACCCCACAGAAAGTAGTCCAGAGGTGTAAGATCAGGAGAACGGGCTGGCCAATTTACGCGTCCTCCACGTCCTATGAAACGCCCGTCGAACATCCTGTCAAGGGTCAGCCTAGTGTTAACTGCGGAATGTGCAGATGCACCATCATGCTGATACCACATACGTCAACGCATTTCCAGTGGGACACACTCTATTCCACTTCGTAATTGAAAACGGAAACCACGTGTGTACGTTTACCTCACCCCCCATGGTAATGTACATGTGCGTCAGTGAAAAAGAGCAATAAAAGGGTGTTAGCATGTGGACGGAATCTGCTGCTCCAGTTTCTTCTGTACCTAAGGTCCATCACCGTTCCCTTTGGATCCCTACGTAATTCGGTGCTCTCTGATACACACGATCGAACAGCGGAGGAGTGGTACTCAAGCGTCAACTTTAGGTTACAATATCTCCGGATATACTGAACATTTTACAATGCAACAAACGGCACTGATTACGTATTTGTTTATATGTTCAGATGTGCTAACAAAACTAACGGGGTTCCATTTAAAAAACGTAGGTTTGTGTTAAAAAACATTCTTCCGTGCATTTTTTTATGGTTTGTATTAACCAATAACACTAGCCTCTCTCCTCACGTACGGTCTGTGGAATCGATTCGTCAGTATTTGATGTGGTTTACGAAATATATCCAGCGGTAACGTTAGGTGACTCACCCTGTATTACCTAGACAAATAGCCCGCATCTCGTGGTCGTGCGGTAGCGTTCTCGCTTCCCACGCCCGGGTTCCCGGGTTCGATTCCCGGCGGGGTCAGGGATTTTCTCTGCCTCGTGATGGCTGGGTGTTGTGTGATGTCCTTAGGCTAGTTAGGTTTAAGTAGTTCTAAGTTCTAGGGGACTGATGACCATAGATGTTAAGTCCCATAGTGCTCAGAGCCATTTGAACCATTTGAACCTAGACAAATGTGTTACGTCTGCCACAGACGGCCCCTGCCAGGCAGACTACACTCAAGACAACCCTCTGTACCATATAACATACACAAGCACTTGCAGGCGCAACCAAGAGGAAAACAATTCTTCAAAATAAACAGAACTTGCTAGAGACTAATGCGAACCTCTTTCTGCAGAGG
The DNA here is from genome assembly GCF_021461395.2 of Schistocerca americana. Taxonomy (NCBI): domain Eukaryota; kingdom Metazoa; phylum Arthropoda; class Insecta; order Orthoptera; family Acrididae; genus Schistocerca; species Schistocerca americana. The sequence continues at coordinate 100,485,703 of NC_060123.1, read as the reverse complement.
TCGCCTCACAGACACAGGGAAAGCTGGAGTACTCCGCCGACCTCCGCCGGCTTTAAAAGGCCAGCGCAGTACCGGTACAGCCAGTTCCTCGCCGAGCTAGGACCAGCTCCGACGGACCTCACCAACGCTCTTGATGAATAGTCGTCTACATGTTATTTGTTTTCTGTGTGTGTATATAGTGATTGTTTGAGAAGTGTAGTTCAGTATCAATAAACGACATTATACTGAGTGTTCTACAATACTGAGTATACTTCAAAATGTATTCCCGAATTTTCATTACTCTACAATAATCAGTTTTTTCTGTTGCGGTTTTTCCGCTAAGTGTATGTACATCCCATCAACATTCTGTTTCGTTTTTATTGTGGTTTTTTCTAATGATTTTTCTTTTATACACTCCTGGAAATGGAAAAAAGAACACATTGACACCGGTGTGTCAGACCCACCATACTTGCTCCGGACACTGCGAAAGGGCTGTACAAGCAATGATCACACGCACGGCACAGCGGATACACCAGGAACCGCGGTGTTGGCCGTCGAATGGCGCTAGCTGCGCAGCATTTGTGCACCGCCGCCGTCAGTGTCAGCCAGTTTGCCGTGGCATACGGAGCTCCATCGCAGTCTTTAACACTGGTAGCATGCCGCGACAGCGTGGACGTGAACCGTATGTGCAGTTGACGGACTTTGAGCGAGGGCGTATAGTGGGCATGCGGGAGGCCGGGTGGACGTACCGCCGAATTGCTCAACACGTGGGGCGTGAGGTCTCCACAGTACATCGATGTTGTCGCCAGTGGTCGGCGGAAGGTGCACGTGCCCGTCGACCTGGGACCGGACCGCAGCGACGCACGGATGCACGCCAAGACCGTAGGCTCCTACGCAGTGCCGTAGGGGACCGCACCGCCACTTCCCAGCAAATTAGGGACACTGTTGCTCCTGGGGTATCGGCGAGGACCATTCGCAACCGTCTCCATGAAGCTGGGCTACGGTCCCGCACACCGTTAGGCCGTCTTCCGCTCACGCCCCAACATCGTGCAGCCCGCCTCCAGTGGTGTCGCGACAGGCGTGAATGGAGGGACGAATGGAGACGTGTCGTCTTAAGCGATGAGAGTCGCTTCTGCCTTGGTGCCAATGATGGTCGTATGCGTGTTTGGCGCCGTGCAGGTGAGCGCCACAATCAGGACTGCATACGACCGAGGCACACAGGGCCAACACCCGGCATCATGGTGTGGGGAGCGATCTCCTACACTGGCCGTACACCACTGGTGATCGTCGAGGGGACACTGAATAGTGCACGGTACATCCAAACCGTCATCGAACCCATCGTTCTACCATTCGTAGACCGGCAAGGGAACTTGCTGTTCCAACAGGACCATGCACGTCCGCATGTATCCCGTGCCACCCAACGTGCTCTAGAAGGTGTAAGTCAACTACCCTGGCCAGCAAGATCTCCGGATCTGTCCCCCATTGAGCATGTTTGGGACTGGATGAAGCGTCGTCTCACGCGGTCTGCACGTCCAGCACGAACGCTGGTCCAACTGAGGCGCCAGGTGGAAATGGCATGGCAAGCCGTTCCACAGGACTACATCCAGCATCTCTACGATCGTCTCCATGAGAGAATAGCAGCCTGCATTGCTGCGAAAGGTGGATATACACTGTACTAGTGCCGACATTGTGCATGCTCTGTTGCCTGTGTCTATGTGCCTGTGGTTCTGTCAGTGTGATCATGTGATGTATCTGACCCCAGGAATGTGTCAATAAAGTTTCCCCTTCCTGGGACAATGAATTCACGGTGTTCTTATTTCAATTTCCAGGAGTGTATGTTTTTAGCTCATTTTGCAGTTTTTTTGACGTTTGCAAATCTGTTACATCCCGAGAACACAATTATTCAATTATTCCTTAGTACCGTTCTACTGCAGTTATATGTGATACACATATTTAATATTTGCTGTTAATCCACTTCATTTAACAATAGACAATTATATACCATTAAGACACAGTTTTAGTGACCTACAATTTCTTAAATCCCTGAAAGGCGTAAATTGTTAGTCCTACAGAAAAACGAATAGGAATAACTGTAGGCAATTTAATGTAGTTTAATTTTATACTGGGAAACATTTTCGCTAGAAGCTGCGATTTACGAGCTATTCAAGGAAAAAATTAAAAAATTGATATTCAAATTCCACACACCTCTATGCTCACACTCCTCGTGTCAGAATTTTCACCATCACTGTTTTCGTTACCAGATATATTTTCCTGTTATTCTGTGGAAGTTACATTAAGTATGCTTGACGCCGGTTACAAGGAAATTCGTAGGAAGAAGTCCGTAAATAATTGAGCTTACGTTGCAGATGCACACAACGGCAACGTGAACGAGTAGTCGACTAACAGGGAGTTGAAATCTTGATTGGTAGTTAACGTAGTTACCGGCGTGCTTAACGAGCTCTCCAGTGCAAAAAAAAATGGCGTAGTGCTTTCTATTATCTGTCAAGCAGAAGTAACGCCGCTCTGTCCTAACAGACTCATTAAAAGTACCGCCACGTGCTGAGTCGGCAGCCAATTACGTCGCCTCAAACCAATTTCCGCCGTACTTACGGTCAATTTGTCACAATCAAGAAGTCCCACACGAGAGAAATAAATAATAAATTGTGGTGCTGCGTCCACAGTGAGTCGCTCCTCGCCAAACATAACAGTCGCTGCGCTTCTGAACTCACCGCTGGGCAAAAGAAGGAAACTATCGCGAATAACAAACGTGAATAACAGCGATAAACGTAAACCCGCTGCGAAGTTTCAAATTTTACTCGATTCTTTGACCTTACGACAGTCGAACTATCATGTTACTACTATATGCAACAGGAACAATTACACACTGATGTGCAAAAGTAAGGACGGAAGCAACTTTCGCATGATTTGTCACTGGCAAATACGATAGCCCAATGAAACTTGGACCATACATAGCAACAGCTGCTACATCTACATCTACATTTATACTCCGCAAGCCACCCAACGGTGTGTGGCGGAAGGCACTTTACGTGCCACTGTCGTTACCTCCCTTTCCTGTACCAGTCGCGTATGGTTCGCGGGAAGAACGACTGCCGGAAAGCCTCCTTGCGCACTCGAATCTCTCTAATTTTACATTCGTGATCTCCTCGGGAGGTATAAGTAAGGGGGAAGCAATATATTCGATACCTCATCCAGAAACGCTCTCGAAACCTGGACGGCAAGCTACACCGCGATGCAGAGCGCCTCTCTTACAGAGTCTGGCACTTGAGTGTGCTAAACTCTCCATAACGCTATCACGCTTACCAACCATGTGACGAAACACGCCGCTCTTCTTTGGATCTTCTCTATCTCCTCTGTCAACCTGACCTGGTACGGATCCCACACTGTTGAGCAATACTCAAGTATAATTCGAACGACTGTTTTGTAAGCCGCCTCCTTTGTTGATGGACTACATTTTCTAAGGACTCTCCCAATGAATCTCAACCAGGCACCCGCCTTACCAACAATTAATTTTATATGATCATTCCACTTCAAATCGTTTCTTACGCATACTCCCAGATATTTTACAGAAGTAACTGCTACCAGTGTTTGTTCCGCTATCATATAATCACATAATAAAGGATCCTTCTCTCTAAGTATTCGCAATACATTACATTTGTCTATGTTAAGGGTCAGTTGCCACTCCCTGCACCAAGCGCCTATCCGCTGCAGATCTTGCCGCATTTCGCTGCAATTTTCTAATGCTGCAACTTCTCTTTATACTACAGCATCATCCGCGAAAAGCCGCATGGAACTTCCGACACTATCTACTAGGTCATTTATACATATTGTGAAAAGCAATGGTCCCATAACACTCCCCTGTGGCACGCCAGAGGTTACTTTAACGTCTGTAGACATCTCTCCATTGAGAACAACATTCTATGTTCTGTTTGCTAAAAACTCTTCAATCCAGACAAACAGCTGGTCTGATATTCCGTAGGCTCTTACTTTGTTTATCAGGCGACAGTGCGGAACTGTATCGAACGCCTTCCGGAAGTCAAGGAAAATGGCATCTACCTGGGAGCCTGTATCTAATATTTTCTGGATCTCATGAACAAATAAAGCGAGTTGGGTCTCACACGATCGCTGTTTCCGGAATCCATGTTGATTCCTACAGAGTAGATTCTGGGTTTCCAGACAGGAGATGATACGCGAGCAAAAAACATTTTCTAAAATTCTACAACAGATCGATGTCAGAGATATAGGCCTATAGTTTTACGCATCTGCTCGACGACCCTTCTTGGAAACTGGAACTACCTGTGCTCTTTTACAATAATTTGGAACCTTCCATTCCTCTAGAGACTTGCGGTACACGGCTGTTAGAAGGGGGGCCAAGTTCTTTCGCGTACTCTGTGTAGAATCGTACTGGTATCCCGTCAGGTCCCGTGGACTTTCCTCTATTGAGTGATTTCAGTTGCTTTTCTATTCCTTGGACACTTATTTCGATGTGAGCCATCTTTTCGTTCGTGCGAGGATTTAGAGAAGGAACTGCAGTGCGGTCTTCCTCTGTGAAACAGCTTTCGAAAAAGGTGTTTAGTATTTCAGCTTTAGGCATGTCATCCTATGTTTCAATGCCATTATCATCCCAGAGTGTCTGGATATGCTGTTTTGATCCACTTACTGCTTTAACGTAAGACCAGAAGTTCATAGGATTTTCTGTCAAGTCGGTATAGTACAAAAGATAACTAAAGGCGTACGCAACGAGACGAACATAAATGGCGTATTTCTTCAGTGATAGTAACTACACTCAAATCATCGCAACTTATCACGGTTGCCTAACATTACAGAAGGCGAGACATGGTCCCTAATAGAATGTGCGACCATCACGGACAGCAATAAATGCTCTCAACTTGCTTTCATGCTGACCACAAGATTGTAAAGGAATTCTTGTAGTTGGGGTTCCATTCCTCCACCAGTGCGTTGACAACTGCTGGATGGTCTTTGATACATGTGGGCATGCAGCAGTACGTCTTTTCAACGCGTCCCACACGTGCTCGAGAGGATTTTAGTCAAAGCCTCGGGCAGGCCAGTCCATTCGTCGAATGTACTCTAGTTCCAGTATCTTCTCCACCTGCGCTGTTCGATGCGGTCAAGTACTTCCTTCCACAAAAGTGAGCTCAGAGCCGAATGCACCCTGAAAATTATCACATTGGGAAGGAGTCCAGTGTCACGATAACGTTGGTTGCCGAGTGTACCGTATTCAGAGATTTGGAGTTCACTACGTCTAAGAAACCTTATGCCTCCCCAGACCATAACACCGGGGCTACTAAAACGATAATGTTCGACAGTTTTCCTGGCTGCATTACATCTCGTCATACGAAGGTACGTCCAAAATGGTCGAACATGATCGTTCTGGTGGTCCGCAGGATATGATGCGGAGGTGTATTGTTACGTGGGCATGCTGACCTCCAAACTCTTGAACACGGTACTCTCAATGATCAACATCGTTGTCAAACTGTACTCCTTCCCCATCTGCGACTCTTCAAGCCTGCAACCGGCCCTGACTTCATTGTTATGGGAAACAATGGGCGACCTCATCGAACTGTGGCAGGTGAAAGAGCTGTTGGAACGCGAAGGTAGTCGGCGAATGGACTGCCCTGTCTGTCCCTCTCCGTCTTAAATCCCATCGAACATCTATGGGATGCGTCGACGAAACATACTGCACCAATGACCATATAGCATTTGTCAACTGTGGTGGTGGACGAACGGAACCCTTACCACAAGCTTACCAATCTTGCCGCCAACATGGGAGTACGTTGCAGAGCTTGTACTGCCGTCTGTGGTGGTCGTGTACCTTATTAAGAACAATTTATTGCATTTTGTAATGTACAGATGACCATCGTAAATCTCAGTGGCTTCATTGTAATTTTTGTCTTTGAATCAAATTGCCATTTCTGTTCGTCTCAGTCCCGCTTCTTTTAGGTTTCTTTTGTTCTACACAGCAGCAGTTCTTTCCATGTACCGTCCAAGTTTCATCGGGCTATGTTAGCTGACAGTGACAAATCATGCAGAAATTACTTACGTTCTTTTAAGTTTTCCACACAAGTGTATTTTGGTGTTGAATTTTACTGTTGGGCGAGAGGCACAGATATGTAGATTTGGTATTCGAATTTTTTGCTACATTTTTCTTCAAACGTAGGTAAATACAGTTGGATGACCTGTAGAGAAATGTGCGGTTGTAAATGAAAAGTAGAGTAATAGATTCTGTGATACATCGATTCCATGTGACAACAGCATCTTCAACATCTTTGCTGTAATTTGTATTTTGATTTCATTTAGTGGGCCACAGTGTGGGATTACAAGACCATTTTCACTTTTTAGTAAAGTTTATTGAGCTTCCGTAGAATGGGATTTGGACTGCGTATTGACTGGGTTGGGTGTTGTGCATACGAGAGTCTTCATTTAACAATTACTTTACTCAAAATTTTCAGTGTAGCAGAAAAAAAAAATCAAGTTTGATTAAAATAATCGAGCCCAAAATATCCTTCTGACAACAAACATCTAATCTGGCCATGCAATGAACCAGAGGCAACAATATGCACTTCATATTGTTTGGAAGGAGGATATAAGATGAACATCAACAAAAGAAAAACGAGGATAATGGAATGTAGTCGAATTAAGTCGGGCGATGCTGAGGGAATTAGATTAGGAAATGAGTCACTTAAAGTAGTAAAGGAGTTTTGCTATTTGGGGAGCAAAATAACTGATGATGGTCGAGTAAAGAGCATATAAAATGTAGACTTGCTATGGCAAGGAAACCGTTTCTGAAGAAGAGAAATTTGTTAACATCGAATATAGACTTAAGTGTCAGGATGTCGCTTCTGAAAGTATTTGTGTGGAGTGTAGCCACGTATGGAAGTGAAACATGGACGATAATTAGTTTGGACAAGAAGAGAATAGAAGCTTTAGAAATGTGGTGCTGTACAGAAGTATGCTGAAGATGAGATGGGTAGATCACATAACTAATGAGGAGGTATTGAATAGAGTTGGGGAGAAGAGGAGTTTGTGGCACAACTTGACCAGAAGAAGGAATCGGTTGGTAGGACATGTTCTGAGGCATCAAGGGATCACCAATTTAGTATTCAGCGTGGAGGGTAAAAATCGTAGAGGGAGACCAAGAGATGAATATACTAAGCAGATTCAGAAGGATGTAGGTTGCAGTAGTTACTGGGAGATGAAGAAGCTTGCACAGGATAGAGTAGCATGGAGAGCTGCATCAAACCAGACTCTGGACTGAAGACCACAACAACAACAACAACAACATTGTTTGGAACTCTGCCACAATCAAAAATGAAAACAAAAAACTGACAATGCCAAAGACAACTTACTTCGGGTAAGTAATATAGCTTTTGACTGTACCTTGCTCTTCTATTACTATCAACACCTGATAAGTAAGACATGAGCTATCAAAAGCACTTCAAGCTATGAATGCTTAATTCTGAAGCACATCTTACGCAATACATACGAGGGCTATCCGGAAAGTAAGGTCCGATAGGGCGCGAAATGGAAACCTCAGTGAAAATCCGATGAAGCTTAGCACATATGTTTTGGCCAGTGTCTCTAGTATGCCTGTCGATCGCGTCACGTCACTCTTTTCTGTTCTGAGTGCACAATAGGCACGTAAAGATGACTCGATAGTGTCTCCCGCCAAGTATGGGTGCGTGCCGTGAGATTTCGCCTGACCTGCCAGGCACTTCCTTGTTCATGACAGTTCTCGGCCGCACAGTGCAGGGGTAGTGAGGATGATCCTGCAGGTTTTTCGGTGGGAAGTTTTGATCGCCCACCATACAGCCCCAATGTGGCCCCTTACGATTTTAATCTCTGCTTGCGTAAACTGCTGGCTACGAAGACAACACTTTGGCGCAGAGAACACGCTACAGACCAACGTAGAGATTCGGTGGAAAGCGTAGGCGGCTGCCTTCTATGAAAATGGCACTGAAAGTCGGTACAACGCTGCAGAAAATGTCTAAGTAGGAACAGGGACTATGTAGAGAAGTAACTGGAAAGTGTAGCTAATGTCTGAGTAGGAACAGTGACTATTTAGAGAAGTAGGTTGGTTGGTTTGTGAGGGTTGAAGGGACCAGACTACAAAAGCTGTAGAGAAGTAGCTGGAAAGTGTAGCTAACTGTTGCAAATAAAATATTTCTGATTTTCACAGTGGTTTCCAATCAGACTCGTATGACACATTATTACATGCATGACAATTCACTCCCATAAGGAAACAAAAAAAAAGTCCGAATGTGCAGGAGTGAACCACAGATTCAATCCCAAGAATTCAATACGCAGTAAAATCTTATTACCACTAAACAAACAAATGATTATTCTCGTGTAAATAAGGAAATAAATAAAAATCAACTTCTGTTTAATTTATTTAATCACTCCCATGGTGTATAGTGATACAATTATGTCTACTACGTACAACACACCCTGTTGCACGCCCCACTGCCCCAAAAATACAGACAATTCCTTACTCAGCACTCCAATACTTCCGCTCAGAACATTGTTTTACTAGTAATGTTTCCAGAAGATGAGGTTCAGCAGCCATAAAGTATTTTATAAAATGTATTTTAACCATGGCTTTTCATATGCCCCATTTGTCATTTAGCGGTTTTGGTTATTAAAAATTCTCAAGGATGTAGGGTACAACAGATTAGTTAAAAGCACACCATATTCCTTTGAAGCTGAACAATATCGAAATTATCCAGTGATATTGTACAAACACCTAACATAACTTGTCTTAGAATACTGGCAGTCACACCTCATATCAAATAGACGGGCATCGCAGGAAAAACAAGACAAACAATCACTGGAAGAATCTCTCAGTAGTGCACTATTTTATATATTATTGACAAGACTGACTCGACTGCAACATAGTGTGTTTGTTCCAAGATGCATGACCATGTTGTACCTTGGAACAGTCTTCCAATTTTGGAAAACCCTTTCTGAGCCGTGGCGCGGCTCTCGGGCGCAAGACGCGATCGATTACTCCTCTGGTTGAGGTTGGCACTATGTGCGATCGCGAGCGCCTCCTGTCGGAGCGGGTCCTAACGGGGGAGTGAGTACGAGTAAAGGGAGACTGGGGCGGACAGCAGGGGAGAACGGACATTGCGGCCGCACTCTGAGGCGGCAAGAGAAGAGTTGTGCACGGCCGAGAAGGGAGCGTTGAGCAAGGCGGCAGTCAGCATCGCTATCCGGGGAACAGAGAGTTGTGGCCGTCCAGCGAGCAGACACCACCTCCGGGAGCAGTGCTCCGGTTTGTGGACGTGACGTGGGTCGTATTTTGGCGCCGTACAGTTTGCTTGGTACGCATCTGCTGCTCCCTTATGCCCACGTGTGTTATTATGTCCGTATGTGCATTGAAAAGGTTACGCTCCGGCTGGAACAGTGGCTTGTGCTTTACGTTCATGCACCCTGACTTATTTGTTTTGCTGCAGGCAGCTGTAATTTCAGACTTTTTTTTTTTTGTCGTGAACAAGACGGCTAACGTATGACCTGTTTTGGATTTTGGAGTCCTGTTTTGGGCAACCTAGTTATCATGCACACAAATGTATTGCTGCCGAGTGAGGTTAGTCCTAATCTTGTGAAACTGAGCTTTCAGTGACTGGCTCGTCTGCAAATTAATTAATTTAACCTTTGTGGTGTGTTTTTTGCTTTCAGTGGTGAATTTGTCATTCATTTGTGTATGTTTCGCCGTTAATGATAACTGTAAGATAGCAAGGTCTTGAATGGCTTGCGTATCGTGACTGTATTTTGGCTACTGTTTAATTTGATTTCTTCTTTATCGGTCTGGTGAAAACGTATGCCGAGTTTACTAATTTCCGCCTGTGGTTCGGAGGTTGCTTTGAAGGTAAATCCGTGGGGAAATCTTTACTGCACCTAGCTGTTAACTGATCTTGCGTGGAACTAATGCCATTATTAAATCGTTTCTTGTGTGCTATAAATTGTATTACCATAGACAAGGCGACAGGGCACATTCTATGGTCGAGGGGTAGGCACGATTGCAGCTTTGCGCGTGGCGTCTTGTCGCCCGCTATCATTTCCCGCGTTAGTACGGGCGGCGTGAGATTTGTTTGCTCGCGGTTGTATGGCCGCTAGTCAGCTGTGCCTGCTCCCGCTTCAGGGTGTGCCGTGTTTCGTAAGGCGTACGCCGACTTTGTCTCTGTGACTCCTGTGTTATTGTCGGTCGCTTACCGAAACGTTAGTCTGTTTTAGCACGGTGGTCACTGGTCCGTGACGATGTCGGTTGTTGACCAGCGTTGGGGCGGTCGTCCGCTCTGAGTGGCATCGGTCGGTTGGACTTGGCAGTTACCATCTGATTAAAGAGATCAAATTTGTTTATTTGCAGTAAATTCCTAAGTAGTTTATGAGAAAAGTTTTAACTGAGCTTTTCATGATTTAACACAATTCAAGCATTTTGGTAAGGCATTTTCCTATCTGTTTAAATGAGAATTATCTATTGGGGTTATTCACCTGTTGAAGCTTAACATAAAATTTGTAACTTAGCTTTCATGACCTTATTTAATTTAAGCATTCTTGTAAAGCAGTCCTTTATCTACGTTTTATTGATTGGTAATTCTTTATTGGTGTTATTCACTGGTTGAAGGTTAACACATGTTTGTAACCAAGTTTGTCCTTGCTTAATTGAGATTTGTTAAGAGCCTTTACTGCTGGAAGATCATTAAAGCTTGGGTGCTTGTAATTGTGAATACTGTTGTCTATGTTGTGGGCTACCCTTCCACTTCCACAGCCAAGCTGTCCTACCAACCAGTACACTTTCTTTTCCTCAGTAGTTTTTGTGATTTCAGAAAAGACTACAGTGCACACAAAAAGGACGGTATTATTTCAGAAAGGAATAAAAAATATATTAAACTTCTGTTACAGGGTTGGCTAGAAGCTAAAGTCTGCAAAGTGTTTCAAGGGACATAATTTGTCCCTGCCTAATGTAGGCTAGTTGTTACCTCACTCTCCTTAACTGAACAAGTGGCAATGGTTTGTTTCTAGAATCTGTGCGTCTGAGTGCCTCACTGTTTGTATAGGAATTCTTGATTTATTGCAAAAAGTAGATGAGTTATGTCACAGGAATGAGTAACTTCACACTAAAAAAAGAGCTTTGTATTAACAATGGATGCAACTGGAAAAATATGTTTGAAAATCGTCAGAGGTTCATAAACGGAAAGACACTACTTTGCTGAAAAACATTTTTGTCATAGTGAATGTTAATGTTCTGAATATTATTACTACTGTAAGTAGGCTGTTTAGGTTTTTATGTAGGTGACGCCATGAAGCGCTCTGTATTAAAATAACTGACTGCGGTGTGTTCAGCTGTGGCTGGTTGGACTCATTGTTGGCTAATTCGCCAGTGTATTGTTGGGCAGTTGGAGGTGAGCAGTGTTGGATGCGGGGAGAGAGAGTTTTGAGACCGGACGATCTGGACGTGTGTACGTCAGAAAAAGGAAATTTGTCAAAATAAATGTCAAGAATATATATATAATAGAAAACAGAACACGTTTCAGAAAGGCAGTTCAAAAGGCAGAATTTCAGGAGAGAAAGAAAATAACTAGAAAGTGGACTCAAGAAGAAAGGGAACAACACTCTAAAAGGATGAAGGAAATTTGGAAACTGAAGAAATCTAATACAATGAAGAGTAGCCAAAGTTGATTCATCGTACCGTCCAAATGGGTTACTCGAAAAAAAAAGTATATATATATATATAAAAAATGACTTTTGAACACTATTAAGGTAAATACATTGTTTGTTCCCTATCAAAATCTTTCATTTGCTAACACTATGCCTATCAGTAGTTAGTGCCTTCAGTAGTTAGAAACTTTTATTTAGCTGGCAGTATTGGCGCTCGCTGTATTGCAGTAGTTGGAGTAACGAAGATTTTTGTGGGGTAAGTGATTCATGAAGGGTATAAGATATTGTTAGTCAGGGCTATTCTTTTGTAGGGATTATTAAAAATCAGACTGCGTTGCGCAAAAATATTGTGTGTCAGTTTAGAAATGATCAGAATAAGTAAAGAGAAAACTGTCTGAGTACGTTCAGTTTTACTCAGCTGTTTCTGTATCATGTAACGTAGAAGTTTACCAGCACAGTATTTCTTTACATTCAAAGGGGAAGTTTCGCTACTGAGAAGGATAAACAGTTTCTGATCAGTTAACGGTCGAAAGAACAGTCAGATTTCGTGCATGGATTCAATTATCAACTATCTGAGAAAGAGGAAAGACATGCTGAGTGAGCAGAAAGAACCGTGAAAGAAACGAGACTCAAATTCAACAAGGCAGTTAAGTGTGAATAAAATAAATTTTATACCGATACGATATATTTTTAAATACAAGAAAGATTCACTACTCATTAATGCTTGTAATTATTCTCCTACTGCTGTTGATTAAATGGTTATGAAAAAGAACAGGCAAAAGTTGAATATGAAAGTACAGCTGAATGGATTTTCAGTTCCCTGTTATGGCACTAGTTCTTGTTACAAGAGCATTACATGCATGGGCTATTACAGGTTTGTATGTTTTCAATGAAAAAGTTTTGGAAAAGCACCTCTTGTATTTGTCTTCCAGACACCACATACGCTAAATCATTGTCAAATGCGTCTTTGAAGAACGCAGTAGCTGCAGAAAAAATGCCAGTCTTTAAAAAAATTTAAAGTGCTTGACCTGGGATTTATATTAGCAGGTCCCAAAAGCCAATTCAGCACGGAAAGATCAAGGAACACGTGTAACAAGGTGATGTGTTCGATACTTCAAGAGGACAACCGTCCTGAGAGGGTCATACTGAATTCTTAGAATGAACTGACATCGCTCTTTTCGATACACCATCTCGTGGAGTATCTTTCCGTGGTTCAGGGGCCATCCACTACGCAAGGAGGATGGTGGAAACTAGTTATTGCTTGAAAATGTTTACGTTTCGTGATGAATTTGATTCATCACCAAGATAGATATTGCAATTTATAATAGTTGTAAGTTTCTTACCACAGTGTGTGCCAGAGCGTAATTTATGCCTCTTCTGAAGCCAAAGGATTTCAGCACGCTTTCTAACCTTTACAGACATCAAGTTTTCGTTCATAATATCTCTTGTGTGGTTTCACAAAAACTAAAATTTATCTACTGCTCTGTTATCTTGGCCATTTTTTATCTTAACTTGTCTTCCAAATAAAAAACGAAAATGTTCATTGTACTGACTCCATAAGACTATAATATTAAAAGGGCTGAAACAGGAATCGATGAAATAGTAGAAATTATCAGTGATGGGATTGGCTGATTTTCAATAAAGACTGTTCTTCGCAAAATGTAATTTGAATAACGGGTTCCCTATGATAAATCGTTTGGAATAGCATGAAAATGAAGATTTTGCCAGTGCTCTACGTCTAACTGCGAATGATCTGGCTCAGACAGGCGTCCGGCTCGTAGACAGTCACAACGAATAATTTACAAAAGCTGGAGACAGAAGCAGCATGTACTTTAGTTTCTATGTGAGTATCACGATAATATTCGATGTCATAAAAACGACTTTGTCGACATCTAAGTAATAGTAAAATACAGTGACTGTCTCATTTTATGTGCCTCACAAATGCATAATTTTATGTATTGAGTCATGAACGTTAACCAAGTAATACTAATTATTAAGTTCAAAGTAACGAAATTATTGATGAATCAACTTATTTTTAACAAAATTTTTCCAATTTTTCACATGTGAGGTCCAAGGGCCTCACCATCCCCTAATGTTATTCAGCGGAAAGCAAACACAACTTATTTCTTTGTACAATGGAACTAAAATGGCGTGTAGCACATGGGAGAAATCTAACTGAAAAAATAAGAGCCACGTTACTTGACATTTTCAGATGTTACTTTCATCAAAACTTATTAGTAATAGAAAAAATTGAAGTGGTGCACTGCTTCCTAATAGAGTCGAGACATGTCTGCAACCGTTGTACATGCCACCTCTGCTTCACATGAGGTTCATCAGTTTGTTAATCCATTTTTGCACATATATTTACAACTATAGAAGTATATCTGGCGTATAACTTCGACTACATTAGAAATTCATTTCTCACTTTTATGAGACGTGTAGTTGTCAGAGGCAATACGGCACTTGTTACAGAAACTGTAAGTAGTTTTTGGAGACTCGATGTTTCAACAATAAAACTCGGAACCTAGCAGCTTGAGAAAAGCTCTAGGAATCTGGCACCTGGCCATGACCACCCATACATTGTCCAAAATTCCTCGCAGAATTATAGATTCGATTCAACTTTGTACGTGGTCTGTCAATAAAATCTGATAACTACAATTTGTATTGAGCTATACCTGCTATACTATTACCAAATAATTTAAAAGTCTTGTCAGTATTCTTATCCAATACAAACTATCTGATCAGAAGTATCTGGACACCCGAATGTAATGCGAAATTCGCCACTAGATGCTAAGAGAGGAGGACCAGCCAGTATAAAAGGAGGCGGGGAGAATTGTGTTGTCAGTAGACAAGCAGTAACAGCATAATGGGTTTGTCAGGAGGGTTCATTGACTTGTAACGTGAGCTAGTCACCTAAGTAACAATTTTATCAGGGATATTTCGATCCATAGTCGACTGTTGGTGATGTGATTCTGGAGTGGAAACACGAAGGAACAACTACAGTTAGACCGAGACCAGCCAGACCTGATGTTCTGACGGAAAGGGAACGTCGAGCATTGAGCAGAGTAGTTTGAAAAACATTGCTTGAAAGCAGAGGAAGGAATCACCCGTGTGTTCCAAAATGCGACAGCCGATGATCCGAAAAGAGTGATCTGTAGTGATGACTAACATTAAAGCCTGTGTTAGTCCAATGAAACGGTTTGGATTTGGCGAATGCCTGGAGAGCCTTACCTGCCATCATTTGTAGGGCCAACAGTGAAGCACAGAGGAAAGGAGAGGAATGGAAGATTAACGTTTAACGTCCCGTCGGCGTCGACATCATTAGAGACGGAGCACACCTCGGATTTTTGCAAGAATGGAAAGAAATCGGCCGTGCCCTTTCAGTGGAAACATCCCTGCATTTGCCTCGAGAGATTTAGGAAAATCACGATAAATCTCGTTTGACATGGCCAGACACTGATTTGAACCGTCGTCCTCCAGAATGCGAGTCCAGTGCGCTAACCAATGAGTTACCTCGCTGTGTAAGTTATGATGAGGTGGTGTTACGGTATTGGGCTGCCTCTCGTGGTTAGACTGTGGTCTCCACATTGTGCTTAAGAAAACGCTAAATGTGGAAGTATTTGAACACATTTTGCAGTACTGTGCAATGCGTATGGTGGAGGAAGAGTTCGGAGATAATGATCGCGTCACCATGACGACACACACTGTCGTAAAGCAGCATATGTGAGGAAATGATAAGTGGACTACAACACTCCTGAAATGCACTGACCTGCCCAGAGCCCTGGTCTGAACCCAGTGCAACAGGTTTGCGATGAGTTAGAACGTCGGCTTTGCTTAAGAGGCCGGCGTCCAACCAGACTACCCTCCCTGGTTTCGGCCCTTGATTAAGAATGAGTATCCATTCCTCTACAGACATTCGGATAACACATTGAATGTATCCACAGCACATGCGTCATAAACGCGAAGGGTGGACACACACCATATTAATATCCACTAATTGGTGTCAGGATATTTTTGATCATATTCCGTAGTATAGACAATAATTTTCTTTGCCATTTGGTCTTCCTGTATTACAATTTAAAAATGTATCCACAGTACACAGTTTTTTAAATTGTGATACAGGAAGACCAAATGGCAAAGAAAATTATTGTCTATACTACGGAATATGATCAAAAATATCCTGACACCAATTAGTGGATGTTAATATGGTGTGTGTCCATCCTTCACGTTTATGACGCATTTGCTGTGGACAGCTGAAACGCCTTTTACTTTTTATATGTCAGTCTTTATGCTGATTTAAAATTTGAAAACAATCTTCTTCTCTCATTTTAGGTAATGAAGAAATCGGTATAATTTAATTTTTTCGTGGAACACAGTTCGTCTGAATTTTTTTCATCATTTTTGGTTAGTTTTCATGGAATGCTATAATTTACTCTGAGCACGTACCTAGAACTCCACTTTAACCGTGCTTTGCAGATTATTTTTCTAGTAAAAGTTTCTTCAACTGGGCTCTCAATGGAAACTGGGAAACTGTGCCCATTTGTTTCGAAGAAGAGTTGACTGCTAATGGTAATCACCTAAGCGAGTGTTGCTGTAATGACTACTGGTGGACCTGCGATTTCTGATGTTGTCACACTTGATTTACTGGCGCGGTTCGTAATTGTTGGCGGTATCACCAGTTCTTCCGTTCACGTGGTTGCAACAGCAGAAGGTGCTGAGGTCCTCACATGCATTTGCTGCTGCAGAATCGGATAATGTTTGAGAACCTAAATTTGTGATAGTATTTCATGAGACATCGAAATTGGATGTATTGACTTTATTCGACTGTTAACAAAGATAATAAGAGCTCAGGACAAATTAAGAATATTTCTTTTCAACAATGAAATTGGCGTCCATAGTTTGCTGGAATTTACCAGACCTGTTTTTCTATGTGTACAGTTGTATAGGAGACAATTCTCCTGAGAAGACCTTTATACCGTTATGAAGAAAAACCTTTGAAACACGATTTGAAGTTAGATGGTGGTAACCACGAGCACAATGGTTCACCTCAATGTTCATACAACTTGTGCGACTGACTAAAGAAAATGATGAAGAGCAAAAAACTGGCTTGGCGTTTTGTCATATTTTGTGAGACAAGAACATTATTATTTTTGAGAGTAAATCATCAACTAACTCCCATAAAAATTTGTGCACCTGTTCGCGCGGGATTAGCCGAGCGGTCTTGGGCGTTGCAGTCATGGACTGTGTTGCTGGTCCCGGCGGAGGTTCGAGTCCTCCCTTGGGCATGGGTGTGTGTTTTTGTCCATAGGATAATTTAGGTTAAGTAGTGCGTAAGCTTAGGGAATGATGACGTTAGCAGTTAAGTCCCATCAGTTTTCACACACATTTGAACATTTTTTGTGCACCTGCAGAATATGTAGACGTTGCCTCAGATTTCTAAATCTGTTGGTTATGATCCCTTCAATCATCCCAATACCAGCAAACCTTCGCAGAATATGCAGTCGATGAAGAAGTGCAAGAAAAAGTGCGTTTCCAACTCCTTCCCGTGACTCCATCAATCTACTGAAGATATTCTTTTTATAATTTATGCCGAATTTGGTGACCACGTACAGAAAACGCTAAGCAGAGCTACTCGACCCATATCTTAAATAACTTCAGTCGCTTCCACTGGCCAAGGCTTCACTCTTTCGGCACAGACTTAAAGAACTCACGCAGTTTTTTGTAATGTACAGCACTGTTTACTATTCTATTGCCGTTCAAGGTCTTCCGCCATGCATATGGATGTATCACTGCGTTGAATCATGGCTACTGTTCATCGGCACCCAGAATGTTAAATTTCTGGCTGGACACTCTGCCCACCTGAAAGAAACGTACGACATTAGTTGCTACTTCTTGTAAATGTACACTAAAGTGAGTACAGTGGGCTTCACTGCGGTGGTTTGAAAATAATCGCTATTCTCACTGGAATGTAGACTGAGCACATCAAATACACTGAACCTTAATTGTAAGAATCCAAAAACAGGATCCAGCTGTTCATCAGGAAATGGAAGACTGTAAATGGCAGAGGCAATACCTGCACAATTTGATAAAACTGAAATTCATCTCACCTCTCCTACTTAAATTAGGAAAATAATAAATTCACTCAAAAGTAGAGGCTCACTTGAAATTTAGGGGATTTCCAATGGAGTGCTAAAAGCTTGCCCCCAAAAGGTTTTTCAACGGAAAATGCTATATATGCTTTCACTGATCAGATATTAAAACCTCTCAACAACCAAACATCACCCATTGGAATCTTTTATGATCTCTCAAAGGCGTCTGAGTGTGTGACTCATGAAATTCTTCTAGATAAGTTTAATAAGTATTGTGGTAAGAGTGGGACAGTGAACAAATGGTTTAATTCATATTTAACTGGAAGAATGCAGAAGGTTCAAATTAATGGTACAGTTTGCAAAAACCAGCAAGGTTCTCTAAGTGTAAGTTTTCAAGAACAGTATTCCACAGGGTTGTTTTGGGTCCCTTACTGTTCATAATATACATTAATGACTTGCCACTCTATATTTATGAAGATGCAAAGCTAGTTCTTCTTGCTGGTGATATGGGAATAGTAATCACATGTAACAAACAAGAATTATCTGAGGAATTTGTAAACAATGTCTTTCAGAACATTATGAAGTGTTTCTCCGCAAATGGACTCTCACTAAATTTTGAGAAAGCACAGGAAACACAGTTCTGTACAGTAAATGGCATAACTCCTTTGATAAATATAGACTTCGAACATAAGTATGTTGTAAGGCAGAATATTCCAAATTTATAGGTGTATGCACTGATAAGAAACTGAACTGGAAGAAACACAACGATGTTTTCCTGAAATGGTTAGTTTCAGCTACTTATGCTATGACTATGAAGGTTATTGCAAATTTTGGTGATACATATATTAGTGTATTAGCCTATTATGCCTATTTTTATTCACTGCTTTCATATGGCATCATATTTTGGGGTATTTCATCATTTAGAGAAACAGTATTCATTGTATAGAATATAGCTGGAGCCCAGCCAGGATCACCTTACAGACACTTATTTACCTAGGGATATTCACAGTGCCTTCACAATACATATACTCACTTATGAAATTTGTTATTAACAACCCATTCTAGTTCAGACACAATAGCAAAGTGCATAGCTTGAAACGTCCCCTTAGAAAAATCAGTGAATTACTGCGCTGATAAACCTCTTAAATTATTTGATTTTCAAACAGCTGAGCAGAACTGAACGTACTCAGACATTTCGCGCTTTACCTATTCTGATCAACACTAAACTGACACACAACATTTGAGCGCAACGCAATCTGACTAACAATAATCTTTACAAAAGAATGGCCCTGACTAACAATAACCTATACCTTTCACGAATCACTTACCTCACAAAAATCTTCGTTACTCAAACTACTGCAATACAGTGAGCGCCACTACTGCCAGCTAAATAAAAGATTCTAACTACTGACGGCACTAACTACTGATAGGTATAGTTAGCAAATGAAAGATTTTGATAGGGAACAAACAATGTATTTACCCTAATAGTGTTCAAATGTCATTATATCCACCACTGCTGGCGGCTCACCTCCAACTGCGCAATGCTACGCGCTGTTAACAGCCAACTGCCCAACACTACAATAGCAAATTCCAACAATGCAAACCAGCCACAGACTGCACACAGCACAGTCAGTGATTTTCATACAGAGGACTACGTGATGTTACCAACATAAAAACCTAAACAGCCTACTTACAAGCTATAAAATTAGAAGAAAGGATGATCTTCACTATTCTGCATTAAATATGACTTGGGAACAGAGAAGGATGAATTATACTGCCACAAAGGTTTTTGGTCATTTATATAATAGCTTTAAAATTCTCACAGACAGACAGACAGACAAATAACAGGATTTAGGAATGACACTTCCTTCTACTGAATACATGAATTCCTAGATATAAAGTTGTAATTCCAAAGAAAAAGAAATAAATAATTATGTCATGTAAAGAAACCATACATTAAACTCATACATTCAACATCATTACAAAATCTCATATTCATTATCTGTGGAACAAGTGTTAATATAATGAATTGTGATTTAACATTACGTATGTACTCAGCTGAGAAATACAGTATGATTATTCTGGAAACATCTAAAGCTGTAGTGCGGAACCCTGATGTGGATAGAAACCTTAGAGCTTTAATTTTCTAATCTGTATGAACACTATTTATCTTGAGATAAATTTCCGTTAGAGAAAGTATTTTGACTATCAGATAACAATAGAAAACTGATTACAAAAATGTTTTATGTTATATTGGTTCTTAGATGAAATATTTGAAAGAAAGTTGTCAAAATAAAGTTGTGTGACTTCACTTTTTCAGAATATGTACTGTGGGGTTATGAAAGTGGTATTAGGATCACTGTCAGAATACTGTTTGTAATTTAGATATCATGTTGAAACTTGTGGATATTATGGAAGCCATGTGGAGATGTTATATGGTTCATGATGATACTTTTAATTAGAGTTGAAGCATGAATTGAGATAATATTGTGATCTGACATGTAGGTGATATATATAGGGATTTCTTGTGTCCTGAGTTGTTATGTATGACATCCATATATCGATTTTATACAGATTTCCAACAAAGAAAATTATAATCTTCCACTATCCTCTGTGCTATTAATATCTGTCAATGTGTGATGGATCTTTGATGTGCTAGTAGTGGAGCTGTTGGTTTTAAAGTATGTGGATTTCAATCTATAGTTATGTAATAATGAAATGTTGCTGAGATCATAAGAACAGGATGATAAACTTTGAGCAATGTTAAATTAATTACTATTGATGCTGACAGCAGATAATTACAATCAAAATACTTATGTTAAACAACTGCCTGACACATATATAAAATATAGCTGAAATAAAATTGAAATGATATAGGGGTAATTATTATCGAAAAAGTGTTAAGAAATATAATTAAAGTAAAACTGAAATGATATGGGGTAGTTATTATCGAAAAATATTAATAATTCTTATAGTTGTAATTAAAATTAAAAAAAATGTACCTTCATAATTCTGGGATGCATGAACGTAATTTTGAGGTAAATTTGTGACGATTTGACATTAACCGTAAGTTTATAGTGCAAAATACTCCTCTGCTGAACGTGCAGGACAGGACAGATAGTATAATTTGTGCAAAGAGCCCAAAATAAGGAGCTGCCAGTTACTCTCAAACTTACAACTTTATTATTTGATCAAACATCACAAGAGGCCAAAAAAATTTTTTTCAAACACAGAGTTTTAATCTTTGGGACTTAATTACTGGCTGAAAGCCACCTTACTTTAAAATGGCTGAAGGGCAATTAATTTAAATGCAAGCATAATCAGAAATTTAAAAGGCAAGCCTTATCTTAAAACAGTTCTTTAATTAGGATGAAGTAAACACGTTAAATTCAAATCGGCTGAGGGCCTAAGACTTAAAATTCAACAACATTAAATTTTTTAAATACCAATGGCCTTACGTGAAACAGTTTTTTAATTTAGGCTGAAGGCCTTAGAAACAACTCAAACTCTAAATCAGCTGAAGGCCCAAGACTTAAAATTTAACAACATTAAAACCTTTAAAATGCCAAGGTCTCACGTGAAACAGTTCTTTACACTAGGCTGAAGGCCCTAAGAGCAAAACAACACTAATTTTTAA
The DNA here is from genome assembly GCF_021461395.2 of Schistocerca americana. Taxonomy (NCBI): domain Eukaryota; kingdom Metazoa; phylum Arthropoda; class Insecta; order Orthoptera; family Acrididae; genus Schistocerca; species Schistocerca americana. The sequence goes on along the minus strand of NC_060123.1, from coordinate 100,464,304 downwards.
AAAAAATCGGCTAGAAGCCATACAGGCGGCCGCGGTGGTCTCGCGGTTCTAGGCGCGCAGTCCGGAACCGTGCGATTGCTACGGTCGCAGGTTCGAATCCTGCCTCGGGCATGGATGTGTGTGATGTCCTTAGGTTAGTTAGGTTTAAGTAGTTCTAAGTTCTAGGGGACTGATGACCACAGCAGTTGAGTCCCATAGTGCTCAGAGCCATTTGAACCATTTTTTTGAAGCCATACAAGTACAAACAACAAGAAGAAATTATTTAAAAAAGGGGCAGTACACCCAAGGACGCTCAGACGTTCAAGGGTCAGCCCAGAATTCAAACATTAATGCTCGCTTAGGTGAGACAGGCAGTCGGGCCAACCCTTGACTATCTGACAAGAACCCAACTGACAGACAGTCAACAGACCAAGAGATAGGATTACTTATCTTTCGCGTCTGGGATCGGTGGGCCATGCACCTCGTAGCAATGGGAACAGCCCCTCACATTCCGACACCACATAGAGGCCTCCAGCGGGCCAGGCCAAACTACACATGGTGGAGATTTCCTCTCTGTTCCATGCCAACCGACCAACTGCCCTGAACCGGAAACAGTGAAAGGAGCAAATATACATCGGCTGATGAGATGACCAACCGAACAACCAACCAACAGTCATCACACTCCAATCTCCCTCCGTCTGACAGTTTGTGTGTGTCGCCAGCAGTCGGCGAGCACTGGCTGTCAATGCCTCAGCTGTGCGCCGTCCCCTGACTTCACTGCTGCTGCATCCCAACTGCTCTGTTGGTCTGTCTCCAACTCAAACACTGCCAGGTCCGAACTAGCTGACAACACCCAACGACTGGGAAGGAATAGCAGTCCAGCAAAGATAATATGGAAAGGCCTATATCGATAAGCGCTGCTGCTGCCACTCACAGACAGGCAAGGCAGCAACTCAGTGACACCTGTAATTTAAAATTAACATAACGAGGTGGCAGAACAGGAAAAAAACAAGATGTTAAATAAGAGATGGCATGAACATGAGCCACACACAGCTCACTGTATTTAATACATCTTTGTACAATTGTCTTACCTTGTCCACTAGTAGAGTAAACTGCTTGTGGCAATTTTAATGCACCTTTATTAGTCTCAAAATGATCTAAAGTAATGAATCTGATTGTGTAATGTATCTTATTACTTATAGTTTTTTTCATAATGCAGTTGCATGTTTTTATTAGACAGCCAATGTACAAAATAATTTTCATCGCTTGTACAAGGATTTGAAAACTAAGTATTTTTGTAAAATCACTACTGAGGTACTTACAAAAAAGGATTAAAAAGTAAGCAGGAAGTTGGGGGTCAGGAAAGTCATGCTTAAAGAAATGATTGGTCTCTTGGTCTATATAAAGACCTGCTATTTTGTTTTGCTATACAATGTCTTTTAACAGAAAGCATTGTCAAAAATTTTCTTATAACTGTTTTCAGATATGATTTAAGAGCCAGTCAAATTTCCAGTCCTGACATTGACCTGTTACATTCTGAGCACCTGACTTGTTCCCAGTTTAATGAATTGAAGCACAACTATTATTTCAGACAAGATGTATAAACGTTGGTTAAAATGAACAGAATTTACAATCTTGCTTCTTATTCCCAAAGGGAAACACCTTGGAAATTGTATATAGAAGATAAGCTGATCAAAATTATCTTAAGTTCCTTGATCAAAATTCCTCAGCAAATTGTACATTCTATAATATGTCCAATTAGTAGAGTGAGATGCCTCTACTGTTCTATCCATTTCATTATTAGTTCATTGATCCCTAGTGTGTGTGACATTTGTTGCACTGTAGAGTAAAAATATTTGAGTACGGAGCTTCACTTTCTCAACCAAAAAGGAAGCTTATGCACAGTATAGTAATTGACATTATGAAATTCATTTTTGAGGAAATTAGTTTCCTATGCATTGTTCTCCTTTTATCTCTAAAAAACTAGGTTTAATTTCTTTTCATGCGTATATTATGACTCTGAAAACCATGGCTACCCTATATCTTCCATGAGATTGCGTAGGCTAGTCATGAACTAATATTAGAGAAATAAAACTGTTTGAGCTACATGAGGACAGTGTTGCATGGCAGGTAGTAAATTAATGACAATGAAAGTGACGTGAAACCAAATATGTGACTGATGAATAGATTAAAAGATTTGAGAAAGAGGCATGGCATGAAGAAATAAGTGCAAAAAACTTACATTGAAATACCAGAAATGAGATTGGTGTAAAAGAAACCAGTGGACTACCAACAAAACAAAACCACCTAACTTGTGAGATCTTACAATCCACACAGGAATTTTCATTAATGTTTCTGTCAAAAAATATTTTTAAAGTCCACAGACAGATAATTTTTCGTACTGACTACTAGTTTCGTAAAACTATGTGTTAATTTATGTAGTATATAAAAATGTCTTTTAGGCTGTCAATCAGTAGCTATTAGACTACACATGAAAATTAATATTAGTGAGTAACTAAAGATAATATTCTTTTTCTTTCTTGTACCACACACATATTCTGTTATACTCAATTACATTTCGAACTTTACCAAATATGAGTATGTGTATACTAATATATCGAAAATGTTTGTTCTCAATATCTCATACACCTTGTTAAGAGCAGAAAACTAGATTTTAAAAGTTTACTTCACTGAAGAACACATGTGTTATTAGTCTGTAGCTTGTAAGTAAATTCATTTTTTGTTATTGATAAATTATATATTAATTTGAAAGTGGAAATTTCTTGTGAGTTAAAATTTAACTGTCATTTACCAAACTTACGAAATATCATACATGTCAAAAAGCAAAAAATTCCAAATTATTGATGAAAAGATGTTTTTCACTTACCTTGTACTTTTTGACAGCTAATTAAGCAAAGGCTTTAAAAGTTATTGTCCTTTTGCCCAAACACAGATAAATAAAAATGAACAGTGTTACCATATATTACATTTGTGGAGGATTTCTGTATTCTAAATTACATGTGAAAAAGAGGAAAATGTTTTGAACTATTTTGGATGACTGTATTGTTGGAAGCAATATGTCCCTTAATTTCAGAATATTTCGTACACATACTGTGCATGACATGTCAGAGGGATTATTATAACAATCCCAGTGTAATTTTCTGTCTACCAAATTGACCCTATCGATGTCAGTTTCACTGGTAATGAATCACACGATGCCACTTCTTGTCGATATTTGTGCAATTATATGTAGTGGTGAACAGTAATACACAGGGACCACTTAGCTCCAGATCGCCAGGTTGTGTCTTCGGCTCTGAAATATCGGGTACTCCACCTATGTGGTGTGCCTCGGTGAGTAGCATAAGTGGAAATTCGAACAGTTGTGTTCCTACTCCAGCATATCAGCCAGCATTGTGTCTGGGTTCTTGCATTGTGTAAAAGAAGAAAAATCGTGAATATTGACAAAAACACATAGAATAAAATCACTAAGCAATGAGAGAGATAGAGTGAGGAATGTTTTAATGATACCTGCACGTCAGTTTTTTGTTCTTCTGTCTCACGGAAGTGACAGTACATCTCTTTGGATCAACTATCTCCCCCGCCCAGAAATATCAGGTGGTCCGTTATGATCTGTGGCTCAATGAGCGATGGTGCAGCAAAAAAGGTGTGTGTCTTGCTCCATCGTATCAGCTAGTGATGATTTCTACTCCATTGCGTCAGAGGGCTGTTGCAATGTTGAAAAAATAAAAGCTGTATGTAGTGCAAAATTACACACGTACATAATGAGTAATGAGAGAGAGAAATGAGCTAAGACTTACAGTCAGTTTTCCTCTCTTTTTCTGCCTGGTGGCTGATCTCCACTGCTGACGCATCATGATGCTCTTACTACGGTATGGAGAAGACAAGTGACACAGTTGGCCTATAGAGAGGGGTGGGAAGGGTAGGGAAGAGGTGGAGGGAGGGAAGGGGGACTGACCTTCGAGATAATTCATACAACTCCCAAAGAACGGAGGATATTTCCCTAGAAGGACATTGTCCTTTGTCCTTGCTGATATGTCTATTGTGTCAGGAGTCTCTCTGATCCACTGCTGTATTGGACAGACAAAAGCAGGTAGAAGTAAAGCAACTGCGATGAAACCCTGGGCAACAGAAGAAATACTTCAGTTACTTATTGACGAAAGGAGGAAACACAAAATCACGGAAGTAAATTCAGCAATCCATAAATATAAGTCACTAAGGAAAGAAATAGTAGGAAGTGCATGAAAGCCAAAGCAAATCGGCTGCAAGCAAAATCTAAAGAAAAAAAAAAGGAATGGTTGTCCGAAGGACAGAGTCATCAAACAGAAATGTCAAAACAACTTTCGTTGAGATTAAAGGCTAGGGAATTAACATTAACACCACAGTTGTAATTTCAGTGTTAAGTGCAAATGACAGAGCAAATGGATGGAAAGAGCCAACTATAGGTCTCTACGGAAGGAAAGACATGTTTGGTGGTACGACTGAGGAGAAATGGGAATCGATATAGAAGACATAGGTGATCTTCTATAAGAGTCAGTGTTTACTACGGTGTTGGAGGACTTCCGATTACATAAGGCAGAAGGGAAATGGCAACGAAGCGACTATTTCAGTTGGTATGTAGAGTGTTTGAAACTGTAGACATTCCATCGGACTTTCGGAAATACATCTTCCAAACTTTCCCTAAGATAACTAGGGTAGATAAGTGCAAGAACTAACACATTATCGGCATAACACCCCATGCAGACAAGAATAAAGTACAGAAGAATGTAATTGGAAAATGTAGCTCTGCTAGATGACCATCAGTACGGCTTTATGAAAAGTAAAGGTTCAGAGAGTCAGTGCTGACGTAGTGATGCATAATGAAAACAAGACTCAATAGAAATCAAGATGCATTCGAAGGATTTGTCGATCTACAAAAAGCGTTTGGCAACATAAAATGCTTTGCACTGTACGTTCATCTTTTTAGAGATGGTTGTGGGACTCTGCTGTCCAGCACAGAATGTCAAATCAACCGCCCTTCAACTATCTAATTTACAAACTGTCATTTTATTGGCTTACAACTTTCAGTGATTTATTATGCCACCTTCGGTTTGGGTCAAAACAGGGGCCAGCATTCCAAGACTGGTACCTGTATCAAGCAGAAATCTACAGATACCAGTTTTGAATGCTGGCTCCTATTTTGACCAGAACTGAGCTTGGAATCTTCCAACACGCTTATCAGGAGACCTGAAGATGGCGTAATAAATCACCGAAACTGGCACGCCAAGAAACTAACAGTCTGGAAACAGTTGAAAGGCTGAAAATTCCGCAGAGTCAATAGGATGAGAGGACACGCATTAAAACATTAGCGAATAGCTTCTGTGGTACTGGGGGGAGCTGTAGAGAGTCAAAAATGTAAGGGAAGACAGAGATTGGAATACATCAAACAAGTAATCCTGGTGAGCGTGCATGTGTTATTCCTGAAGGAAGAGTTTGGTACAAGGTGCACGATATCAGACCACTAAGAATACTGATGATTCAAACGAATATGTTTAAGTTGGTTTTAGAAAGTTTACTAGATACTAATATTTTCTTCTCTGTGTAGGGGACAGTACCTGGCCCCAAGACCACTAAATAGGTTCGATCATTGCAACATAAGGCAGATTCTGGCAAGCTGTTAGTCAAATACTAGTTATTGAGTCGTGGAACACGTTCAGCTAAGGAGGCCAAGGCGAAGGCAGATAGCTGCGGCAGTCACACGGTCGCCAGAAGGCGAGTGCAGAGCAAAATGTAATCTGTTGTTTTCCCCAGGCGCTGGAGTTGTGGTAAGGCAACTAGTCATCTGAGAGCAGGGTCTCTGTGTGAGCGTGTCCAAAGATGACGTCGTTTGCAATGTAACACGGTATGGGTTCTTTATATTGTTTGAAATTCGATAGAAATTCATTGTTTTATCGTAGCACACAACTAGACATTTCAGCATGTCACGGCAACGAAATTAAAATTATTTACTTTTGAACTCTTCTTGTGATCTTGGAAAACAAGAGTGGTCAAAAGCTTAGGACCCTAGCTATCATCCATGAAACCAACTTGGACATATTTTATTTATTGATATATTACATTTTCTGTAGGTTTTTAATTACGTAAATTTGTCAGATCAATGTATTCTTCACAGACATTCCTTACATTTATCCCCGGTTAATAATGTAACATATGTCTAGATTATTGCTCCATGTTTAGTCTATTTAATTAAAAGTTAATTTGGCCTATATTAAAGACACTTGTCATTTCAAAGTGGTAATTTACGTGTAAGATTTGATACTACCACTCAACAGAGTCAAAAAGATGCATCTAATGAGAAGGCCAACTTTGTTATTTTCTTTTTAAGCTAGATTTTTTTTTTAATTTGTCGTAAGTGCATATAAGTAAAGTTAATATTTTAATTGATTATGCTGAAACTTGTAAATATAAAACAATGTGTATGGTGTTAGGGGAACTGGAAGGGAAAGATCTTTAAGCTCCATTTATAAAAGGAAGTATCCTGAATGTTTCCCTGATTCAGCATTGCCCAGTCCGATACGCCAGGGATAGGAACTTGAAATTCGGAGAGAGTGTTGACCTTATACTGTAAGCATCTTTTAAAAAGAGTTTTTTCGAATTTCCATCCCTAAGGGGTTGAAATAGGGGATTATAGGTTTTTTGAAAATACGTCGCTATTAGGGCAATTTTAAAGCCAGAACTACAAAATCAGTATTTGGTTTCTCAGTGAGAAATAAAAATATGTGTACGAAAACGGCTCGCTGACTGACCCCTTCTAAAGAAGAACTGTTTTCTTGGCGTGGCTTTCATAGCCTGCCAGAGAGGTGGGAGAAATGTATAAATAGCAATGGAGATTATTTTGAATAAAATATTCTTTAGCAGTTTCAAACTGACGACGCGTAATTATTGCAACCGAATCCCGGTTTCATATTTCTACACCTAGTAAATTCACGAAGCGTAAATGGGCGACCGCGGAACGAAGCATTGGTGCAGGAGGAGCTGCCAGTGACTGATGCAGCTAGCCGACTTGCGAAGTTTAACGTAATGTTTCACTTGTTTTTAGCCGCGCGGGATTAGCCGAGCGGTCTGAGGCGCTGCCGTCATGGACTGTGCGGCTGATCCCGGCAGAGGTTCGAGCTCTCCCTCGGGCATGGGTGTGTGTGTTTGTCCTTAGGATAATTTAAGTTAAGTAGTGTGTAAGCTTAGGGACTGATGACCTTAGCAGTTAAGTCCCATAAGATTTCACACCCATTTGAACATTTTTGAACTTGTTTTTATCTGTTTCTTGCCCTGATGGATATACAGGCAAAAGCGTTACTTATAACACCTCTCTTTGCTGAGTTTAACTTACCTTTCTGATATGATAGAAGTGCTCATTGACTGCTGGTCAAGTATGTGGTCGTAGCAAGTAAGGCAGATAACAAATCTACCCAAGTACATGGATAAATATGTTTCCTTGTGTGGGTTCCCAAATTTCTGAAGCGAAAGAAGAGTATCGTCAAATAACAGCAGTTGAACTAGTGAAAGTGTAAGAATTATACCAAATATTTTGACGTATTTTGTTTGTGGTTTAGTATAGCTGTTCCTTCACCCATAGCTGACATCGCAAATGCAGATTTGTGAATTTGCATTCGACTGGGAGACTGCCATTTCAAATACTGGTGGTGCAAGAAATTTTGATCGCTAATATATTCTGTTGAGATCCAGATCTCCATTATTTTCATGAATGTCGTGAGTTAAATTTCCCACCTTTCTGCAGAGACATATTACATTTTATTTGAGTGAAGGCATATGACACTGCTGATTGTGAGCCTTCTGTTGGTTGGAGAAGACAAGCTGTGTTTGTCTTTTGATGCTGTTCGAGATATTCTTCCTCCTTCTTGTTCTGATGGTGAGCGCTTTGACTGTTGATACTGCTCCACATGATGTCTTCTGTAGCAGTCCTGTTGTCTCTAATATTGCAAATGTCTATAATGCTTAATTTTTCTGTCTTCAGATGTTTCCAGTCCTCCAAAGTCTGCATCATATCCAGAAACAACAGAAAGAGCCATCTACGTACTGCCTCTAAAGCTGTATACACAAGTGCAGAAAAATTGAAGTCCTACCCTCTAAAAACATTTAGTGCTCCTATAATTTTATTATGATTCGGAGCCCCGGCCACTCCTAACAGTCTTCACATTCCCATAAATAGAAGGGTGCCGACACTGCTTTTCATCCTCCAACTTCTCTCATTGCCACACGACACAACATAGTACCAGATGACGCAAGTGCCCATTATAATCACCTACAGTCAACATATCCACTGAGTTGACAAAAGCCGTGGGATACCTCCAAATATCGTGTCGGACGTCCTTTGACCCTGAGTAGTGCAGCAACAAGAAGTGGCATGGACTCAGCAAGTCTCTGGACGACCCTTTGCAGAAATATTGAGGCATGCTGCCACTATAGCAGCCCATTATTGCAAAAATGTTGCCAGTGAAGGATTTTGTGCACGAATTGGCTCCTTAATTATGTCTCACAAATGTTCAATGGGATTATGCCGAGAGATCTGGGTGGTAAAATCATTCACTCGAAGTGTCCAGAAAGTCCTTCAAACCAATCGTAAACAACTGTGGCCCCATGACGTGGTGCATTGTCATCCACAAAAATTCTATCGTTGTTTGGGAACATGAAGCCCATGGCTGGCTGCAAATGGTCTCCAAGTAGCTCAGCTGGACCAGAGGGCGCAGTGCATTCGACGTAAACGCAGCTCACACTGTTACGGAGCACCACCAATTTGCAAGAGGTCTAGTTGAGGAATTGAATCCATGGCTTCATGGAGTCTGCGCCACACTCGAACCCTACCGTCAGCACTTACCAACTGAAATCTGGACTCATCTGACCAGGCTACGATTTTACGGTCTTCTAGCGCCCAATCGATTTGGTCACGAGACCAGGAGAGGTGCTACAGGCGATGTCTTGCTGTTAACAAAGATACTTGTGTTGGTCATCTCCTGCCATAGCCCGTTAATGCCAAATTTCGCCGCACTGTCCTAACGGATACTTCGCCGTACGTCCCGCATTGATTTCTGCGGTTATTTCACACAGTGTTGCTTGTCTGTTAGCACTGACAACTCTAGGCAAACACCCCTGCTCTCGGTCGCAAAGAGAAGGGCGTCGGCCACTGCGTTATCTGTGGTCAGAGGTAATGCCTGACATTTGTTATTCTCGGCACACTCTTAAAACTGTGGATCTCAGAATATTCAATTCCCTAACTATTTCCGAAATGCAATGTCACAGAGTCTAGCTCTAACTACCATTCCTCGTTCAGTCTGTTAATTGCAGTCGTGTGGCCATAATGACGTCGGAAACCTTTTCACATGAATCACATGACTACAAATGACAGCTCTTTCAATGAACTGTTCTTTTATATCTTGTGTACGCGATACTACCGCCATCTGTATACTCGTATATGCATATTGCTATCTCACGACTTTCGTCCCTAAGGGTAAACTTCATAGCCAGCTGTTCTCTTTTAAGTTAACTACTTAATCAAAATATAACTAATAACAGCCAATATTACAGCCAGCCCTAGTGATAATGCATCTGACTGTAATGTACAGGGTTATTACAAATGATTGAAGCGATTTCACAGCCCCACAATAACTTTATTATTTGAGATATTTTCACACTGCTTTGCACACACATACAAAAATTCAAAAAGTTTTTTTAGGCATTCACAAATGTTCGATATGTGCCCCATTAGTGATTCGGTAGACATCAAGCCGATAATCGAGTTCCTCGCACACTCGGCGCAGCATGTCCCCATCAATCAGTTCGAAAGCATCGTTGATGCGAGCTCGCAGTTCTGGCACGTTTCTTGGTAGAGGAGGTTTAAACACTGAATCTTTCACATAACCCCACAGAAAGAAATCGCATGGGGTTAAGTCGGGAGAGCGTGAAGGCCATGACATGAATTGCTGATCATGGTCTCCACCATGACCGATCCATCGGTTTTCCAATCTCCTGTTTAAGAAATGCCGAACATCATGATGGAAGCGCGGTGGAGCACCATCCTGTTGAAAGAGGAAGTCGGCGCTGTCGGTCTCCAGTTGTGGCATGAGCCAATTTTCCAGCATGTCCAGATACACGTGTCCTGTAACTTTTTTTTGCAGAAGAAAAAGGGGCCGTAAACTTTAAACCGTGAGATTGCACAAAACACGTTAACTTTTGGTGAATTGCGAATTTGCTGCACGAATGCGTGAGGATTCTCTACCGCCCAGATTCGCACATTGTGTCTGTTCACTTCACCATTAAGAAAAATGTTGCTTCATCACTGAAAACAAGTTTCGCACTGAACGTATCCTCTTCCATGAGCTGTTGCAACCGCGCCGAAAATTCAAAGCGTTTGACTTTGTCATCGGGTGTCAGGGCTTGTAGCAATTGTAAACGGTAAGGCTTCTGCTTTAGCCTTTTCCGTAATATTTTCCAAACCGTCGGCTGTGATACGTTTAGCTCCCGGCTTGCTTTATTCGTCGACTTCCGCGGGCTACGCGTGAAACTTGCCCGCACGCGTTGAACCGTTTCTTCGCTCACTGCAGGCCGACCCGTTGATTTCCCCTTACAGAGGCATCCAGAATCTTTAAACTGCGCATACCATCGCCGAATGGAGTTAGCAGTTGGTGGATCTTTGTTGAACTTCGTCCTGAAGTGTCGTTGTGCTGTTATGACTGACTGATGTGAGTGCATTTCAAGCACGACATACGCTTTCTCGGCTCCTGTCGCCATTTTGTCTCACTGCGCTCTCGAGCGCTCTGGCGGCAGAAACCTGAAGTGCGGCTTCAGCCGAACAAAACTTAATGAGTTTTTCTACATATCTGTAGTGTGTCGTGACCATATGTCAATGAATGGAGCTACAGTGAATTTATGAAATCGCTTCAATCATTTGTAATAGCCCTGTATATGTTGACGACAGTTTACATCCGCAAGCATTACGCTAAAAAGACTCGTGTATCACAGCAAGATATGGCTAGCTAGTACGGCAAGCAGAATAAGGGGAATTAAGGAGCTGCAAAGATTATGAACCCTTAGTGTAATTAAGGTCGCGTTTTGGAAGATATCCCGTACAGTGTACATGTCTATGCAGTCTGTATAGTCTAAAACAACACCGAAACTTTCTAAAATTAAAGAAGTCGGTCTCCGAATATAAAGAAAAGCTTTTCTCTGAACATTTAGTGAGAGTGGGTCTGTAGCGTCTACAGACCTTGCTGCTGAATTTGCCATCAATCAGCCGTATAAGTACGTACCTTGTAACGCTGAAAAATCATGAAAAGTACCAGATATTTATCAACAGCTGTGCAATTAATCAGGGGATGTAGTCATTTTGTAGTCTGTTACAGAGAGTTAAATTATAAGACCATTTTGTTGCGAAAGGAACAAAGAAGATATAAAAAAATCTTACAAGTGCGAGCAAGAGTCGCACTCTGAAGGATCCGTACAAACATAATCACATATATACACGGTTCAAATACGGGTGTTGATGAGCGATTCTGCGAGAGTCAAAATACAAATGTCAGTATATTTTGATTGCAATGACTTAAAAGCCTAATTTTTTTCTGCGCTAAATACCGTAGATCTTCGTAGTTCCGTTTTTACCAACTAAGGCATAGAACTCTCACAACGAGTACATCGACTACAGATTTGTTATTAACTGGCTCTACCCAAATACCTCTTTTATAAAATATGCCGGTGTACATGCAACATGCTAAGTCAACATCTAAATTCACACTGATCACAAAAGAAATAAATCACTTTACAAGATACAGAAAAATTATAGGCCTAGGTTCAAAGAATTTAAAGGAATTGTTATTGAATGACAGGGTTTTTTAATATAGATTACGATCATTGATGGCCATAGAATGTATGTGTATTCTGGTCCATGTGAACACGTAACTCAAATCCACCCGTAGAGGAACTAAGTTCCATTTTCATTCAGTATGTCAACCAATGGCAAGCGTTTTACCGTACCTAACTGCGACGTCAGAAAACAACAACGTTCTACACGAATGCAGCAGATTACATTTACAGTGCAGTGCTTATCCAAATAGCAAATAGCGATCTCGCCAACAGATTTCTAGCAGTACGATATGGAACAGCAACCTGTCACCGCATCACCAAGCAGAAACCACCAAAGAGCCTCCCGCGATCCATGTCGCACGTCCAGCCAGGCCGCAGAGCCAAGCTAGACAACATACCACTGACAACAGAGTGTCAACATGCTTGTCGCTGTGGATGAAACAGGGTAGCTTCATGTTAACTTTTCAATGAAATGAGTTCCAAAATACGAGCTTTTCCAGTGGTCTTCCATTCCATTATGCCACACGAGTTTACTTTATTGTAGTTCAGGCAGACTCCAATGGTTTCCCGTTTCTACATTCCGTCCAGTGAATGAATCATTAGGCTAAATTGTAGAAAGAAACAATGAATCGAAGACAAAAAGATACTACCTGGCACAGTGATCTAATAAAGCTTCTAACTCAGCTCCGGTGTTAATGGCCCTTGATAAACGATCACCACTATGACTGTTTCTTACAAGGGGAGGCCGCCAATTGTGAAATTCAGATCCGATTCATACTGCCCATAATAAAAGCTCATGGCCAGAGGTGTAATGTGGCAAAGCACCAAGATGCACTTCACAGCCGTTGTCGAGAAAATCGACAGTTGAAAGAAACCGTTGCGGTGAAATACTCTCTACGATTAATAGCTTTTCACAGCGTCGTGGCGCAGCGGTAAGCGCTCGGGTTCGTAATCCGAAGGTCGCCGGATCGAATCTCGCGCCATGCAATTTTTTTTTTTAGTGTTTGTTTTTTGTAATTCAAATGTGTGTATATACACACACATACACACACACACACACACACACACACACACACACATATATATATATATATATATATATATATATATATATATATATATATTAAATTCCCGGCAATCAGTTGCAACAATTATGCATATAATAAGTTGTTGAAAGTCGTTTGTCTTGGAAAAACTGGCGACTTCGAACATCATTATGTTTTCCGCAAACAAAGTTGTATTTCACAAATGTTATTAATTGTCTTCATAATGTTAACCATGTACAGTTAACGGAAGACGTAGAAACGATATTCCGAAACGAATAAGTATAGCGTAAGTCAAACGTTCGAATTAGAATAGAGACCCCACGAACACAAATTTGCTGTGGCAGGTATGAAATATAAACTCCGTTACTCACTCGTTACACTTTAAGGACAGATGCTGAATGGGCCGAAACGAGCCGCCTTATAACAGTGTAGTTGCCTGCTAACTTCGAAAGAAGGTTGATGCGGTCCCTAGCGCAACTTATGACATCGTCAAAAATCAGTGCGGACGTGAGAGCTTTGGTACATCCTGCTAAACAAACGGAAAAATGGAGGCGGTACAATTCGAGAGCGACCCGCCTTCACCAACATGCATAAGCAATTCATTAATAGTTTATATTTGAATTACAAAAAACTAATAATAAAAAAACTGCATGGCGCGAGATTCGATCCGGCAACCTTCGGATTATGAACCCGAGCGCTTACCGCTGCGCCACGACGCTGTAGAACATTTTTAATCGTAGAGAGTATTTCACCGCAACTGTTTCTTTTAACTCGATTTTCTCGACAACGGCTGAGAAGTGCATCTTGGTGCTTTGTCACATTACACCTCTGGCCATGAGCTTTTATTATGCGCAGTATGAATCGGATCTGAATTTCACAATTGGCGGCCTCCCCTTGTTAGTATCATACAGTTCCAAGGTCTTTCAACAGCTATGGAAGCTGGTGTCCCAGAAAGATTCCTCCACCTACACGCTAGACGAATTCAGTAATCCCTCACTAACTATTATTGTTGCCAGTACATGAATTCCTCACAGCTACCTTACTATGAGTGAGCCAAACAACCAAGCCAATTTTATTTACAGTCGCATACTGAACTGTGTGTGGTGCTCGACGCTTACAACTTCCCTGCTTGGATTCTGTGTGCTCACAAGGGAACCTCCCCATCGCACCCCCCTCAGATTTAGTTATAAGTTGGCACAGTGGATAGGCCTTGAAAAACTGAACACAGTTCGATCGAGAAAACAGGAAGAAGTTTTGTGGAACTATGAAAAAAATAAGTAAAATATACAAACTGAGTAGTCCATGCGCAACATACGCAACATCAAGGAGAAGACGAGCTCAGCAGCGCCGTGGTCCCGTGGTTAGCGTGAGCAGCTGCGGAACGAGAGGTCCTTGGTACAAGTCTTCCATCGATTGAAGAGTTTACTTTTTTTATTTTCGAAAAGTTATGATCTGTCAGTTCGTTCATTGACGTCTCTGTTCACTGTAATAAGTTTAGTGTCTGTGTTTTGCGACCGCACCGCAAAACCGTGCGATTAGTAGACGAAAGAACGTGCCTCTGCAATGGGAACCGAAAACATTTGATCGCAAGGTCATAGGTCAACCGATTCCTCCACAGGAAAACACGTCTGATATATTCTATACGACACTGGTGACGGCATGTGTGTCACATGACAGGAATATGTTGTCGACCCACCTAACTTGTACACTTGGCGAATGGGTAAAAAGATTCTTCTACCTTTTTCGATTTAGGTTTTCTTGTGGATGTGATAATCATTTCCCAGAAAAGTGATGAAAACATAAGAGTTTGTCGCATAAATTGCAACAAATGAATGCAACAGTTTCACAGTCGCGCAGTTTTCCCCGTGCTCTGTGAAAACATATGTTTTCAAATTTTTCCGTGTGTAGACCGTCAAATCCTGCAAATGTCCAAGCAAATCTGAACATGTCCTGGAATATTGGAGATCGAAGTTGATTATGTGTGAGTGCCTGAACTTTGATAATTGTCTTAAAGTAAAAAATTAAAATTTTCACTCCAGGGAAGGCTTGAACCAAGGACCTCTCGTTCCGCAGCTGCTCACGCTAACCACGAGATCACGGCGCTCAGAACTCAACTCTCCTTGGTAATGCATATCTTGCACATAGACTACTCAGTTTGTATATTTTGCTTATTTTTTTTCACAGTTCCACACAACTTCTTCCTGTTTTCTCGACTGATCTGTGTTCAGTTTTTCAAGGCCTATCCACTGCGCCAACTTATAACTAAATCTGAGGGGGGTGCGATGGGGAGGTTCCCTTGTCAGAATTATTTTTCTGACGCTCTTACACAGGTCGCTTGGTACAAGATGCGCCAAGTCAGTAGATTCGGACTGATTCTTGCAAGTTGGTGTTCTCTTCCCTTGACAAAACGGTGGCCATTACACATTTCCTTCGCCATCACACAAACAGCCGACGCTTCAGCAGTTTCGCCAGTTGTCATCGCGTTGGCAACATCACCACATCAGCGATCGTGGGGGGCGTCAAGCTCATCCTAGCAGCGCCGTGGGGCGTTACCATACTCCACGGACTGTTGTATGACATACGTCGGTCAGAGTGCATTAATCGCCTTTGTTAACCAGGGTCACCTTTTCAACATCTGGTACAGTGTCATCAGGCAGTCGAAGGTGCCACCTCACCAACGTAAAAGGCACCTGCGATGTGCATCAGTCCAGGCTGTGGCTTCACCTCACCATCGCCAGCAGAGAAGCTCCTTTCTTAAGCGATGTTATTAAATGAGATTATGTTTGCCATCGACTGTATTATTTACTACAGTTTAAATGTTGACAACTGCTATTTTTCGGATCCTCATCACTTGATAATGACTTCAGGTCGCAATTGCATATTGTGGAAAATGTAATAAACAGTGAAATCGATGGAGAACATAATGTTATTTCAAAAATGGTGTAAAAGAAATCAGACCTCAACCGCATATTGGCATTCAAATAAAGCCAAGGGTGATAAGTGAAATTTTGGGTCGGGGGGGGGGGGGGGGGGGAATCGAATCCGAATTCCCTGTGTTAGAAGTGCGGTGACCGCGTTCTTTCAGACAGTACTATGTGCTTGGTGTCTGTTCATTTGCACACACCCAAAAGAACACATTGCACATATTATAATATTAAATGCGCCTTGAGACGCCCTTCAATGCAAATGCACACTATGTCTGCGTTCTTGCAGGAATCAAGAGGAGCTGAGAACAATGAGGATAAAGGACAATGGAATCTATATGTGTAATATGTGAGCATGGAATGTTGAGAATGTGGGTTGAAAGGAAACGTGTTCAGATAGCCGGAGTGGTTAAGGTGAACACTCGCGTAAAGCAGGAAATCCGGATTCGAGTATCAGTCCAGCACAAATTTTCAGTTTTCGCCACCGGATTTATTTCAGTATCTGATTGTGGCTGAGGTCTGAGAGTCTCTCAGTTCATGAATGTGTGTATATCGACTGAGTCAAACAATGGTGTCTGATCTTTCAGACGTATCTAAAAGAACAGAGAGCACATATAATAAATGCAACCTGACGGCGAAAAATGATATCTGTTGTGCGGATGCACACTAACAAGGAAGCCCTTAAGTGCGAAGTCGCAAAATGCAAATGATGTTTACGACGTTCGATGCGCCACATATTGTTTACCACAGAACCATAACAGTAGCTGTTAATGGCAAAAGGGTGTGCGACGGGAGGTATCCAGTGGTGAGCACAGCATGAGGCTACTGAGCGTAGTTGAACTCCTTAGTCGACGAGTAGCTCACAACAGTGTTACACATTCCAGTGGTGTTGATACAAACACAACAATGGCAACGACAAGAGAAGCAAATATTGCATTACTTCTACAGCTGTTGTTGTTGTGGTCTTCAGTCCTGAGACTGGTTTGATGCAGCTCTCCATGCTACTCTATCCTGTGCAAGCTTCTTCATCTCCCAGTACCTACTGCAACCTACATCCTTCTGAATCTGCTTATTGTATTCATCTCTTGGTCTCCCCCTACGATTTTTACCCTCCACGCTGCCCTCCAATACTAAATTGATGATCCCTTGATGCCTCAGAACATGTCCTACCAACCGATCCCTTCTTCTAGTCAAGTTCTGCCACAAACTCCTCTTCTCCCCAATCCTATTCAGTACCTCCTCATTAGTTATGTGATCTACCCATCTAATCTTCAGCATTCTTCCGTAGCACCACATTTCGAAAGCTTCTATTCTCTTCTTGTCCAAACTATTTACCGTCCATGTTTCACTTCCATACATGGCTACACTCCATACGAATACTTTCAGAAATGACTTCCTGACACTTAAATCTATACTCGATGTTAACAAATTTCTCTTCTTCAGAAACGCTTTCCTTCCCATTGCCAGTCTACATTTTATATCCTCTCTACTTCGAACCATCATCATCTACAGCTATAGTTACCGAAATAGACATTTCGTCAGAGTGACAAGTGGTAGACGAAACTTCAGCGTTTATCCAATATGAGCCAATGCAATGTGTGGTGTCGTATACGCTGGACTGTGCCGACAATGTACATGAGGAGTACATAGGTGGCTATGGAAACAAAAATTGAAAGTGATACTGAAACAGGTGCCGAGCCATGTAGCTCATCATACTTATTGGACAGGGAGCTACAAATCCCTTCTCCGTGGAAACTTTAGTTCAAGTGGTTCAAATGGCTCTGAGCACTATGGAACTTAACATCTGTGGTCATCAGTCCCCTAGAGTTTAGAATTACTTAAACCTAACTAACCTAAGGACATCGCACACATCCATGCCCGAGGCAGGATTCGAACCTGCGACCGTAGCAGTCGCACGGTTCCGGACTGAGCACCTAGAACCGCGAGACCACCGCGGCCGGCGAAACTTTAGTACAGGACAATAGTTGACCAAGGAGCGGGTACTAATCATAATTACGTACATGGAAGATCACCCGCATCACAGTAAAAAAAAAAAAAAATTGAACAGATTTCGAACAAGTCTGCAGCAATATTACCGTGCAGTGCATAAGAAAAACTACAGATATTCATGATAGGACAAGGGGCATTTGTTACAAAGACTGGTGTTTGCGCATTTCGAGGATACTCGATACGATTTACAAGATGTGAATGATACTGATGTACTATGTTATCAATATCAAACTGCTTGTAACGTAGATTACAAGGATTTAGAGCGAAGCAGTGGATGGTTGCACAGCTTCAAACAGTGTTACGGAACTGGAATACATAAGATAACGAAATTTCAAACGAAGTGCCAACTTGACGATGCACAGCAAACAGCGGAATCGGCTCGAAAACGTGTAGATGAGATAGACAAACTTATCCGATCGTTCAGTACGGAATTTGTTTTCCACTCCGACCAAACAGGATATGAAGAGGAAAAGCATATGAAAGGAACATTGCAAATCACAGGTTCCAAAAAATTGTATCATCAACTAACATCACTGCCTTAACGAATTCGTATACAATTATGACGACTGTTAATCATGATGTTCAGTTGGTTGGGAAGTTATTTATTGCGCTATGAGAAGTTAGAGTTGTTCTCCCCCTGCGATTCTGTCTCGGGTGCGTGATCTTGGAAGCAAGAGAGGGAAAATGGGCATAAGAGATCTACAGCTCTGGTATAAACACTGTTTTTGGTCAGCAGCTGCCAGTGCCTATAAAATATTTTATCACACTATCTGCAGCTATGCTTTATAGGACAACCAATTTCACGATAAACTCCACGACAGTCTGTTTCGCCCTCGGCTGCATGCCATCACTTTCCATCATTCCTTATCACCCCGTCACACCAATATTATTCTATATGCATTTCTTAAGAGTGGATATACAACTGAACGTCCTGCATAGTTTGTAATTCCCAAGGAGTTCATTTTAATTCGACGTTCACGCTGAGAGCTATTGTTTTGTTGTCAACATTTCTTGAAAGTCAACGATGTTCATTTTGTGAAATATAAAACGTACATCTCATACAAAGTTGATCTCAGCGCCCATTTTTTGTTGCCCTCCTGGTGGAATAGTGAGTCATTAGCAGCAAGTATTTTTCCTGTCATAACGGTAAGGCAATGCTTTCAAATGAGCGTTACTAAAGATTTAACTTGCGACCTCGCAACTCAATGGATTCGTTGTAGTTCCAAACTCTGGCGAAAGTCAGGTGGAGCTGTCTGCAGTGAGGATTGGCAGTATAAGCTACATGTGCAGTTTGCGACAAGCAGAGAATTTGGGCTGAATGGGAGGCGTGCTCGGATACCCAAAGCAGTTAAAATGACCACTCACCTAAACTGGGAAATCCAGGTTCGAGTCCCAGACTAGCACAAATTATAACTTATCGCCGTTGGATTTATTTCAGTGCCTGAATGAACAGACACCACACATATAGTAACCATTTTAAAAAAATCAATGAGACTGTGATTCTAGACCAAACAGAATCCTGGAATAATGATGTAGGGAGCCTTGGATATGTTAATAGGACGGAATGCTCAGTACTATGTGGCAACAATGGTAAATCCTTTTATCCTACCATTCGTAATCTTGATACTGAGAGACATGCTGCGCAAGGATAAGGCATGACACAATACTGCAGTTCACTTCACAAAAGTCTTTAGAAATGTACTGGTCTGTCCAGCGTGTTTGGGATAGTGTGGTGAAAGCTGCCTCTTCATCTGCGGTTTCATTTATTGCTCGCCATATTTTGCTTTTCGTAAATCTCGACATTTATCTTAGCAATTTTTATGTGTTTCATCTGTGGTCAGCATCGACTGATCAAAATAAGCTCTTTAAGCAATCTCTACACATGCTGACTAAGTCATTTCGCAGCTTTGATAGTTCGGTTTTGCTATGAGCTAATGGGAAGCCTTCGCGGTTCGGAAATCACGAAATGGTCCTTGTTCGAGTGTCCGTTCGCCGTTCAGTTCTGTCTCTTTTCTGTTTACAGCTTCGATTCTTCTTGGAGTTTTGTCTGGCTTGAGATGACGTCTGGCTTTTTCTGGTATCGGTTCAAGCTGCTTGGGAATTTCTACAATGATGAAGAAAGTGTGCGAGATCTTTTCAGTTACTTAACATGGTGAATACTAGGCGAATGTACAGGTTATTTCGGGAGTACACTCTAAATTTCGGTACAATTTGCTGGCGAATATTCCACATTCAGACTTGCAGTACTCTGCGTGGTGCAATGGAACTTCATAGGTTGCTTACGTTTTGTTAAATGCAACTTGATCATAGAAGCAAACATTACCTTTTCAGTTCGTTGTGCTGTAGATTCAAAATTATCATCTTAACCTGAATTATGAAAAAGTTATTACCTTGTTTTAAGTTGTGTATTGTTAACATATTACTCTGATTACATTTTCTGAGATTTTCCATTGTGCTAGCTACTGACGTGTGCTCGTAATGACATTCTTCTCTGAATTATTTGTGTCCAAAAAACTACCATCTCATTGCTACTTTACAATGTACAGCGACTCACAGCCACGCCGCCATATTGATTTCTCTTGTTGACTCCGACTGTGCTATGCAAATATTCCGATGGATCAGAAAGAATTAATTCTATATGTCTGCAACTGCAAACCACTAACAATAAGCATCATATCTTTGCTTGAAATCAAGTTTCAGATGGTGAAAAGAAGGTCGTAAGCTTCTGTTGTGGCCATACTACAGTTTTTAAAGGTACTGCAGAATGATCTGGCATATTACTGTCATTTATTGCTGCGCACACGAAAGCGAGGTGTATGGTAACTGTGATGTTAGGTGGAAATCCTACTGAGAACTTGTTTCCTGATCTTAATATTTCAACAAAGTGTTTATTCTTCCAAATTTAGAGCCTATGTGCACTTATCTTAGGGAACAATGTCATCTCTAAAGCGTTGGACTATAAGCCAAAAGCAAACGCATTATTAAATTCTTTGTCATTTTCTTAGCGAATCCTTATTTATTATGTAATCTTTGAACAGCAGGAAGACAAAATAGATGTTTTGTTGCGATTATATTATGCAAGCATGTTCTTCCATGACTATTTAGTTAAATATTGATGTAGTCAGATTGCATTTCCAGTTGTCATCTGGTCTTTAAAGCTTCATACTTACTGAATAGCACAATAATCCAGGGCATCACTGTCAGTGCTCACGGAAGTAGTTCAGTTTTTACCACACATACAAGTTAACTGATATGCTTACCCTCTGAGGATATTTTGAGAGTGCATGTGCATGAAAATTAATTATTTCGTTCAAATGCGGTAGCTATTTTTCCTATATTCTGCCAGGAAGTTCTTACAAGGTGTTTCTTGAAATTCTCTGATAGCAACCAACTTTACTGGACATTTTGTTCTTTTATGTTCAATCCCACTAGTCTAAGCCTTACAAGTTTGGTTTATGTTCTCCAAATTTTTCTGTCTTGTGATTTACTTTTTGTTTTACATCTATAATTATTTATTTGATTACAGCGTTCAGTTTTTTGCATAAGCTTTGCCCTCATGTTATTACTACTTGTGATGAGAGCATATACCTTTACATTCACTCTCTTGTTTTGCAAGTAACTTATTGAACATCAATTAACTGTATACTTTGGGGGTCTTAATGGAAACTGAATGACACGTTTTCAAAGTAATTCACAATAATGACATTTTGGATGATATTATCCCTGTTGTGTAGTGTTATTAATTTTTTATTATTTTATATGATACTCTTGGAAGAGTATTCAGTCAAACTAGGTGAAGATAACAGTCTTATATTTTCATTTGAATGTGAAATCTGAAAACTTCATGATTACACTGTGCAGTTCTGATGAAACACTGTGGGGAAGAACTGATATTCATATGTGGTTTAAATGAGGAGTGCAGGATTTCTGAAAACGTTTTGTGAATTCAAGTAACATACTGTGGAGAATTAATGTTAAATTTTGGAATTTGCGGAGGAACCAAAAAAATTTATTCAGGTTTAAATATACAGTGGTAAGTTATCTGTTATTTGATAGTACATGGAGGCAGAGTGCTGAATGAGTGGCAGATTACTGTCAGGTCATTACACAGTGAAATAATGAAATTGTTTGATTGACTTTTTCATATTATGTTGATAGTTATTTTGCAGTGTATTAAAGTAGTAATTTTGTCCATTAGGATCTACTTGTTCTTTCAATGTTGACTTCTATTTTACATTCATGTATTTTGATATTTGGGATCAATATTTCCAAGAGAATATTTTTTCATTGTAACTGTATCTTGACAACTGAAGAAAATTGTGGAATTGTTATTGAGTTTGTTGAACTTGGTGATTTACATCTTTAGATATGTGCCGAATTCTTGAGGTTTTTTTCAGAAGTTAATTATACTATGAGACAGTTAGTGGTGCAGTTTTGTTTGATGATTCATTTTCTGTAATTTGAAAGGAAGAGCTGAGAAACATTTACCCCTCTACATATATATTCTGGTGATTTGTGAAACAGAGTTGAGGGAGAATGCATTTTCAGATGATTAAACGGTGTTAAGTAGATTGAACACCTCAAGAAAAATTTGGCCCCCCCCCCCTTGCATGGATACAGTGGTGAGTTGTATTACGGGATGTTGGGAGCAGGCATTGTTGGATGATAAAAGAATCTAAATAGATTCAACAAACTGCAATTCATCTCATTCATTTATTTATGAAAAATCTTTATCTGCGACTTATAAAAGTTGGTAAAACTAATCTGGTGGACTGTTGCTTATACTGAGGAAGAGTTAAGACTATTAGGACTTTAGTGATAATTCACATGATATTTTCTCTAGTGAATACTTTCCTGTTTTTTATTAATTACTTTATTTCTGCGAAGATATTTTATTAAATTCTGGTTATTTTTCATGTCATGTTTACTTTCATTGAATTTCTAATTTTGGAACTGTTTGTGTTTAGTGAGCAGAGACTTTGGATGGTAATATTCTTTGTCTCTCTAATCAGTGCAGAGCAGAGAGTTGTTTGAGCTCTGGTGGAAGATGATTTATCTTTGGATACAAGTTGAATTTGGAAAAGTTTTTGTTGGATTTGTAAAGTGAGGTGTCCCTCTGAAGTTCCTGTTTGGTCTTTGGTTGTTATATTATTCACTGTATGATGGATAAGCTTATAGTTAATGAAAGGGAGACAAGAAGTGGCTACTTTGGGAAATTCAAGAGAGAAGTGAGAAGTTTATGATGATAAAACAGTCTAATTCTGGGGTCTTGTACATTGCTGTTACTCAAGTAGATGAAGGGGTCTCTCATAGCAATTCAATTAGCATGTCAGTGATGTGATGTTAGTGTTGTGGCTCAATAACTCAGTGGTGCTGCAGCAAACGATGGAGCAAATCAGCCTGATGTGCCGGCCAGAGTGGCCGATTAGTTCTAGGTGATACAGTCTGGAACCATGTGACCGCTACGGTCGCAGGTTCGAATCCTGCCTTGGGCATGGATGTGTGTGATGTCCTTAGGTTAGTTAGGTAGTTCTAAGCTTTAGGGGACTGATGACCTCAGACCTTAAGTCCCATAGTGCTCAGAGCCATTTGAGCCAACCTGATGTGGTTCAGCCATCTGAGTCCACTTGTAGTTGTGATGTTATGGCAGGTGGTTCTTCTGCTGCTTATCCAACTCAAGTTCAGCAACATTATGTTAATTTACTTCCAGTATTTGCTATTGATTAAGACTGTTTCAGTAGATTTTTGGAACATTTTGGACGGATAGAGACAAACACAAAAGGACTTTATGAGAAGTTAGAAGCAAGCGTAAAGGATGGAAACTGACTAATGTAGAATTGGGTAAGATAGCAGAAAGGAGAATAGAGGCTAGTGCAAGGGAGCAGAAGGAGAGCACAGAAAAACTGAGGGCTCAGGTTAAAACTATTTCGACAGAAGAGTGTTGCTGTGGTACATGCACAAACACAAAATGTTGCATGTAAGTTTGACCACATAGAGTAAGATGTTGCAGGAAATGTGATGTTCTTAATACACAGTTACGAGAAAAGTTTCCATCCAATTCTGATGAGAGCATTTCCACTGTTAAAACAAAACTCCCACTTTTGAGAAAGGTCAGATCAAAGTTCTATAGGTTGTAAGTGGATAGAATAAGTAGTTGAAAACTGATTTTCAGTCCTTAAGGGAAGAACGTGAGAAGGAGTAGACAGAGTTGTCAAAGAGATAGGATGTGGTGTATAGTCAGTAAGTTATTACTCAGGTTCCAGACGACATTCAAAATTATACTACAAGGGACATTCAAAAAGAAATGATTCGGAGGCATAATTACACAAACGAGTACCTGTATGTTAGAAATATTGACCTTGGCTGTTGAGACACTTGTCCCACTGTGACACAAGACAGTGAATGTCTGTCTCATAAAATTCCTGGGGCTGCCATGTTAACCATTTCCCCACATACAGATGGACACCGTCGTCTCAGGTGATTCGCTAGCCCCTCAGAGCCTTTGTAAGAGGACCAAAAATGGCGTAATCACAGGGAGAGAGATCCGGACTGTATGAATGGTAGCTCAGAACCTCCCATTTGAATTTCTGCAAGAGTGCCAAGACTGTGTTTGCCGTATGAGGCTTTGCTTTGTTGTGGAGCAGCATGACTCCACATGTTGGATTGCCTGGTCGTTTTGATTTGATCGCTTGAGAAAGGGTGGCCATGGTTTGAGAGTAACGCTGGGCATTCACTATTGTCGCATGCTGCAGGAAGTGAATCAGAAGAGGGCTATCTTGGTCAAATAACAACGTCAGCATAACCTTTCCTACACTCGTGTGGATGGCCTTGGCTTCTTTTGATGGTGGTGACCCTGGATGCTTCCACTGGACACTTTGTCATTTTACTTCTAGTTCGAAGTGATGACACCATGACTCATCTCCAGCCACCACTCATGCCAGGAACGCATTCCCTTCCCGAGCATAGCGCTGCAGATGACCAAGACACTGGGCCATTCATCATGCTTCCTGGCATGGTCGAAGACTGTGGGACACCCTCTTGACACACACTTTGCTCATATGCAGTCGTTCCTTCAAGATAGAGTGAACACTTCCGACACTCAATCCGACCACAATGGCTATGGCTTTCACTGTCACCCAGTGGTCCTGGCTAATGAACGCATCCACCAGCTGGGCGATGCCATCGCTAGTGCACTGTGGTGCTCCAGACTGTGTATCATCGGCTAACAACACCCATCCTTCCCTGAAGCGCTTATGCCACGCCTTGACCCTCACGAGGGACATGCATTTGTCGATGAATGTCCGTTCCTCCTACTCCTTCCGCTGTCAGAAAACGAACAACACCTCTTTGCTCTCCTGTTGACGCCTCCATGCCACTGTTTGCAATGCGACTGGCAGCGTTGGCTGATTGATGCATGCTGCTGCTAGCTGTGTATAGTCAAGTGATGTGCACGTGTGCCCTCTAGCGACGGGCTGTGAACTTCCACGCTCTGCTCAGAACCACACCTCCTTACACACGCCATGATATTACCCCCCCCCCCCTGTCACCAGTTTGCACATTCCAGACTCTGGCTCGTTTCTTTTTGAACGCCCCTTATACATTAATACAAAGTTTAAAGAAGAATTTTGAGAAGTTGAAGATTAATGTAGAGTAGGGAAGGCCAGAAAATGAGGATGAAATTGAAGGAACAGTTTAGAATGTGTGATGACTTGCAACTTCTGCTGCACATATAGTTGTTAATGATGAGCGGAGATCCACTTGTACTGTATCTGTAGCTGTTACTGAATCAAACGAGATGAGATGATTGCTGAGATTTATGTACTGACAGATTGAGATTAATAGGAGAAGAAAAGAATTAGGACAGGGTTAAATAAGATGGTTTCTAAGATTGTGGATGAGTTAGGTGAACATTTCACTGAAGGTCATTTTTGTAGTAGAGGTAACGTACCTGCTGATGCTGTGTATTCTGGCCATAATGATGAGTCAGAATCTAAGCCTCAGACCAACAAAAGGAGTACTTGTCACAGCCATGGTCATTTCAATTGGGAGAATGTAAATCATGAAGGCATGTCTAATTTTCAATACAATTATTTCTTATTCTTTGAAAGTTTCGAGTGTTGAGAAATAAATCAAATAGAATCATCCTCATACTTGGTTAAGCAATCTGATTTTTCCCTTCCTCCAGCTTTGCCTGCTGGTCATAAGACTTAATTTGCATGTGGTTATTTGAAAAATGAACTTACACATGCAAACTTTAGCTAGGGGCTGTGGAATGTACGAGTTTTGAAACTTTTCTTGTCTGAATTTTGGTCTGAAGCAGTACAGGACAAAGTCAAGCATGGTATCTTGATGATGCAAGATTTCAGTCACTGAGTCTTACCAATCTTATACGATTCTTTGAATGTATGTTATGAGTATTAAAAAATCGATTTCTCTACCATCCTTATAGTCCTGGTGACTCAGTTAACATTTGTCTTGAGAAATTTCCTTTACAGTTGTATCTTCTTACTGGTAGGTGTAATGATGATTTCAAAGTTGGAATAAGATAGCAGTGATGACAACTGTTGAGTCCACAGAGGAGTTGAATTTTTCATCAAGACAACTTTAATTTGTGTCATGATAGGTATAGATTTGTCTTTTAAATGATTAGCATTTCAGAAGAGTGAAGGTGTAGGTTCAAGGTGTAAGGTGAAAGGGTAAGTTACTGGAAAAAGTGTAGAGGTGAAGAGATAAGTGGATATTGAATTTTTTGTCAAGGTAATAGATTTCCTGCAAGCTTTGTCGTTGTGATGAGGTTGGCTATTTAAGCAAGTTTAGAGGCTGATCATTTGTTGAGACATCAAACAGTGATGGACTTGGATTGTGGTGAAGCGACTCTGAAGTATAATGATGCTGTGTTGAAGTTAAGCTTTGATGAATGATTGGTTCAGAAGACGAATTCGAACCATTGTCTTAAATTTCTCATCACCTCTGAGTTCACTTTTGACTCTGTGCCTGTTGTGAGTGAAATAATAAAAGATAATAATTTGTTGTTAGTGGTTTTTAAGAAGGGAATATCAGGTTGACATTTGAATCCAGGCAAATAAATAGCATTTTTTAAAACAGAAACTGATAGACCCTTGACATTAAATAAACTTTTGCAAAATTTTCATGGTTTTAGAGTCGTGACTTTCATTGATTGTCTTTTATTCCTGCTTCTGGGAAATAGTGTTTCATCCCACACGCAGAAAATTCACAGCATTCTTGTGTTATGGCTCTTGACATAAATTTCACAAGTTTATGAATTTTGTGTTATTGTTGAATCAATTTTATATGCTGTACTATGAGTTTAAAACATTATTTTAAACCAATGATCTTTGGTATTTGTCCTCATTAACACATTTAGCACAATGAAATCTTACATCTATATAGTCTATGCGAATCCAATTTCTAAAAACCATAATATATACAATGCATATATATATAGATAACATTTGCACAAGATAATCTACGTGATATTATTAAAGGCTGGTATAATGTTTAAATTCTATATAATGTATGTGTGCAGGATGTTGAATATATGTCAATTACAATTAAACTGACTCATAATTGTGAATGATTTCTACTGTTATTTTTATGCCGTAAAGTAAAATGTTGTTCAGCAATGATAGGTAACTCATCTGCAGTATTTTCTCTTATAAATAGTCAGATTTAATTCATGCATTCTTATCATTTTTAATTATCACATTAGCCACTATTAAATCCATTGAATCTATAGGTGTAAGAGACACATAGCCTAATTTCTGCAATGTCAGAGTTGAAGATCTTGTAATGACATTAGTCAATAGTGTGCTACACCAATGATAATTCAAAATTGGAAACTTAGAATCGTATAGCATCAAGCCTGCAGGCTAGGTGAGGGTGTTATCCTCACTTACTTCATTTAAATGTCATTTCAGTTAAGTTTCCATCATTAAATAACATTTATTTTTTGAAGCGTGTCAGGATATCAGGACCGATTTGCAATGTTCTCTAGTGATCTCCAACAGAGCACATTGCAAATCTCTTCCGTTTATGAATGAGACTGTGCTGAAAGTTATTTTTTCGTTTTCTGTTATATTTCCTGTTCACTATGTTTTGCATTTTGTAAACTGTGACATGTATCTTTGTAATATTTTTCATATTGAGATTATAATCGACTTCAACTGATTGAAATAAGCTGTTTGAGCAATCTTTTTGCATGATCATTGAGGCATTATACATCTTTGGGAGATCAGTTATGTCATTTGTCAGATTTGAATGCACGAAAAGGTCCCCATGCTACTATTGCTATGAGTTTCTTCTGAGTATCTACAAGAATGAAAGAAATAGATGAGTCTTTTCAGTTACTTACCATGGAGAAAATTAGGCAAATAGATAGGTTGTTTTGGATTGCATTGTATAATGTGGCATGGTTTACTTGTGATTACTCCATGTTCAGACATGTAAGCAATATCATTATATGTGGTTAAATGAGACTTCATAGGTTACTTCCCTTTGGCAAATGGAAAATGATGATTAGATTAGATTAGATTAGATTAGATTAATACTAGTTCCATGGATCATGAGTACGATATTTCGTAATGATGTGGAACGAGTCGAATTTTCTAATACATGACATAATTAGGTTAATTTAACAACATACTTAAGTTAATATAACAACTTTATTTTTTTGTGTTTTTTGTTTTTCTTTTTTATTTTATTTTTTTTTTATTTTTTAAATATTTTTTTTCTTAATTTATATCTAAAAATTCCTCTATGGAGTAGAAGGAGTTGTCATTCAGAAATTCTTTTAATTTCTTCTTAAATACTTGTTAGTTTTAATCTTGAATAGTGAAGATCATCCTTTCTCTTAGTATTGTAGTTATGCACACTGCTATTACTTTTGAATTGGGTTTGGTTGTTAATAAGAAATTTCATAAGAGAGTATATATACTGAGAAGCTACTGTGAATATCCCTAGATCCTTAAATAAATGTCTGCAGGATGATCTTGGGTTGACTCCAGCTATTATTCTGATTACACGCTTTTGTGCAATAAATACTTTATTCCTCAGTGATGAATTCCCCCAAAATATGATGCCATATGAAAGCAATGAGTGAAAATAGGCGTAGTAAGCTAATTTACTAAGATGTTTATCACCAAAATTTGCAATGATCCTTATTGCATAAGTAGCTGAACTCAAACGTTTCAGCAGATCATCAATGTGTTTCTTCCAATTTAATCTCTCATCAATGGACACACGTAAAAATTTGGAATATTCTACCTTAGCTATATGCTTCTGATTAAGGTCTATATTTATTAATGGCGTCATACCATTCCCTGTACGGAACTGTATGTACTGTGTCTTATCAAAATTCAGTGAGAGTCCATTTACAAGGAACCACTTAATAATTTTCTGAAAGACAGTATTGACAATTTCATCAGTTAATTCTTGTGTGTCAGGTGTGATTACTAAACTTGTATCATCAGCAAAGAGAACTAACTTTGCCTCTTCATGAATACAGAATGGCAAGTCATTAATATATAATAAGAACAACAAAGGACCCAAGACTGTCCCTTGTGGAACCCCATGCTTGATAGTTCCCCAGTTTGAGGAATGTGCTGATCTTTGCATGTTACGAGAACTACTTATTTCAACTTTCTGCACTCTTCCAGTTAGGTACAAATTAAACCATTTGTGCACTGTCCCACTCATACCACAATACTTGACCTTGTCTAGCAGAATTTCATGATTTACACAATCAAAAGCCTTTGAGAGATCACAAAAAATCCCAATGGGTGGTGTTCGGTTATTCAGATCATTCAAAATTTGACTGGTGAAAGCATATATGGCATTTTCTGTTGAAAAACCTTTCTGGAAACCAAACTGACATTTTGTTAGTACTACATCCATCACACCAAACCCCAGAACTAACAATTCTACGGCAAGTCAGGCACTTCTCGCTCATGGCAAGAATAATACTTTAGCTAGAATAAATCAATTAAATTACCGAAAATCAAAAAAGACATTACAAGAATTAAGCCTATTCACAAATGTATATAAGCAAGTTTCTGATTTAAAATTCCGCTGTTTTTCTGAGATCTGTATTAAAATAATGAAGGTATACGCTATTTATTATATATTTCACTCGATGGAATGAAAAAAAGGACAATTAAACGAGATACTTTAACTTTGATTGTCCAAAAACGTTACGAGAATTAGGCCTATAAACAAATGTATATAGGCAAGTTTCTGATATAAAGTTACGCTGTTTTTCTGAAATCTGTATTACAACAATGAAGTTATACGCTATTTACGGTAGTTTACTTATTTGATACCGAGAAACTAGTTAAATTACCGTGAAACAAGAAACAAACACGTTTACAAAATTTAAGCCTAAGCGCGACTTCGCGAAGTTACGATCTTTTCGTGTTTTCTGAAAAAATACGCAAAGAAAAGTCAAACCTTTAATGGCAAGACTAAACGATACACTAATGCACGTATTTAATTTGTTGTCGGCCTTAAACTAAATTATATTCCTGTCTAAATCACTTAACTTTCTGGAAATGGTTTCTGGCGTCATTTACTCGGCGGCCATCTTGGCTCCAATGAGAGAAGTGAACATTACCTTTCCAACCAGTAATGCTGTAAACTTGAACTTATCCTACATCCCTGAATTAGGACATATTCATCGCATTGTTTGAAGTTGGATGTTGGGGACATATTATTCTGATTCACTTTGTGAGATTTATCTTTCTATTTGCTACTGTGAGAATCTATGTGGGCTTCTTAATCAACTGCATTACTTTTCTAGCAATATATTTGCATTAACAGTATTTTGTTCTAAATTATTTTTGTCCAGTGACATGCACCCATACCACTATATTTCTACCACTTATTGGTTCCAACTGTGCCACATAACTACTCAGAATTGTCAGTAACAATTAACTGTGTTCAGGCTGCAGTTATGAGCTGCTAACAATAAGTACCATTTACTTGTATGAAATTAGGTTGCGGATTCTGAAAGGTAGGTCGTCTACTGTTGATGAGGACGAGCTCTACTTGTTAAATGTACTGTGAGGTCATCTTGCTTCTTAGTGTGATATACTGTATAATAAATGAAAGCGGAGGGCTTGTTACCTGGGTTCTGGGGTAACTCATCTTCAGAAAAAGAAAATAGTCATTGCTCAGAAACTTGCTGTAAGAATAATATGTGGTGCTACCAATGCTCATGTTGTAGACATCTGTTTAAAGAGTTAGGCATTTTGACAACTTACTCACAGTGTATTTATTCCCTCATGAAGTTTGTTGTAAATAAATCACTGCAATTCAAAAGGAAAGTAGGACTGTTTTTAGCACAAAGAAAGATGCACAGTGCAGCAATCAACATTTTTGATCAGTTGTCCAATGATACAAAATCTCTGAAAAACAACAATGTTAAATTTGTAAACAAAACGAAAAAGTTTCTCCTTTAAGAACTTTATCTTTTTAATTTTTAAAAGGTGGTGGTTACGAATTACTAACAAATTTATTTTTTAAAAAAAAGCCATTGTTAACAGTCAGTTTATGGTCTTATATTCATACGAATGTGTTATGTGAATGTAGAACGACTCATTCGATATCACTGCGATCCATCATACAAATGATCCTTTGAGCTTGAAACTAATCAACTATCGAATCGTTGTATTGTATTGTATTGTATTGTATGTTAACCAGGGACCTAGAAACGACGGGGAGGCTCTGTCCCTGCCGCAGCCGCAGTGGTCCACAACCCCATGTCGACTACTGCAGTCCACTTCACCCCTCCGCCGCCCCACGCTGAACCCAGGGTTATTGTGCGGTTTGGCCCCCAGTGGACCCCCCAGGGAACATCTCACACCAGATGCGTGTAACCCATATGTTTTCGTGGTAGAGTAATGGTGGTGTACGCGTATGTGGAGAACTTGTTTGTGCAGCAGTCGCCAACATAGTGTAACTGAGGTGGAATAAGGGGAACCAGCCCGCATTCGCAGATGGGAAACCGCCTAAAAATCATCCACAGACTAGCTGATCCACTGGACCTCGACACAAATCCGCCGGGCGGATTCATGCCTGGGAACAAGCGCTCCTTCCCGCCCGGAAAGCAGTGCGTTAGACCACACGGCCAACCGGGCGGGCTAATGAGTCGTTACTTTTGATGGAAATTGTATGGTAAACTTGAGTTCTGATGTTGATGTTCCAAAAATGTTACTTTAATTATTCTTCAAAATGGCAAGTCAATGATTAGCTACATATCTAAAGAACATCCTCATCGGCATTACTTGGATCTGCAATCCAAAAGGAAACAGATTATCTAATTTTTGATCAGTTTTTTAGTAAACCCATGTTTGACATTAGGTGTTCCGAATCCATTTTTCATTGGTCTTAGATTAAACAAACGTGCGTGTCTGCGAACATTAAGTTAAATATTAGTGGTCAGATTGCGCTTCCAGTGGTTATCTGGGGCTGAAGGTTCACACCCATTGCATAATAATTCAGGGCTTTACTTTCACTGCTCACATGAATACACACACACACACACACACACACACACACACACACACACACACCTTTTAGTGTGAAGATATGTTTCTTAGAAGCAAACAGGCAACATTATTCATGAACTGACTCAGCATGTCTTTCTAAGTTGGCAATGAATCTCTCAAGATGACATTTTGAGGTTATTTGTTTCAGTGGCATAACGGTTACGAGAATGTGCTTGTCTCTGTGGGAGTCACACTTCATAGTGTGTAAGAGGTTCACAACTAAGGAATTTATTGCTAGCGCACTCGAGCAGATGTAGTTTCGATGGATTTCTTACACGCTGCCTGCGATATGTAAGCTATAAGAGAATCTCAGACCAGAGAGCAGTGTTGTCAGCAGTAGGAACTCTGTAGTAGTAGCAGTAAGTAGTAGTGAAGAGTCTGGTGTATCGAGTTGGCTGGGCCAGTCCTGGGGAGCGATGGCAGAGCCTGAGCATTGTATTATAAGGTAAAAGCAGCCTCGCGCATATGTAGTATTGTTATATCAAGTCCCATGTAAATGTTTTTAAAAAGAAATGTCTTAATAATAATTAACTTTTGACAATCATTCATCTCAATTTAAAGAATTTACTAATTTCTGCAATCCATGGTCATTCCAATTATTATAAAGAAAAATCAGTTGTTCTTTTTATACATGACAAATCTATCGGCCAGCATTGCACTGGGCTGTGCCAGAAAAATTTGTTATAGGAGCAGATATATATGCGTTATCCGGCGACCTTATTGAGGTAAGAATTTTTAATTTATTCAGTATGATCCTTCAGGGCCATGACACAGCACTGCTGACGTCCCAATTTACCGGTTTATATTCACAGTCAGTTAATTATTAAAAGGTTATTAGTGAGCCACAATTTTATTGAGAGATTAGTCACATTGTATTATTGGTATGTTATGGAATTCATTTATTGGGTGGTTACGCTGAATGTGAATGATATAATTGTATTTATATTTTTACTGTTGGGAGGTTTCGGAGCTTTATCTGTTGGAAGGTTACATTTGTCGACAGCCTGCCAGGATCGTATTTTTGTGAATTTCTGAGAAGTAGTCAGTTATATATCTACTGTTATTTACATAATAATAACCGTGGTTTGAATCTGGCGCAGCACATTTGCTAATTTGTCACTCCTTCAATCACGGATCATCGGCAATTTATTGCTCTTTGTTGTTATTGTATTTGTTCAATTTTTGCTTTGTCCTTGTTTGATTTTGTGCTTAACTTTGACTTGTGAAAATGCCACGAAAAACTGCTAACAGTACATCGCGATGCGCAATGAGTGAAAAAGCTGACTCGATTAATTTGACCGATAATACAAGCGACACTCAGTGTCATAATGATAATCCTCCAATTGTAGATAATCAGTGCGTGCCGACCACCAGTAATGATTTTCGTTCAAATGATGAACAAAAAATTCAACTATGTCAACACTTAATTTAACGACAATTGATGACGCGGCTCGTTCCATTACAATGAACGCTGCCCAGTTTGATACACCTGATTTCCAAAATTTACACAGTGAACAGATAAATGTTTGTAATGAAGATGAACAATGTAGTCAAAATGCGTCATATATATTTGATTCCGGTGTCATGGCCAACAGTGCACATCCAATTGGCAAACCTTTTTGTGAATCAGACAATGACCAAATGGTTACACAAAACGTGACACAAGCAGATACAACATCACACAGCACAGAGAAAAGAGTCGCTACTTTTGGCTTGGATCAAGTTATGGCACTATTACTACAACTCACTGAAAAATACGACAGCCATTTCAAACAACTTAATGAATCGTACAAACAACTCGATGAAAAATACGACAACCACTTGAAACAACTTAATGAAAATTTCAAACACTCCAATGAAACACAAGAAAACAATTA
The DNA here is from genome assembly GCF_021461395.2 of Schistocerca americana. Lineage (NCBI taxonomy): Eukaryota > Metazoa > Arthropoda > Insecta > Orthoptera > Acrididae > Schistocerca > Schistocerca americana. Next base: position 100,430,036 of record NC_060123.1, on the reverse strand, counting down.
TCAACAACTTATTGAAAGTTTCAAACAGTCGAATGAAAACCCCACAGGTCGTTTAAACAAATTAATGAATAACTTGACACCTCTGTTGAACAGCATAATGAAGAGATTACAGCCATTTCCCTGCAATGTGATGAAACTAAAGAACAATTATGTGAAGAAATTAAGGCTTGTGATAGGAATGGTAGCGAAGAGTTACGTAATACCCATGCAGCCACAACAAAATCACTTGGAGATGAAATTAGTGTGGTTGGTAAACAATGTTCAGAAAACGCAACACAGTTACGTGACGAGTATAAATTAACGTCAGCAGAACTTTCACGCACTCTGGATGCGAAAGTCGATAAGAAATTTGAACAACAGAACAGCCAAATTGACGAACGTTTTAAAGTGGCAGAAATGAAAAATGTTTCAGCCTCTAACACGTCACAGCGTATGCCTCATTCTGAACATTTGTCACACTCACACAGCCAGTATAACTTAGGTAATTTACGGAGAGTACGTGACTTAGATTCCGAACAGACACAGACAAACGGATTATGATACAATCCTGGACAAGTTCAGACATTCAGAGACGATAGTTTTGATTACAAACACTTTCTATCGTTGAGAAAATTTAAAGTGTTTAAGAATGACAGAACACAAATACACTCTTTGGACTGGATACAACAATTTGCTTTTGAATTTTCCCCGGCATTGTCTGTAACACAGAAACTAAAATTTGTTTGCAGTGCGTATGGGACCTCAGGGGATTCATTACACTTCGATGAATATGTGGCGTAGTGTGCACAGGGCTCCGAGCCGCAGTAGTGCTATTTCTTCTTTAGTTTTCTGCACTGCTGCCTACTCTTTTACTATCCTTTATATCTATCAAAACAGTAAACGAGTAAAGAACACCTGATATGACAAGTTTTACCGAAAGTTACAGTTTCCATTAGGCACTCCCGAAATGACAAGAAATACCAGCATAATTTTAATAACAAACAAAATTTTAATCATCAGTATGTACAAAATTTTCAGCAATAGCAGACAACAATAGAGGGTTTTCACCACAACCGCAACAAAACCAGCCGGTTAGTATACCTAACCAACAACGTGGTTTACAAGGTCAACCAAACTTTAATGTTCCGCCGCCTACACGTATAGCGTCGGCTCCACCAAATAGTAACACACAACAACAAGGAAATCACTATGTACAGAAAAACATCATTTCAATTCCTATCGCAATGCGCCGTATAGCAATGATTATTATGACAGACGTAAAAGTAATGAGCACAGTTTTTAGCGCACGTTTGGTAAAAGTCTATCTTACCAGCAGCAGAGTCATCCGCAACAACAGATTATTTTGAATGAACAAGACAGTCGGTATCATCCCGAACCTAATACGTCAGGACGAAGTAACAGAACAGTTCAAATAGTCGAAATGCCACAGCATCCTCCTGCAAATAACAGCACGTCAGAAAGAATTTGACTAGACACAGTACAGGTTGCATCTTCCAGCAGCGTAAGCAATACTTTTGACACACAGAATCTTCTTCACGAAAATATTATTACCTTTGACGACATCCGAGACACACTTTTACATGAAAAACCGGTTATTCAAAGAAACCTTTCCCACCCTGTTATTGAAGTAAAGATTGGATCATCCACATTTTCAGCAGTAATTGATTCTGGATCATCTATGTCAGTTGTTGTTGTTGTGGTCTTCAGTCCTGAGCCTGGTTTGATGCAGCTCTCCATGCTACTCTATCCTGCGCAAGCTTCTTCATCTTCCAGTACTTACTGCAACCTACATCCTTCTGAATCTGCTTAGTGTATTCATCTCTTGGTCTCCCTCTACGATTTTTACCCTCCACGCTGCCCTCCAATTCTAAATTTGTGATCCCTTGATGCCTCAGAACATGCCCTACCAACCGATCCCTTCTTCTTGTCAAGTTGTGCCACAAACGCCTCTTCTCCCCAATTCTATTCAATACCTCCTCATTAGTCACGTGATCTACCCATCTAATCTTCAGCATTCTTCTGTAGCACCACATTTCGAAAGCTTCTATTCACTTCTTGTCCAAAATATTTATCGTCCATGTTTCACTTCCATACATGGCTACACTCCATACAAATACTTTCAGAAACGACTTCCTGACATTTAAATCTATACTCGATGTTAACAAATTTTTCTTCTTCAGAAACGCTTTCCTTGCCATTGCCAGTCTACATTTTATATCCTCTCTACTTCGACCATCATCAGTTATTTTGCTCCCCAAATAGCAAAACTTCTTTTCTACTTTAAGTGTCTCATTTCCTAATCTAATGCCCTCAGCATCACCCGACTTAATTCGACTACATTCCACGATCCTCGTTTTGCTTTTGTTGATGTTCATCTTATACCCTCCTTTCAAGACACTGTCCATTGCGTTCGATAGCACTTCCAAGTCCTTTGCTGCCTCTGACAGAATTACAACCTCAACGTTTTTATTTCTTCTCCATGGACCTTAACACCTACTCCGAATTTTTCTTTCGTTTCCTTTACTGCTTGCTCAATATACAGATTGAATAACATCGGGGACAGGCTACAACCCGGTCTCACTCCCTTCCCAACCACTGCTTCTCTTTCATGTCCCTCGACGCTTATAACTGCCATCTGGTTTCTGTACAAATTGTAAATAGCCTTTTGCTCCTTGTATTTTACCCCTGCCAGAATTTGAAAGAGAGTATTCCGGTCAACATTGTCAAAAGCTTTCTCTAAGTCTACAAATGCTAGAGACGTAGGTTTGCCTTTCCTTGATCTTTCTTCAAGACGAGGCATAAGGTCAGTATTGCCTCACATGTTCCAACATTTCTACGGAATCCAAACTGATCTTCCCCGAGGTCGGCTTCTATCAGTTTTTCCATTCGTCTGTAAAGAATTCGCGTTAGTATTTTGCAGCTGTGACTTATTAAACTGATACTTCGGTAATTTTCACATCTGTCAACACCTGCTTTCTTTGGGATTGGAATTATTTTATTCTCCTTGCAGTCTGGGGGTATTTCGCCTGTCTCATACATCTTGCTCACCAGATGGTAGAGATTTGTCATGACTGGCTCACCCAAGGCCGTCAGTAGTTCTAATGGAATGTTGTCAACTCCCGGGGCCTTGTTTCGACTCAGGTCTTTCAGTGCTGTGTCAAAATCTTCACGCAGCATCGTATTTCGCATTTCATCTTCATCTACATCCTCTTCCTTTTCCACAATATAGGCCTCAAGTATATCACCCTTGTATAGACCCTCTATAAACTCATTCCACCTTTCTGCTTTCCCTTATTTGCTTAGAACTGGGTTTCCATCTGAGCTCTTGATATTCATACAAGTCGTTCTCTTTTCTCCAAAGGTCTCATTAATTTTCCTGTAGGCGGTATCTATCTTACCCCTAGTGAGATGAGTCTCTACATCCTTACATTTGTCCTCTAGCCATCCCTGCTTAGCCATTTTGCACTTCCTGTCGATCTCATTTTTGAGACTTTGTATTCCTTTTTGCCTGCTTCATTTACTGCATTTTTATATTTTCTCCTCTCATCAATTAAATTCAATATTTCTTCTGTTACCCAATGATTTCTACAAGCCTTCGTCTTTTTATCTACATGCTCGTCTGCTGCCTTCACTGCTTCGTCCCTCGGAGCTACCCATTCTTCTTCTACTGTATTTCTTTCCCCCATTCCTGTCAATTGTTCCCTTGCACTCTCCCTGAAACTCTCTACAACCTCAGTTTATCCAGGCCCCATCTCTTTAAATTCCCACCTTTTTGCAGTTTCTTCAGTTTTAATCTACAGTTCATAGCCGGACTAAGTGGCCGTGTGGTTCTAGGCGCTACAGTCTGGAGCCGAGCGACCGCTACGGTTGCAGGTTCGAATCCTGCCTCGGGAATGGATGTGTGTGATGTCCTTAGGTTAGTTAGGTTTAATTAGTTCTAAGTTCTAGGCGACTGATAACCTCAGAAGTTAAGTCGCATAGTGCTCAGAGTCATTTGAAAAATTTTACAGTTCATAACTAATAGATTGTGGTCAGAGTGGTCAGGTCTTACAGTTTAAGACCTGGTTCCTAAATCTCTGTCTTCCCATTATATAATCTATCTGATACCTTTTAGTATCTCCAGGGTTCTTCCATGCATACAACCTTCTTTCATGAGTCTTCAACCAAGTGTTAGCTATGATTAATTTATGCTCTGTGCAAAATTCTACCAGACGGCTTCCTCTTTCATTTCTTACTCCCAATCCATATTCACCTACTATGTTTCCTTCTCTCCTTTTTCCTACTGTCGAATTCCAGTCACCCATGACTATTAAATTTTCGTCTCCCTTCACTACCTGAATAATTTCTTTTATCTCATCATACATTTCTTCAATTTCTTCATCTGCAGAGCTAGTTGGCATATAAACTTGTACTACTGTAGTAGGCATGGGCATCGTGTCTATCTTGGTCACTATAATGCGTTCACTATGCTGTTTGTAGTAGCTTACCCGCACTCCTATTTTTTTATTCATTATTAAACCTACTACTGCATTACCCCTATTTGATTTTGTGTTTATAACCCTGTATTCACCTGACCAAAGTCTTGTTCCTCTTGCCATCGAACTTCACTAATTCCCACTATATCTAACGTTAACCTATCCATTTCCCTTTTTAAATTTTCTAACCTACCTGCCCGATTAAGGGATCTGACATTCCACGCTCCGGTCCGAAGAACGCCAGTTTTCTTTCTCCAGATAACGACGTCCTCCCTAGTAGTCCCCGCCCGGAGATCCGAATGGGGGACTATTTTACCTCCAGAATATTTTACCCAAGAGGACGCCATCATCATTTAACCATACAGTAAAGCTGCATGCCGTCGGAAAAAATTACGGCTGTAGTTTCCCTTTCCTTTCAGCCGTTTGCAGTACCAGCACAGCAAGGTCGTTTTGGTTAGTGTTACAAGGCCAGTTCAGTCAATCATCCAGACTGTTGCCCCTGCAACTACTGAAAAGGCTGCTGCCTCTCTTCAGGAACCACACGCTTGTGTGGCCTCTCAACAGATATCCCTCCATTGTGGTTGCACCTACGATACAGCTATCTGTATCGCTGAGGCACGCAAGCCTCCCCACCGATGGCAAGGTCCATGGTTCATGGGGGGAGGAGAGTCAGTTATAAATGAAGAAACATTCAACGAATGTAACAAAGAGGACACCTATCCTACGTTACCATTAGGCAAAACTAAAGTAAAAGGAGCAGTATCTGGTAAAGGAGTAGATGTAAAATTACAGACACACTTATCATTTTCTACTGCAGGTCAATCGTTCCACTCAAATTTTTGGATTGTTCCCTTATTGACAAGAGACGTTATTTTAGGTACGAATTTTTTGGTACAACATGACGCAATTATTGACATTCAAAATTCCTATTTAATGTTAAAGGATGAAAAAGTACAACTGGCATTAGAATTTCAGCACTCTTTATCTGCAGAAGAACAAACAATTAATCGGACAGAGGTCCTTTCTACATCACGTAACATAGACTGTCATTCCACATTGTTCACAGATACGTACGTACACAACTATAATACAGCAGACGAAGCCGACTACGACGTTATGCAAATGATTTCAGATAAAGTAAAACAGAGCAGTCAAATACAGATGATGAACGTACAGAGCTACACAAAATTCTTTTAAAGCAAGCTCCAGTTTTTTACAACATCCCTGGTACTATGTCCGGTTTCAGGTATGAATTTCAAGTTGAACAGCACGACACATTTAAAGCTAAACATTATCCCATTCCATACATTCACAGAGAACTTGTTAAGAAAGAATTGCAAATTATGCTTGACCAAGGAATTATTGAACCGGCAGTTAGTCCTTACATAAACCCGCTCCATATTGTTAAGAAAAAGGATGGCTTACTTGGCCTCGTCATGTCAACGATATTATCATTAATGAAACAGATCGCCCACAGACACTAGAAGAGCTTCTACAGAAATTTCATGGTACTGCTGTTTATTCCACATTAGATTTGAAATCGGGATTTTGACAAATTCAGCTCCATCCGAACTGTAGAAAGTACACAGCATTTCTCTGTTTTGGTGACTGTTATCAATTTTGCAAATTACCGTTCGGTTTAACAATTTCTTCAGCAGCATTTATTCGCAGTTTGAATACTATACTTCCGACAAAACTTATAGACAGAATCACAACGTATGTAGACGACATCCTTATCGCAGAAGCTAACTGGTCTGAACACAATTTGATTCTTGATCAACTGTTACAAACTTTTCGTGCACAAGGACTCACAGTTAATCTTAGCAAATCACACTTTGGCAAAACTTCCATAAAATTTCTTGGACATGTAATTTAAGCAGCTTCTGCATTGCGCCTGACCCAGAAAAACTTCAAGCTTTACGAGACATTACTGATCCAACGACAAAGAAACAACTACGCAGCTTTCTGGGATTAATTAACGTTTTCCGTAAATTTATTCATTACGCTGCTTTAGACACCCCTAGATTATGCCACTTGACGGGTAAAAACACCATTTGGTCCTGGGATACCCAAGCACAGTCTGAGATTGTTAATCTGAAACATGCCTTGTTGAACACAGGGCTTTTATCACACCCAGATCCTACCAGAAATTTTTCCATTGCCACCGACAGTTCTAACACCGCTTTAGGGGTACACATTTTTCAGGAAATTGAAGAAGACGTTACTACAGTAATTAAAAACATAGCCTTTGCCAGTCGCATTCTGACACCTGCTGAACAACACAGAATGTTTCAAGTTCTGTAACAGAATAATTTTCTGTTACAGAACTTGAAACATTATGTGTTGCATGGGCATTTACGAGATTTAAGCATTTTCTTTATGGAAGACATACTACCGTTACACAGAGCATAGAGCTATATAGTTTTTACTTTCCGCTAAATTTACACATGACAGATTAAGCAGATCGAAACTTTATTTACAGGAATTTAATTTTACAGTTGTTCACATTCCCGGTACACAAAATATTGTAGCAGACGCATAATCCCGTTCTCCCAGCAACAACAGCAAGACATCGCAACCAACTTCTGCCAAACAAATTCTAGCGTCATGTATATTCAACAAGTTGCATATGAAAATTTCATTTCGTCATCGTTACGAGACATAGCACAAGAGCAGAGCTAAGATAACGAGTAGAAAGAAATTAAATACCTTTGGCAAGATAGGAATAACGTTACCATTAGAAACCATTACACTGTACGCAATAACATTCTGCTTCGCCGCTCTCACCCTGACAGCAACAATTGGCTATTATGTATTCCTTACGAGGTGGTTAACAAATTAATTTGGTATACTCATTTAAGTTACGTACGTTACGGAGCCAGAAAATGTTTTCTTATACTGAGACAGAACTGTTATTTTGCCAACATGGAGAAACGTATTCGACGAGTTTTAGCGTCATGTAAAATCTGTCAGAAAGCTAAATCAGACACGACTTCACATATTCCTCCGTTACATCCCATAGTACCCGTTAAATTGAGACACATGGCCGCTGTAGACATTTTTGGTCCGATTCCCAGAACTAATAAGTGGTTTTTGTTACATCTTTGTCGCTGTTCAACTCACTTCGAAATTTGTTACCTTCACGCCGTTACGCAAAGCTACTGCTAAATCTATTTTGAATGCAATTGTAAAACATTTTTTATTTCATATAGGGCTTGTATTGAAAGTAATTTCCGACAATGGACCACAATTTCGATCTGTGATATGGACACGTATGTTACGCTAGAAACATTTCTCCGATCTACATATCCAGGTATCACGCTTCATCGAACCCTTCTGAACGACTGATGAAAGAAATTGGTAAACGATGTAGAATATACTGCCATAAAAGACATATTGATTGGGATACACACATACTCTGATGTAATTAACTCCACACCAAATGAATCTACTATGCTATCTCCGACTGTTGCATTGAAAAATGTTGAACTACCTAACAAAATTAAAGAATTAGTATCTTTTCCTACATCTCGTCGACTACGCCACCATGAAATAATTGATATTGCGCTCAACAACATCAAACGTGCCGCAAAGCGCCGGAGTAGACAGCAAAAACAGGTTTGTACACGCCGTGACTTTCACATTGGACAGAAGATATTAGTATGCGCACACTATTTATCCAACAGAGGAAAGAGTAGATGCAGTAAATTTGAACTTCTATACGCAGGTTCATATATAATTCGCAACATTCCTCACCCCAATGTAGTACATGTCGAAACTTTGAGAACCATAAAAAGCAAGGGCAATCATCATATTCCCAATATTAAACCCGTTATTGAATGAACATACTTTACGATTTATCACGCTGTAATGCCATTTCCAGATATTTATATGACCACTTACCGATGATGACGGTATTTTTTCTTGGCAAGTGCCCGGCAAGGTAAGGTTAGCAGGTCGCTTTTCTTGTCGTTAGACATCAGACCATGCACATTTTCCATTTTTTGTGTATGTATGATTGTTTCCCTAGCGAAAGTAGAATTTTGTCTGTATGCACTATGAAATCTTTAAGATATAACAAACAGCAGTTCACTTTGACATTTTCCTTATGATATCTCAATATCTTGACTATTCCACATTTTTTGCTACTACATTATGATACTTTTTGTACATTTTTGCACTTGAAAATTGTCAGTGGTTTTGACATAATACGTTTTCTATCATGCTATGCTGTATGCTTAATTATATCACTAGAAACAAGTTTTTATTTAATGGGTATATGTATTAAATGCAAGATATTAATCCATATTCATCATTTTCAGAAAGCAATAATGTGTAAAGGAAATTAATTAATCAAACCCCAGTGGTTTACTATTAAATGGAAATTTCACCATCGGAATGAACGAAAGAAAATACAATACCGTGTCATGAAGAGTAAATTGATCAGAATTAACAAGCATTAACAAGAATATACTATACACATCATATAATAGCAGTCTTAACTAATTATTTTTCTTTCAGAATACGAGGCGATTGACGCAGGCTGTCAGAAGAAATACACATGTTAATTTTAGTGATGAAATATGCTAGAAGTAAGAAACTCTATACTATATGAAATAATGAATAGTTGTATGAAGTAAATGGCAATATGAATATGAATAATGAAGTCTATTTTTTCAGATGATAATAAATGATGATGAATAGTTGTATGATGAATATGGCAATACGAATAATTAAGTTTTTCTTTGCAGGTGATGATAATGATGAAGTACATGGTTATATGAATAATGAAGTTTTTCTTTGCAGATAATGATAATGATGAGGTTTATATTTTGTATTAGTTAAGAGATGCTACATAGTTATTTAAGTATTTATTGCAGCTGTTTTTGACAGTATGTCTTATGTTGCATAGTTTAATGACTGAATGTTTTGGGAAAGCCAGCTAGAGAACATACATACAAGTTTCATTACCCATTATTTCAAAGCTTACTACTTTTCAGCACAATATAAATTTTTTCTTTCAGGTCAATAACCCATTTTGTATTTTTTTTTCAGGAGAAGCTTTTCGTGATATTAATATGCTATAAGCAGTTAGTCATTAAACCTGTTCTAATACTTGCATTTTTTTTACCCAGTTGCGCATGTCATTAATGAATGTGATCATATATACTCTACTTGTTTCATAACCTTGCTCCAGCTGACTCATGACGAATGACGTTATTAATCCTTATTTCCAGCAATAAGTCAAAATCAAATATTTTCATGTCCCAGCAACTGACTATCGATGCCAACACAATGCATTGCTAGCACAAAAAAAATATTATTATGAGTCCCAAATATTATCATTATACAACTAAATAATGCTACCAGTTTAAGATATATTTCTAGTCCTAAATATATTCCAAATTTTTCTGATGTATTGAATCTATTATATCTATGTATTATTGGACTACAGGCCTTGAGTAATAGTTAAACGTGTTACATTTTAAATATGTCTTATGTCACTTGCATGATATCATATATAAACACTAACAGCTTGATGCTACATGCAATAACTCTTGTTTCGAATGATGACTTCTGAGTAATACTGAATGATGTTTTGTAATAATGCATATATGCTATGCCAATAATTACTGTAATGAGAAGACTTATGACGCCAATAATTACTGTAATCAGATGACTTATGAATAATGTTCTGTAATAATTACTGTAATGAGATGACTTATGCATAAATGCTATGCCAATAATTACTGTAATAAGACGACTTAAGATTAATGTTCTGTAATACTCCATACATAGTACATAAATGTTTAGTAACTAGCCAATGAGTGCCAATAATTATTCAAATTGGTTGATACACTAGTGTAAGTCTGAATGATGACTAACATAAAACTTAATGTCCCTCACCTTCTGACCTACTTACTGGCAATTACTGCATTATCCGTATGTCCTGTTCATCCTCATGATCATGGAGCACTATATTTGGTTTTTGCACTAATTCTACGTTGATGTAAGAGTATGGATTGTACAAGAATGTGGTGTTGACGTATCAAGCTGTCCGCTGCCTTCAACGATGGAAATGTTATTATGGTGCTACTGTTTGGTGTACCTAATGTACTACCAAAATGATAACATACAATATTAAAACAACATTTCAGTGTCTTGGCTACACTGATAAATACTTCAGGGAAGAGAACTTCAGATTGTCTCACTTGGTGTTGTGCTTCTGTAGAAAGATATGGACTTTCAGTGCAGCTACGTGCAACCTACTGTGGTACAACCATGATGCTATCCTTCCCATCCTTTCCTAGTTCTTGTAAAAATGATAAAGACTTTTACGGTGCGTGTGCACTTATTTCATTTCTCAATTTGTTTAAATTCAAGTATAATGGTAAAGACTTATTCAGTGCATGTCCACTTTATTTCATTTCTCAATATATTTAAATTCTTGTCAAATGCCAAAGACTTTTACAGTGCATGTGCACTTCATTTCATTTGTTAATATGATCAGTTCTCCTAAATATGCTTAAGACTTATACAGTGTGCGTGGACTTAGTGTCATATGTTAATATATTTTGTACTCGTTGCATATACACTTTGCCATTTCTTAATATGTTCTGCACTCAGTGCGTGTGCACTATATTTCATTTCTTAATATGTTCTGTTCTTATATTATTCATCAGTAATATTATATATATATATATATATATATATATATATATATATATATATGTATGTGTGTGTGTGTGTGTGTGTGTGTGTGTGTGTGTGTGTGTGTGTGTATACTCTCTGACTGTAGGCTTAGTAAACTAAATAGATTACAGAAAAATTTGTTGCTCATGGCAAGTCCAATTGACTCACCATCAGTGCCAAATTTTTGCGCCCTCCCCCCCCTCCAGTGGAGGGTTATATGTAAGAGGTCTATGACTAAGGAATTTATTGCTAGCACACTCAAGCAGATGTAATTTCGATGGATTGCTCACACGCTGGCTGCGATATGTAAGCTATAAGAGAATCTCAGACCAGAGAGCAATGTTGTCAGCAGTAGGAACTCTGTAGCAGTAGCAGTAAGTAGTAGCGAGGAGTCTGGTGTATCGAGTTGGCTGGGCCAGTCCTGGGGAGCGATGGCGGAGCCTGAGCATTGTATTATAAGGTAAAAGCAGCCTCGCGCATGTGTAGTATTGTTATATCAAGTCCCATGTAAATGTTTTTAAAAAGAAATGTCTTAATAATAATCTTTCCTATAAAAATTAACTTTTGACAATCATTCATCTCAATTTAGAGAATTTACTAATCTCTGCAATCCATGGTCATCCCAATTATTGTAAAGAAAAATCAGTTGTTCTTTTTATACATGACAAATCTATCGGCCAGCATTGCACTGGGCTGTGCCAGAAAAATTTGTTATAGGAGCAGATATATATGCGTTATCCGACGACCTTATTGAGGGAAGAATTTTTAATGTATTCAGTATGACCCTGCAGGGCCATGATGCAGAACTGCTGACAATTTACCAGTTTATATTCACAGTCAGTTAATTATTGAAAGGTTATAAGTGAGCAACAATTTTATTGAGACATTAGTCACATTGAATTATTGGAAGGTTACAGAATTCATTTATTGGGAGGTTACGCTGAGTGTGAATCATATAATTATAGTTTTACTGTTGGGAGGTTTCGGAACTTTATCTGTTGGGAGGTTATAAGTGATGTGAATAATTGACATCAGTTCCAATTGGATTGGAAGTTTAGTAATTAAATATCCTTTATGTGATGAACACAATCTCAGTGATAACTACTGGACTGTTTTTCATTCCAAAACACTTTTCATTTCCATTACTTATGTTCATGTCACTATAAATACTGCAAGACAATTTTGACACAGAGTAAAAAAAAATCAACAAGCTGAAATGGACTGAGTACTGAGGATATTAATAAATGAGCTAAAAATGTTGAACTGCTTTTGAAATGGCTTATTTTTTAGTTAAATTTTCTGATATCTGTGTATTGTCACGTTCTATGTCCAATCGCCTACATCATTTTACCTTCTGTCAAATCCTCTTCTGTGGAATGTCTCCAACAATTCTTCACATATAATGGCAATGCCAAGGCACCACAGTGTATCTGAGAAAATCACACAATCAGAATCAAATATGAATTGCCTTCTTTATTCACACTCAGTGGGAACAATGAACTAGGCAGTCTCACAAAGCTCTGTAATCGTCGATGGCTAAAGAACAGAAAAGTAACAGTAACTGTTTCTCTCAATAGTGGGTAGGCCGTGGAGCTAGTCGACAGAATGTTGTATTTCTTTCGTAACTGCCTGCTGTGTTGGACTCTTAGTCGGTTCATACTGCTCCTGTAACAGTACAACCATATAGGAGCTCACCACCTCAGCTACCTGCAAATGAAAGAAATCCACATTATTACAAAAACGTATAGTGAACACCATGAACAGAAAATCAATGCACTTTCTAACTGGTTGTCTTTCCCCTTTTAAACACTTTCTACTTTTACTGACTTCTAGATTAGGTCATTTCTGTTCAGATATTGTTAGATAACCCAATTTGCTTACAGTCTCTTTCACCTGTCAAGATGCAAATGGGAAATGGTTTGCAATGTCGTCTCAGCATTGTTTGAGGACCTGTAAGATAGTTTGTGTTTCCCATTATTCATTTTTGGGTAGTCCATGACAGAGAAAAATCTCCATATTCTCAGTTTCGTATCAGGTTTGAATTTCTTAGATAATTAAAATGTGGGTGCTTCATGTGAACAGTACTGTTTCCAATTATTACTGAAGCTCCTAGAACTGCTTGGTCATAGTGGCCAGCCAACTTCAACTCAAATAATGCTTTACTTTCAGAATGCGGAAACATCAAAGTATAAATATCATTATTCGATTACTTGATAGCTTGAATCACACTGTAGTTTGCGAGGGCTCAGTTTTCTACATCTCCATTCATTTTTGTTCAGGCAAGAATACAGACATTCATCAGTTCGTTCACTGATATAATCAGGCCAATCATCACCTTTGTAGCCCTTGATTATGAGCTGCAATTGCCCCCCTTTTGACTAAATGATGCGCATTGTATATATATATATATATATATATATATACATATATATATATATATATATATATATATATATATATACTCCTGGAAATTGAAATAAGAACACCGTGAATTCATTGTCCCAGGAAGGGGAAACTTTATTGACACATTCCTGGGGTCAGATACATCACATGATCACACTGACAGAACCACAGGCACATAGACACAGGCAACAGAGCATGCACAATGTCGGCACTAGTACAGTACCTTTCGCAGCAATGCAGGCTGCTATTCTCCCATGGAGACGATCGTAGAGATGCTGGATGTAGTCCTGTGGAACGGCTTGCCATGCCATTTCCACCTGGCACCTCAGTTGGATCAGCGTTCGTGCTGGACGTGCAGACCGCGTGAGACGACGCTTCATCCAGTTCCAAACATGCTCAATGGGGGACAGATCCGGAGATCTTGCTGGCCAGGGTAGTTGACTTACACCTTCTAGAGCACGTTGGGTGGCACGGGATACATGCGGACGTGCATTGTCCTGTTGGAACAGCAAGTTCCCTTGCTGGTCTAGGAATGGTAGAACGATGGGTTCGATGACGGTTTGGATGTACCGTGCACTATTCAGTATCCCCTCGACGATCACCAGCGGTGTACGGCCAGTGTAGGAGATCGCTCCCCACACCATGATGCCGGGTGTTGGCCCTGTGTGCCTCGGTCGTATGCAGTCCTGATTGTGGCGCTCACCTGCACGGCGCCAAACACGCATACGACCATCATTGGCACCAAGGCAGAAGCGACTCTCATCGCTGAAGACGACACGTCTCCATTCGTCCCTCCATTCACGCCTGTCGTGACACCACTGGAGGCGGGCTGCACGATGTTGGGGCGTGAGCGGAAGACGGCCTAACGGTGTGCGGGACCGGAGCCCAGCTTCATGGAGACGGTTGCGAATGGTCCTCGCCGATACCCCAGGAGCAACAGTGTCCCTAATTTGCTGGGAAGTGGCGGTGCGGTCCCCTACGGCACTGCGTAGGATCCTACGGTCTTGGCGTGCATCCGTGCGTCGCTGCGGTCCGGTCCCAGGTCGACGGGCACGTGCACCTTCCGCCGACCACTGGCGACAACATCGATGTACTGTGGAGACCTCACGCCCCACGTGTTGAGCAATTCGGCGGTACGTCCACCCGGCCTCCCGCATGCCCACTATACGCCCTCGCTCAAAGTCCGTCAACTGCACATACGGTTCACGTCCACGCTGTCGCGGCATGCTACCAGTGTTAAAGACTGCGATGGAGCTCCGTATGCCACGGCAAACTGGCTGACGCTGACGGCGGCGGTGCACAAATGCTGCGCAGCTAGCGCCATTCGACGGCCAACACCGCGGTTCCTGGTGTGTCCGCTGTGCCGTGCGTGTGATCATTGCTTGTACAGGCCTCTCGCAGTGTCCGGAGCAAGTATGGTGGGTCTGACACACCGGTGTCAATGTGTTCTTTTTTCCATTTCCAGGAGTGTATATATATATATTGTGTGTGTGTGTGTGTGTGTGTGTGTGTGTGTGTGTGTGTAATAAAGGAGAGTAAACTTAATCTAATGTCTAAATATTAAGCCTTTATATTACAATTTAAAACAGGGAATTGGCTTCTTTTTCTGTCATGAGTCTTCTGACTGATTTGACGTGATCCACCACTAATTCCATTCCTGTGCCAACCTCTTCACCTCAGAGAAGCGCTTGCAACCTAAGTCATCAATTATTTTCTGAATGTATTGCAATCTCTGTTTTCTCTACAGGTCCATATAGTACCACGGAATTTATTCCCTGATGTCTTAACAGATATCCTACCATCATCTACCTTCTTATTTTCAGTGTTTTCCACATAGTGCTTTCCTTGCCGATTTTTCAGAGAACGTCCTCATTCCTTACCTTATCAGGCCACCTGATTTCCAGCATTCTTCTGTAGCCCCACATCTCAAATACTTCGATTCTCCTCTGATCCGGTTTTCCAAAAGTCCATGTTTCACTAGAATACAATTCTGGGCCACAGGTGTACATTCTCACATATATGATAGGAATACTGGTAATGCAGTGGATTTAGTAGACACGAAAACGTTCAATAAAATGGTAAACTGTTTTGTAGCGCAGCCAGAGAATGAGCTTCCAAATAAATGAGGAACCAAGTGGACTGAAGAAAGAGAAACAGCTCATGAAGAAAGAATGAGAGCCATGTAGAAGATGAAGAAAACGAATCTGTGTGATCCAGTAGCGCACATACATAAATAATAGCTAATGTTGTCATGTGAGTGAACCAGTTCATATATAGATGTTAACATTATTTTCAGACACTCACCCACAGAGGTGACTTGCAAATAAGTAATAAAAGATATTACATTATATACACACTTCTCTACATTGTAAAATTATTTTTGCAGTAAATAACACTTACAAAATTTCTGAAATTTTTGTTATTATCGTTATTATATTATCACACAAATGTATGACCATGACTGTTTTGCTTAAGGTAGTATTTTTGGAGTGTCCTCTCACTGATACTGTTCCACATATTCTTTGGCAGAAAGTTTACATTTTAGTATAGAGTGTAATTCACAGCTGATCTTTACCTAATGTGTCATCGAATGATCATCTGCATTTTTCATAGTACTGTATTATTAATCAATCTGTTGGTCTGCAAGTGTAGGTGCAAATGTCCATATTTCTAAATTTTGGAATTATGGGCACAATGTATAAGCTGTTTCATAATAAATAACACAGTGCCTAATTTACAGCAAATGTTCTCTTTATTTTGTCTCCATTGGGGCTTACATACATAAATGTGTGTGTTTGTGTGTGTGTGTGTGTGTGTGTGTGTGTGTGTGTGTGTGTGTGTATGTGTATGTGTATGTGTATGTGTTTGTGTCTCCTAAACCACTGGTTCGATTTCAACCTAAGTTGATACACAAAATGTAGTGTGGAAAGAAGCACTGTGGGGTAAGAATCATATAGCTCCCATTGGGTGGAGATGAACACACAAAGGGCAGGAGGGGAGAGCAGGAGGAGGAGATGGACAAAGAGATGGAAGAGGAGGAGACAGAGGGGGAGAAAGAGGACAGGGAGAAGAGGAGAAGGAGTAGGTAGAGGGATATTGGGAATGGAGGAGATGGAAAGAGAGAGTAGGGGGTGGAGTGGATGGATAGATACAGGGAGAGGAGATGGGAAAAGAGGTGAAAGAGGAAATGAACAGAGTTGAGGAAAGTGGAGATGAACAGAGAGAGGTGGGGGTGAAAGAGGTGGATCGACACAGGGTGGAGGAAGATATGGAAAGAGAAAGGGGGAGGAGAAGATGGCTAGAGAGAGTGGAGGGAGCAGGAGATGGGCAGAGGGCTGGAGGAGGAGTTAGAGGGAAAGAGGTGGGAGTGGGAGATAGAGACAAGGGGGAGCAGCAGATGTGTACAACAGATGTAACATTTGTGTGTGCAAGTGAAGCTGTGGGTAAAAAGCTAGATGTCCAGTTCTGTCTATTGTAATTCCCAAAAATATTTACAGATGTAACTTTTCCTAGTCTTGTTTAATGGAAAAATACTTTCGGCCTTCATATTCTTTTTTACAGAACAATGTGAGAATTGCTTTTTAATTTATGATTGAATCAGCCAGTATATTCATGAAGTGCAGGAACCAACGAAACCGATTTCTCTTAACACCTGCCATTTGGTATAACATACCATTGTGTGAAGTATACTACATAAACCCAGCGTGCAGAAGCTGCAGCCTCTAAAAGACATAGCGCACCAACCTTGTCTGACAGCTCGTCCATCGCTCACAGTTACTTGAGACAGCGGGTGTCTGCAGTTGATATATCTCACCCAGGGGCGTCCCAGATGTGCTGGCCAGGTCTGCGATAAGGTTTCATCATCGTGAAGTGACCACACACCATTTGGACGCAGTTCTGTAACGTTGCACTGATGCATTGTCTTGCTGGAGTTACAGATTGTGAAGTGTATTCTGCAAGCGAATGTACATGATCGTACAATACGTGGGTTTTTTTATTCATTGGTAATGTGTTCGTGTTTGACACACTAGGGACTATATTTCACCCGATGTAAATATACCCTTCACGAGATGCCTCCTCCATCTACTTGAATGGGGCTAGTGCTGGGAAGTCTAGCTCGTCTCTGGGCGTGATTATCGACGTTCTCGTGTCCCAATCTGCCACAACGTGTACCTTAATTCTCCAGTCTGGGTGATTGTTTTACATACTTCTAATGTCCAGTGGTACTGTTCTTGCCCCCCCCCCCCCCCCGCCTAATGCTTTTAACTGGGAGTGTACACACGCATGTTGAGCAGTGACTTACGTATCTCAAGTGAGAAAGTCCTTCTGAATGTTATAGCTGCTGATAGGATGTTCTTAATGGGCACTGAATTGGTGAATGATGTGCTGCACTATAGGTTTTTTCATCAGTCTTCTGAAGGGTTTGATGCCACTATTTCGCTTCCTGTCTCAAAATCTTCATCTCATAGTAGCACTTGCACCCTGTGACCTCAATATTTATTGGATATCTTCCAATCTTTGTCTTTTCCTAGTTTTTACCTCCTACAGCTCTCCCCACTCTATGGAAATTATTCCTCAGTATTTTAACACATGTCATGTCATCCTGTCCCTTCTTCTTGTCAGTATTTTCTGTATGTCCCTCTCCTCGCCGATTATGCGGAAAATCTCAGTTCTTAACGTAGCTGTTCACCTAATTTTCAACATTCCTCTACAGCACCACGTCTCCAACGCTTCGATTCTCTTCTTTTCCGGTTTACTCTCACTGCTTGATTCACTTATATACAATGTTGTGCTCTCCATACACATTCTCAGAAATTTCTTCCTCAAATTAAGAACTCTGTTTGATGATAGTAGTCTTCGTTTTGGCAGCAATGCCTTGTCTGTCTGGTGTTATACTCCACACTGGTCAACAATGACCTTGAAGATAGTTCACTCTAGCAGCGGAAGCATTGTACTACCCACAGTGCATCCTTGACACGCTGGCACTTGAAGACCCTGTGATGTATGGTTTCGGAAATGACATGTACTGTGCGTGAGGAACAGAAGATGGTCAGATACACTGATACAGCAAGTATTGCCTATCCATCACACGACTCACACCAACAGTCATTACAAGGTTGGAGGTCCGCCCTTCTACGTGAAACATCAAACACTCCGTTTGAAATTGTCCGTGTTCATACTGGTCTGGTCTCGACCAACATTTCAGTACATTACCCGCAATCATGCCATCTTTCATCTGAAAGACTGATATAACTTCTGTTGTAGGGCATTTCTATTTCTCGCTAATTCCCACAGAATCATGTCATTCGCATGGAACTTCTGTGACATTAATATGTATGTCTGTGGCGGTAAATATAAGAGTGAATGATTTAATGCACATGTAACTTTGCTGCGTGACATTTGATTCCACACACTGGTATGCTCACAATGTACGATCAGTCCACAACTTCAGTTCATGTGAGCGAAAAGCATCCTGGAGCTACAAGAAACAGCCTTTGGTGTCGTGCACCTACACCAAATTAAAGCACTCTATGCAGCGCAGTAGCAGTGACAAGTAGAAATTGTTTGTGGGCAGTGGGATTCACCAGTTCAGCTCCGCAGGGAAGCTAAAGCAGTGTTTTATAGATCTTCTTATTAAAGCCGAGAAGGGTTATTAAACTTATGACAAGTGACAATCAATGGGTTAGTGGCGACTGGTTTTCCCAGCGCGGCTGCAGAACTTATAGAGCGCTCTGAGTAAATATCGCTTTGTGTCATCTGTTTCCGGCGCTGTTTCCTTGCCATAAAGTATTACGTCGGTTGGACAACAGACTTGTCTTTGACCAACAGTCAAGTTCAGTATGTTGCCACCAATAACAGCCCCTCAAGATTCTGCCTGCAGTTGGCTTGACATGCGTCTCTACGCCCCAGACTATCCACACAGGGACCACCTGCCCCTAGAGAATGTGGCAGGGTAGCACTTGTGCGGCAAAGCTTCCTCTATGAAGCAAGGAGTCGATTTAAATCCGACCACATAGGAGTGAAGGAGCACATGGAAGCCAAACATGGAAAATGCGACACCAATATACTCATTTGGCAGCTGAAGAAACTGGCGCCGAAAATAGCCTAATGCAAATCATTAAGTTGAAACGCCATACCCGAGATGTGGACAACGAACAAAATAATGAAGGTAATTCATAGAAAAAGAGAGTGACTGCAAGAGAACGCTTCGTGGGAGAGTTGGAGCTTTGGAAAAGAACGATTGCTGTACAGAGGGCTGTCTTGTTAGTCTCACAAGAAACCCCGTGAGTGCGAGGTCGCAAAAGGCCAATGATGTTTATGGCTTTCGACACCCCACATATTCCATTAAATTTCGGGCATGCAACCGCGCAAATAAAATTTCCTCCGCCGATATTTCGGCCGCGTATCGTCCGGCCATCCTTAGAGTGAGTCACAAGACTGACGACAAGATGCTAAGCGCGGCCTTATATGCTCCACCGCGGCGGTACTGCGCATCCAGGTCACAGATGCTCGTCGGCGGCAAAGAAATACGCTTACACATGCACTGCCTGTGGCGAAGGCGTATAGACATTCGATTCGCTTATCGATGTATGATCGGCGGCGGTGACACCATGACGACCTCTCTGCAGTTTAATTACCCCAAGAGCCTGATTCCAGGTTTTGTCCAAATTAAAACCATTATCTCTACTTATTAAATTATTAGCTAATCTAATCTCTATAGCTTCCTTGAAGACAGATTCCCAAAAGGAAGAGGTGGATGATAAAATCTTCGCATCACTGTAATTCATGGAATGTCTTGTGTCAATACAATGTTCGGCCACAGCTGACTTGTCAGGTTGTAATAAGCGTGTGTATCTTCGATGCTCCACACATCTCGCATGAACGGTGCGTGTTGTTTGACCTGTGTACGACTTCTCACAATTTCCGCAAGGAATCTGATACACACCCGCTTTACGAAGCTGTAAATCGTCCTTCACAGAGCCTAGTAAAGCTACAATCGTCGTGGGGGAGGGGGTGGGGGGGTGCGGAAGATCACCTTAGCACAGTGTTTCTCAAGAATACGGCCTGAGGAAAAAGCACCCACATAGGGCAAAAACGCACTAGATCCAAAGGAATTGTTATCTCCTTTCCCATCCCATACCCGCTCTACGAATTTGTTGCGGAGAAAAACCATTCAATTTAAAAATGCTCTTGAGGTATGTGAGCTCTTCTTGCAAATTGTCTTTATCGGATACACAGTGCGCCCTATGCACTAAGGTCTTAAGGACACCTATGGTCGGTGAAGGGTGATGGCGGCTACTGGCATGAAGATATAGACTTGTGTGTGTTGGTTTCCGATATACGGCATGTCCTAATGTGCCATCAATTTTGCGGCGAACGACAACATCCAAAAACAGGAGGCAGCCGTCTTTCTCTGTTTCCACAGTAAATTTAATGCTAGCATGGATGGAATTCAAATGCTCAAGAAATCGATGTAATTCATCCATACCATGCGGCCATACCACAAATGTGTCGTCCACGTATCTCCAGAGGACCGTTGGTTTAAAACGTGCTGAGTCCAGTGCATTGTCCTCAAAGTCTTCCACGAATAAATTAGCTACCAGAGGGAGACTTCGAGGGCAGGGCACTGGACTCAACAAGTTTTAAACTAACGGTCTTCTGGAGGTACGTGGACGACACATTCGTGGTATGGCCGTATGGGATGGATAAATGAGCATTTGAATTCCATCCATGCTAGCATCAAATTTACTATGAAAATAGAAAAAGACGGCTGTAAGGAGCACAATGGTAGCGATACGTGGTTAACTAGAGAAAGCATTATTGAAACATGTGTCGAGCCATGTAGTTCATCACACTTATCGGGCAGGGAGTCACAAATCCCATTTCCAGTGAAACGCAGTAAAACACAAGGACCGAGTAGTAAACATAATTACATACCTTGAAGATCATCCGCAGCATAGAAAAACAAAAAGTTCTAAACAGATTCCGAGTAAGTTCGCAGCAATATGACCTTGTAGGGCGTGCGAAAAACTAAACATATTCAATGAAGGACAAGGCCCACTTGTTACAAAAACTGATGTTCGCGAGTTTCGAGGATACTCGATATAATTTACAGGATGTGCATGATAATCACCTACTAAGTTATGCATATCAGATTGCTCACTAGATTACAGTGATTTCAAGGGAAGTATACCATGAAACACTGCTTCAGAAATGGAATACAATGTAACAAAATTTCGAACGAAGCGTCGACTTGACGATGCACAGGAAACTGCGGAATCGATAGGTGTGATAAACTTATCCAATTTTTCAACTCCAACCAATCGTGATTTGAAGGGGAAAGCATATGAAAGAGACCTTGGAAGTTAGAGGCAGCAAGAGAGTTGTATCAAGATCAGCTAACATCAATGCCTTAACAGTATTGTATACAGTTATGCCGACTGTTAATCTGCATGGTAAATTGGCTGGAAAGTTATTTATTGCGCTGCGAGAAATTCTAGGCGCTCTGTCCCCTACGATTTTTCTCGTGTGCGTGATCTTGCAAGAACAGTAAGGAATACTTACGTCACAGCAAGCAAGAGAGAGAAAGTGGCCTTAAGAGAACTACAGCTATGGTATAATCCCTACTTTCGGACAGTAACTGAACAAAATTTCTTGTTTTGCTTGATTCCTGGTCGGCATATAAAAATCATACTCCTTTAAAGCAAACTATTCTTCCTGAAAAGTGTGTGACCTGCAGCTCATGCCACCTGGAACCACTGGACAAATTTAGCCTCTGGATGTTTCTATTCCTGTGCCTATATAAAACATATTACCGCACTCTCTGCAGATATCCATAAATGATAGTCAATTTCGCAATAAGCTCACGACAGACGCTTTCGGCTACATCACATTCCATCAGTTCTCATCACCCCATTACACTAATACGATTCTATATGTGTTTATTAAGAGTGGATACCTAGTTAAACGTCTTGTACGGTTTGTAACTCCCAAGGAATTCATCTTCGATTTTGGTGATAGGAACTTTTTCATTACTGTTGCACGACATATTTCATCCGATACTCATGGTGCAAGTTAATGGTTTGTTTTATCATCCCTAAGTTGTGGACCAGTACCAGTTTCAGGCTGATCTACATTGTGACATCATCATATGCTGGCGCCACATCTGTGACGCATTTCTAGGTCATCCTCATCCCCCAACCTTCCCACTCTCCTCCCCACCTCCTCCACTCCTCCCTGCCCCAACTGCTTTCGACCAGCTGAGTTGCTTTAAAATAGCAGGAAACGAAAAAAATAACGAAAAATTAAAATAATGGCGGGAAAATTAAAAAAACTAGCTTCCTGTTGGTTGGATAAGTGTCCCCAGCCTGCATTTTTTCCAGATTTCTTATGGAAGTGTAAATGTCGACTTGATGACTTACAAGTGGGAGGAAAAACGAAACAGGAGGGGCATTGTTCTCTTTGTAGGAGGGATCGCCGCAGCCAAATTTCTCCTCCGCCACATCTTTAGATGATTTGTGTGGCTTGAAAATAGAGGAAAATTCTTCCTGTTGGCTGTAGAAATGAGGACAATTAAATGTATCTTCCCCTCCCTCCCCCCATCTTCTCTCACTCTCTCTAGACTAATTGTGAAAGTCTCGTCGCCAGTGTTCTGTTCACTGTAGTGGAAAGTTCAACATCATGAATCATTATGAGAGACTGGCTACCGCTCACCACCCGCCCACAGGTAGAATCCACTCGTCACACCCTCAATGCATATGTGTGTAATTTCACATCTACTTATGATTTCATTTTTTTTTCAACAGTGCAACATGCACTCTGATAAACGTTTGTTGTAGCACAACATACAACTTTTCGCTGCTTCATTGTCTTGTCTACCTGTAGCAGCAACTGCAGCATGCAGATTGGTTACCCGAAATATCAAACCAGCCGTTCAAATTTCTGGTATCTGCATAACATCCCACTATAGGCCTACCTCAAATGTGGGGTCAGGAGATGCAGCCATTCGAGTTTCTATAAGCTGCTGATACTCAGCTTAGTGTTTACGAGGACATATCATTTGACAGACATGGGATCTAAACCTGTAAATGTAGGCATAGATGGAGATAGAGACGGTTCTGTGTTCACAGAAATCTAGAGTGTTAAACACTGTGTTAAAGTGCAGTATATGTGGTTTCAGTAGGGCTACCTGTGCGGCAAGATGGAGTACATCGATGATCAGGTGATCCATGAATGTGGAACATCTCATACACCTATCAACATCTGCTTCTCTGGTAGGAAGGTATCCGTCATAGATTTATACAGCAAAGCAGCACTCGAGGTAATATCTGGAGACTCATCCATTCATTTAAGTCATTCAAGTATTAGGAACTTATAAGGTGCAGAAAGTGCAGGACATACTGCGGAATATAGGTTGGGTCAGTGATACCCTTATGTCATTGCGTCATTCAATAAGTTTATAAATTGTCTGCACAAGCACAGTGAACATCTGAAAGATTTAAAACAATTTATAAATTTTATGCATACATACAGTGCCTAAATCCTCTACGATCCACTTTATTAGATCCACAAAACTGAATTTACAGCTGGAATACTGTAAATATTTCTGTCTACTTGCCGTTGGACAAAATTCAGGTCAAATTTAAGGCACAAAAAAACAATTATTTTCACAATACTAAAAAAATGGTATCTGTATTTTAACTATTGTAGCTGACAGTGTGTGTAAATAAGTAAAATAATATTTCCTTCAAAATTGTTTTGTTTCCCCCCAACCCATCCTATCCTTTCAATGTGAGTTACTCAGTTGATCAACATCACGAAACATCATAAGAGAACAGCCTCCCCATCACACAGAATATAAAAACAATATTGTAGTTCCTGTGTTGTTCAAAAGTACAGTACAATGTTCCTTCAGGTAAGTATTATGGTGTGAAGGAACAGGCACTTCAGCGACTATAGTAGTCGTAAAATTAAATAAATGGATTTACAGCTGTGAATATAGACAACCATCGACTATATAAAGGGATGACGAAAAGGAAAGTTTTGGCGGACCAGGACACGAACCCAGATTTCTTGCTTATAGTGAGCAATTACCTTACCATTAGTCTATCCAAGCATGTTTCATGGCCAAGCCCAAACTTCCACATGTCATGAAGCTTGTGTCTACAACTTGCACTCATACACTCATACGTATATTCATGAACAGGGGAGATATTTTAATTGAAAGTCACTTGCCCAGTCTCGGCGGGTAACTGCAACATTCCAGTGCCTGTGTTAATCAGAAGTATCATGCATTGTTCCTTTGGACATGCATGCATGTCTGAAGGAACAGTCACTGCAGCAACTACAGCGATTAATGAAATACATTATACAGCTGACGGTTGAACCTATTTTCAACTGAATACATTTCATGTCCTGGAAACATGCTCACATAGCCAAGGTGCTTAAAGCGACTGCTTGCAATAAGCACGAAATATAGGTTCGAGTCCCAGTACAATATTAATTTTCCTGTGTCGTAAACAGCTGATGTCAAGGCATAGTCGCAGAATGTTAATCATTCCATGATACTGGTACTTCTTCATCCCATGCAAAATAACCGTAGTGGCAACTTTGAGCTAATTAATGAATGGAGCGATGGCTGACTTACTCCACATTAATATCATAGCGCAGTAGATGTCCGGATAGTACTTATCTCATGGTGTATACAGAACGTCGATCACCAGCCCAGGTATCCCATATGCCGATCGCCTAACGACTCTCAGATCGACCGGAGTGTATAATGCAGCAGACACAAATTCTATGCACAAGTCACATAGTAGCACTAACTGACAATTCAGTTCTGTCTTCAGTAGTGAAACTAGAGGCTTTGTTTCTTAAATAACTTTTCTTTCTGCCACAACATGCTTGCGTGTTGCCCTTGTGGGAACAGATATACGTAACTCTAGCTGATATCTTATCATCCATATCGACCATTACTTTCTCGAATAGTATGAGGGGAAATGAGCAATGGGCTTATTATGAAATGTTTCTTGTCCACATGGAAGATTGTCTGCGTATATTAGAGAGTGTAAAGAAACTGCTCAAGTTCTCTAGGCATCTGTTGACAGTCTTGGCAGTAAAATTGTGGCCTGACAAAACTAGATCTTTGTAGCACAATATTATAACCTTTTGCACACTGCGAATGCATCGCCGTATGCTGCGCAGAATCTGCGTTGCATTGGCAGTCGCGTTATAAGACTTACGAACTGGTGAATAATCTAGCGCAAGATGCAAGCACCTATCAAATAAAATTAAGCTGCAATAAAAGAGTCGAATGACAGCACTATCTATACTTTAATAAACGACTATACTTTAATAAACATTCTAGAGACATTGTAATGAGTTGTTAATAACTATGTATCATTCCTATTGATTAAAAGGTATGTTATAAATAATAATGTAAGACTAGTGACATGTCCCTAGATAAACAACATGGGTATTAGCTGCTGCTTCCAGGCTGCCCCCACCAGGCCTATTGAGACCGGACTTTGTTATCGTCATTGGGCTGGAAGACCATGAGTGTTGCAGCTCATGTAGTCCCTAATTGGCCACTAGCTATCGACTGCACACTGCATCTTCAGTGAGCTGTGTGGAAGCCATTTGTCAGCCACCAAATGGAAATGAAACATAGTTTAGACAGAAAAACATTCATGCTTTACGTAGGTATTTTTTTACGGCTGCCAAATATCTCATTTGTTCTTCTTAATTTCAGTTAACATTGTAGGATATATGAACAAATACAAATATGCAAGTATTTCTTCAGCAATAGCTCATAGTGGTCACACAGCATCATACATACTGTGTACAGAAGCACACCACACATCGAAGTTAATTGAAAATAAGTCCTGAGGTGAATTCTCATGGGCGACCTTTATAAGCATGTCATACATTTTCAAAACAAAAACAAAAACTCCAAAGACATAGTCCTACCATCCAAGTCAGTCAATCAAAACATACTCGGTGGCTGAGCTGGCACACCTCAAGTTTTGAACGTTGAATCCTGGGAGTGAGAGCAATCTCCAGTGTTCTCATCATTGTGTATTTTTTTTTATTTTGGGTAGTCCCGAACACGTATTGTATGATAGTCTTATGGTATATGTATATAGTTTGTTTTTACACTCGAAGACGCCCCCCACCCCCAACATCGTACGAGTAAACAGTATGTAGCAACAGTGTATTCGTTCAAGTATCCCGTTAAACATAGAATATGTGTAACTTGTAATAGCTTCTGACAGCCATGTTATTATAGCGTTTCATAAATTATACTTATGTAAACATCACTTAACAGCACAAGTGGGCTCCTACAGTGATGGCGCAAGAGGGTATTTCGTTAAATATTGGCTAGTAAATTCGTTAGAAATGGGATGTTTTTGAAAGTGGCTAGTTGGAATACTGGGAGCGGCAAAAATTTACCCCCAAACTAGATACGATTGCCACCAAACTGCAAATAGCAATAATCTATAATAATGAGACTAAGAGAGCTGATAATACTTATGTTTGGCCTTGTCTTTCATTTATTATTCTGTACGGAAGTGATGATCGTTCTCTGATGCTTCATGATGTTCACAAGCCATCCCACGTCTGTGATCGGATGAGATGCGAGAATTATAACAGTTTGTAGGAAATATTATTTCGTTAGATATTTATATACATTGAAATTACAGTAGTTAAGGATAGTTATTATTTTTGGAGTATATCGCAATTTTTTGTGCCTTTATTTCGGCCTGAATCACATCCAAAGACATGGGGACAGTAATATTTACTGATATTCCATCTGTAAATTGTAGTTTTCATCTAGTGGATTTTAGGGGACTTGGGCAATGCATGGATGCATGATTTCTTATATTTTTCTAAATCATTTACATGTGCACTGTGCTCATACACGTGGCTTACAAAGTCACTGAACAGTAAGATGACATATGGCTCTCACGACCTCTGTCTTCCAGAACACAATGCACTTTCTACACTACGTAAGGTCCCGATGCTTGAACGATGTAAATAAACGGACGAGTTTCCAGATACTACCCCAAGTGCCACTTTGCTGTACAAATCTATAATGGATACTTCCTTTCAAAGAAGCAGATGTTGATAGGAGTATCGGTGAAACTCATCATGCCACATAGACAGTCCCACTCAGACCATGTATAGTGCACTTTAATACAATGTTGAACACACTCGATCATATGACTAGACGACACTTCCTAACTGCACCTACACATATTTACACGTTTTGATCCATTGGCAGTCAAATTGCGTGTACTGGTGAACAGTGGTACGCTGGAGCCATTTACTCGTGGCTCAGCAGGTTAGGAAACTCAAATGGCAGCGTTTCCTGACCCTGTAATTCAGGCAGTCCCACTGTGGGATGTTGTTCAGATGCTGGAAACTCAAATGCCTGATCTGTTAATTCAGGTAACACATCTGTGTGCTCTTGCTGCTGAAGATAGACTAGTGATGATGCAGCAAATAGATGTATGCTCTGCTATTACACATATGCATTCGAATGCTACTTATGTGATGAAAAAGTATTCATGAAATTACACACACATACTGTGAGAGGGATAGGAGTAGATTAATACTTACATTCGAATGGGATGTCTCCTTATTCTGTCTGAGTAGCAACTGATTTCTGATGACGCTTCGTTATGCTGAACCTTACACAATGGCAAACAGAATATGAGTGTCGAGATTTGCTCACATGACTTAGCGAGAGAAAGAGTTAATAGAGGGGGCATGGGAGAGAAGGATAAATCTAGCTGTCCCCATTTTCCCAGCCAATAGGAAGAATTTCCCACCATTTTAAATCCACATAATGGGTCTATAGATGAAGGAGAGGAAAAATTTATGTCTTCAGCCCTCTTATCCCAGCCAAGAAGACAATAGCCCCCAAACGCTTTGTCCCCTCCCCTCCAATTTTAAGCATTTTTTTTATTTTCTCGCTATTATTTTCATTCTGCCGCCATTTTCTATTTCATATCATTTTTAAGCTACTGAGCTGGACGAGAGCTATGTTGGGAGGGAGGGGAGAGGTATGGAGGGGATGAAAGTTGGAACAGACGGGTGGGAGAAGGGAAGGGGTGACTTTGAAAGGTATCACTGAAGATCGAGCAGCAACACACAATAAAACTGAAGAGAGAACATGTGGGTATTGCCACATTCACATAGCTATGGTGGCAGTGTGGTGCATGTACTTATTCTGTACAAATGAGCAAATGAACGAGTGTCAAAGTTAAAACCTGATTGCAATGTCTGTTAACTAGCGATTGCGATAACAGTGTTTGCACAGCAGTTCCATTCGACCAACGATCCCAGAGGGTGTACACTCTCTCAGTGATGAATGCGTCTTCCGATCACGTGGGCATGGGAGAATAATATATGCGTATCTGGAATGAAACGAAGTTTCTTTGTGATCACGGACCTGAAAAAGAGAAAGTGAATGGGGCGTCTCAAAGAAAATTCAGTATGTGAAGGTATGGAGCTCGTGTTGAGCACAAACAATGAGGTCCACAGATTCCAGAATACAGGCTCTCGATAAACGCGTCTGTACTGTATGGTGGCTCAACTCACATGCCTCTTGTCCTTTGCTGACTTATGCAGTATGCACCACACCTATTGTCCGAATTTTGTCTCTCGGTAAGTACGCACACCAACGGATAGCTGATGTAGTTAGCGTGTGATGGCTGTGAGAAGCTCCTATACGTTGATACAGAACTGGTTGTTCCGTCTTGTTACATTATCTCAAGGTATCCAGAATTCCTTTATCAGTATAGATTGGTCTTTGTAACTATTTGCTCCGATATCGAGAAGATCTGATGAAGAAGTGGAAGCCATAGTGTTTATTTGATTATTATTAATGCACATTTCCTTCCCATTCCTGTTATGTTACTTTTACATGTCGGAATGTTTGTTTTGGTTGTGATTCTGTAAGTAGGAAGCTGTAATGCAAAGATTCATGTTTTGTTTTGTTTGGTTTGGTGTCGGTCTGACTCTGTTAGGTAGACTGGCAAAGATGGAACAGTAGTGGGGAAGCATATGGGGGTTGGTAGCAAGTCATCCCCTCCCCTTCAGGCGTGAGCAGAGTGAGCGACAAGGTTACTTAGCCAGTTTTCGTCACTCCGGTTCTGGATGGCTGAGAATATGGAAGAAACCTGTGCTGGCCTCCATCAAGCTGTATTGTAATTTAAGAAAAGTTTTAAGTATATCACAAATTACGTCACTAATCCATTCTTTCCCAGCGTCATCGCAGTTAGGTTTACGTTGCAACTACCTCTTTCAATTTTTTTCCGAGTATAATGGATAGTCAGAACTCAAATTTCTTATGTGAGCTTTGAGAGCTTTGTAATCTTGTTTTAAGATGTTAATCTGGTGGTGCCTTCAGCATCCACATTGGTTTTGAGTTGATTTCTAAGTCACGGAGTGCTTAACTGCTTCATTTCATTAAATTCCAGAATTTGTAATCTTTTTGTCGATAGCATGGGCTTCTCCCTATGTACAACCTTCACCCATGTGGTCGTAACTTTGTGACCAAGTGTAATCATTTACTTATTGTACTTTCAGCTTGGGAACTGGGCATGCGAGTAATGTGAAATATTTAACGAATTTTGTGTGTGAATTAGTTGATTCGATTTATTTTTCTTTGTTGGTACTTGACTCCACGTTGACATTTGTGCAGTACTGTTCGGAGAAATGGCCCCCAGTATCCTACATTCAATTCAGTTAGGTTTTCAGAGTGGAATTATAATATAAAATCCAAGAACGATCACAGATGGTGAGCAATTTAGAGCCACTGATTTCCGAGATCCAACGGATCCCACGTGGACTTGGCTGCACAACCTATGAGCTAACAATCGTTCTTGCTGGAACACAGTCAGAATTGCATGCATTTCTTATGAAGATTTGATACTGTCCAAGAACAATCAAAGATGATGAGTAAATTTCTTTGCAACAATGACAAGATGTTAATGAAATGTTGTGGCTGGTTCGTCATTGCATACGACAGTCCTTGTGGAAATTCAATGACGGTCTTGCGATTGTTCTTGTGGCGAATATGATAGGAAATATTTCATTTTTGGATATTAACTCTGTATTTGTGTCTGCTTGCGTTTTGACCATACCACCCCCCCCCCCCCTCCAGTATAAGATCGCGTCCAAGTTTGCTATGTTGTTCCCGTCAAAATCACAGGAGGAGCGAAAAATTCGTTCTGAATAGATTTCGTTATAAGAGCAGAGACCATGTGTGGCATGAGTATGAGAGTGTCGTTTGAGAAAGGTTATCCGAAGAGCAACGTAACATTCCGTTGCTTCCCATGCACATCACTGAATTAACAGATCATTTAGAGTAGAGGGAGTGTGCATCACTTCTCTGTAGCTTAATGAACGTTAATTCGTGCAGATTTGAGAAGAGGGGCATGTGACCCAATAAATGTTATATTTACATGACAATTTTATGTGTATACAACAGTCATTCCACCCCCCGTCCCCCCCGTCCCCCACTCCCAGCCCATACCCAGTAAATGTTTTCCTGAAATGAGCCGTTATAGTGTAGTAATTTCAAATCTGAAATTAATGAAAGGAAATATCAGATGTGGGAGTATAACGTGTCTGACAGAGGTTCAGATTCAATCGGTTAACTGGATTCTTTGGTTGCGTGTGTCCCGACCTTTGCTTTATCAGTTGCGAAATAGATTCATTAAATAATCATTAAATGTAATAATCAATTGAACTGTACAATGGGTCCCTTTAATGATTATTTCCCAAGAACTGAATCAAAGAAAGCAGCGACAGTACCAGTATCGATGCAAGTTTAAATCACCAGAGTCGGGCAATAATCCCTTGACAGAACTGAGACAGAGCAAAATTTAGTCACTCGAATTGTCCACAAGGAATAAAGACATGCAGGAACAATGGTAATCTTGCAACGTTCACGCATTTTTGTGACATGGCTGCCACACAGATCCACCCTTCGAGAGCAGACCTAAGGAACTGAGAGAAAGTACTGGTGTCCAACGTGCAGCTGACTTGTGTGGCAGAGGTTAGAGGCTTCATGCACTTTGTTGTGACCTCAGCACCAGCACAATGGTGACGAGCTGGTCAGCGGTGTTTGGGCAGTGGCACATGAAGTCTGTGCACCTGTTCAACCAGGCGCGTGGTGGGAGTGTCCTTGTGCTGCTGACTAATGACAGCAGCGGTAGGCAGCCCTGACTGTGATCTGTCCATCGTAACGTGTGGTTGGCATAAAGGCTGTGTCGCATGAAAAGTGACAAAGTAAAGCGCTCATTATTTGCTGAGATCAAATTTCACTGACATACTCGATCATGGAAGTAGGGCACGGGGTTCAATCTAGCCTGGACGCTCCAGTGCACAGACACTACACAAACTGTCTGCACTCATTTGAATATGGTGCCATCGCTTCTTGAAAACAGATCTAGCAACTGGGACAGACAAACCCAACGGTGTGGAGGATGATGTCTGGAACTCGACAGGAAAGAATATAGAAAACTGGTGCAAAAGTTAATCTGGCCCCAACATCCGCTGGTCATGTGGGGAGTGATTGTAACTTGTTCAGCGGTTGGGGAGCAGTGCGACATTGTTATGATACAGCACAGGCGTTTGAAATGGACATGGGGACTGACGCGTGATGTAGTCTGCTGGCAGCTGTGGTGAGGGTGACCCAGTCATCTGTGCTGGGTGTGGCCTGGATGGTTGTGCCAGGCAGCCAAAGTAGTGCCTGTACTATGCCAGTGTGTAATGTGATGTGAGTATAGCGCTGTAGATCGGCATGCACGAATACACCGCCAGTGCTGTGCCTCATCAATGCATGCAGTCAGAGGCAGGCCATGTGGGAAAGTGGACATTCTGACAGTGGTCTGGACAAGACATCGTCAGGTGAGGGTACCACCATAAAGTCACCAGAGATGGTGAGAGATTATCTGTAGATAAGGTCGGCAGGTGAAGCGCCGGTTTCTTCTTTGGGTGTTCCTTACAGGCCGGGAATTACTGGCAGGAAAGTCCCCAATTAGGTGATGGCGTGCTAAATAAGTGATGCTCTGACTTTTTGATGGAGTCGCTCTACCATACCACTAGACGCTAGGCGGTATCTGGTTATTCTGTGTAGCTGCATGCTACACAGTCGAGCAATGTGTGTGAACAGCATGCAGACAAAATGGCAGCTGCATCCATTGTGATGTGACTGGGGCAGTAGAAGAGTGCCACTCAGGTGTCAATGAAAGTGGTGGAGACAGGTTTGGATGTGACCAGTATGGGTGTTACCTCCAGCCAGCGAGTAGAGTGGTTCACCATTGTCAGCAGATTACACTTGCCTTCGGGCAGACGGAATGGGTCTATGATGTCCACATGGACATCTTGCATTGGAAAAGCCGTCGATGTGTAGATGATTTTGACGCCCTGGCATGCAGGTCAAGTGCATGCCCATTTACAGCTGTCTTTCCGTAGTCCTGGCCAGACAAAATGCGAGGCCACAAGCTCCACGATGAAGTTGATGCCAGGGCATGACAATCTGGGGACAAGACAGAAAGCATTGTGTTGGTATTTCTGTGGCAGAAATGGACAGTGTATGCCTGTTGAAACATCGCACCAAATCTTGCAAACAGCGCCAGGAATGGGCACTAGTTTGAGTCATGGCCACTGGAGGTTCCGTTACGGAGTCTGTCCACTTGTTTGTTACTCTCGTGATCTTGGGCAACGTCCTCAAAGTTCACAGGAGGTGAGACAATGGCACAAGTGTGGGACAAGCAGTCGGCGTTGAATTGTAAGTTCTGGAAATATGGAGGGTTAATGGGGAGAACTGCGACACAAACTTCAAATTCCAAAATTGGTATTGCTTTTCCAAAATGCGTGACATAGGACTTGTGATCGATGTAAATCACAAAAGGACTGGCTTCTACACATGAGCACTGTCTCAAACACCACAAACCAAGTGGCTGTCATCTATTGCCGATATGTTCCAGAAGCACTGGACCTATTGCAGTCAGGCTAGCAGCCACGACAAAAGCCAGTTCAGTGTCATGCATTGGGTATGTGAGCAGTGTTGCTTCTGTCAGGTTCCATTTAGACTCAAAACTTCTCTCCATTGCCTCTGTCCTGATAATGAGAGACTTCCCCTGCGAGGTGTGGCTGTTTAGTACTGCATTCAGAGGTTACAGCACTCTGGCGGGATTAGGCAGATGGCGCCGATGAGAATTTAACTGCCTGAGGTAGTGGCATAAGTCATCATGTGTCTCTGAGTGTGGCATGTTCAATATCGCCCGTATCTTGTCCAGTAGTAACTTGGATCCGCTAGGGTAAACGCCGTAAAAACTCAATATCTCTGACCCAAAATATACTTTTCGTTCGGTTAATTCTAATGCCAGCCTCACTCAGGCATCAAAAAGGTAGTGGGTGGTGGAGCTCAGGAAACTTCAGATAGAACAGGATATCGGCAAGAAATGCAAAATAACGTAGTAAGCCGTCATGTAGTCAGTTTTTCTAGATATAACTGAGCCCGTCAAGGCTTGGCTAAAATCTTGTAGTTACTGGGCACCAGCCCAGTCATAGTCGCCATGAATTGTCTTTCTTGGACCTAAGTGCAAGGTAGAAGGTCATAGCCTCCTTGGTGGTCGAACAATTGCCTTGTCACAGCGTGGTCCCAACTCAGCCTTTACTACAATAAATCGTTTGGGTGCCAGTCGACAAGACGGCAAGAGTTGGGTAGGTCAGAGGTAGTCACAATGTGTTATACTGTCGAATGTCTGACGACCCTCAGTGTACAAGTTAGGCTAGTGAGCTCCAGAAATTTGTCCAGTATGTCTGCATATGCTGCAGTGGACTTCTCTGACATAAAGTTGAAAAAATGGCCTACTTTTGCTACTCCATTATCTTCAAATTCATGTTGATATTATAAACTGTTTGGTATTTGCAACAACAGCTGGCAGTTTATTGTGGTCGAGGAGATCCACACCCATGACTGGCTGACTGACATGAGCCACAGTGAATGTTAACACAAATGTGTTGCGAAGTGCAAGGTTAACTTTCAAGTTGTGCTGAGTCTGTACTCGCAAGTATAGACACTTCATGTAGTCTCCATGCCTCCATTGTGCGAAGGCCACGAGGCCGGATCAAGCCCCATGCTGTGCTTCTGTGACAGATGATGTCAGAGAACTTTGCAACTTCTTAATGCTTTATTTCATTACATTTACTATCAGCGTTTTCCAAGGTGATAGCTTTATATGTGACTCACAGCCTTTAGGCCAGCCACATCTTACTATGGACAGTTTGCAGCCAGTGCTGCCTGCCACTGCTGTCACTAGCCAGCAGAGCAAAGACATGCCAACCAAATGCCAGGCCGAACCTACATACTGACGTCACATGCCACAGTCCAATCACCACTCACCAGCACCATGCATCATGCTAATGCCATGTTCCAATCAGTCTTGTTAAACACAAACTTCTGCCACACAAACCAGCCTCAGGCTGGACAGAAGTGCTTTCTCATAGCTCCTGAGCTCTGCTTTCCAACTGAGGGGGGAGGGGTGCGAGAAATCTGTGTAGCAGCTGTGCAAGAAAACAGTCCAGAGCTACTCACAGCCAGTACATAAAATACATGTTTGCCATAAATTTATTTATTCCACACAAATAATTAAGTGAAAAAATGACAAAAATGGTATCTGACTGCAATGTCTATTAACCATCGATAACAATAAAGGTGTTTGCACAACAATTCCACGCAAATTCTGATCACAGAAGGTGTACGCTCTTCAGTGATTGATTGTAAGAGAACAATGGACGTCCTTTTGGTACAAAATGAACTTTCTTTCCAAACACAGGGCACTGTGTACTCCGCGGGCTTTTCAAAGAGGGAGCAAACAGGGGGCACTAAACAAAATTCTGTACATGTAAGTGAGAAGCTCACATTACACTCAACCTGCATGGTCCACAAATTGCAGGAAATGGATCCTGCGTCTGTGCTGTACTGTGGTTCAACTGCCACTGCTCTTGCTTTTTGCTGATCCACGCCATGTGTGCCATATGTTCTCAGAACCGGTAAGTAGGGGCGCCGATGAGTAGCTGATGCAGCTAGCTTTTGGCAGCTGTGAGCAGCTCTGGTCTGTACACACTTTTTTGCGGCACAGCTGATACAGCATGTCTCTAGTGCTACCCAGGCAAGAAGCCCTGAGAGAATCTTGTTTCCTCAGCAGTTGGTGAATATTTGTTTTCCTCTGTGAGTAATTAGATTGTAGTTTTCATCTTTCTGATTTACATCATCATCTACATCTTCATCTATATTTGGCAAACCCCCTTCTGTGTTTCATTCGCAAATGGTGTGTTGAATGAACGACTGTTGATGAACGTCTGTAAGACCTGTGATTTTTTTCGTAGTGATTACTCGCGAGACGTGCGAGGGAGGAAGTATCATGATGCCGAACTCTTCTTTCTATGTATGCTCTCGGATACTTTTTACAGTAAGCTTTTCCGTGATATACCACTCCTCTCGTGTAGTGACTGCTACTGGAAATTGTTGAGCATCTCCGTAATGCTCTCCCAAACCAGTGATGTAATGTACCCCTCTTCACTGGACCTTGCCTTACTCACCTACAGAACTTACTTGGTAAGAATCCCAGAGTGATGAACAACACTCGAGTGTTTTGCAGGCCGCTTCTTTGGCGGATAAATCATACTCCCTTAAAATTCTTTTCCAATTACTACTACAGATTGTTTTCTACGGACATTCTACTTTAGCTCTGTTGCTCCCAGGTATTTTACTGTTGTTAGTGTAGCCAATGACTTTTTATCAACAGCATAATCAAAAACTAATGGATTCCTTGGCCTATTTACGCGCAGCTTGTTACATTTATAAACGTTCAGGGTCAGCTATCAGTCCTTGGCCCAATCATTGAGACTGAATTGATTTTCTACAGTTATTTGCAGTGTTTCGATACATTTACTTTCCAATGTTAATGATTCACTGGTCAATACTCTGCATTTTTGTATAACTTTCCTAACATGTTCCCTTTCAGGAAGCGGACTGTGACTGACTTCACCTCTCATACACAAACAAAAACCATAGCAATCAATCACCTCAATAATTCTAGACTCAGTGCGCATGTTATTAAATCAGACTAGGTTTATTTTTTTGGAATACATAGTATCTCAGCGGCCAATGATTGCAGACATGAAAACCACGTATAGCATTCTAGTTCACATTACGTTCTGCATCTCTCAACCTTTATTTTCATGTTTCGTGCGCCTAATATGAAACTGATAGATGTGTGCATTATTCAGTTTCTGTTTCACCATGATTCGTTTTTACTGCGGCTCTCCTTCCGTAATTCAACATATCCCTATACATCTGTGCTTATTGCTGTGAATATTAATCTCTACATGGTTTCAAGGAAGTAAGTCGGCAGAAGAGAAACTTGAAGTATATTTCTGACAGAATCAGGAAAATGCATTCTTTGATTAAAGCCCTTAACATTAAACAAGTTGAGTTTTCGCCCTCCTATACTTAAAATCAAATACTGTGAAGCATCCGTTATCCAGATGAAACCACCTATTAATTTGCATGAAGGCGGAAATTATTAAAACTGATGTCTCGATTGCAACTGATATTTAAGTTGCAATAAAACTATCATTCATGATTCCTTTAAAACATAACATCAGTTTTCTTCAGCATCCCTCCCCAGTAACAGACAGAGCTTTTTTGTTGACAGTAGATCAGAGCCAGTCCTTCGAAAGATGTAAAGCGTAAGTCATGGCATACAAGTGGAAATACAGTAATGCTTTCTAGTAGTTCTTACCGAGAATATAAAGGAGACATCCATAGAAAAACATCTGGAGGATGTGAGTTGTAGCTTTCGATCCAGCAGCTGTTGTGAGAACAGCAGCAACTGGAACAGGCAAAAAAAAAAAAAAAAAAAAAAAAAACACTTAGTTAAAGCTCACTAGATTAGTAGATACGATTTGACAATTGTGACATTAAATTTTCAGGTTCATTATTTCTGAGCTACAATTTTCTAACTGAATTCGTGGTCTAAACTTAACATTGTATTGCATAATTTGAACCTAATCTTTTAAATCCTCTACCTTACCATTACGTGGTGAAGGAAGTTTTCCATGATAGAGGTAGGCGACTATACAGATTTGACACAAATTGCAAGTATGGAGAAGTCTTAATCGAGAAGTTCTTTATTACATGTTGTGTGCTTCGAAAAATTGTCGTCAGACATAAGCTGTGGGAAAATGTACAGAAATAATGATCTACGTTTAGGCTCAAGAAGCTGATCACATGGGTTGTATATAGTAATACAATTCACATTTCATAAAACTGCCTATAGTAGTAGAGTTGTCAGTCCACCGAATGCGACTGTCAGAAAATTTGGCAATTTGTGGTAAGATCCTATGGGACCAAACTGCTAAGATCATCGGTCCCTAAGCTTACACAATACTTAATCTAACTTTAAGTTACATTAATGACAACGCATACACCCATGCCCGAGGGAGGAATCGAACCTCCGACGTGGGTAGCCGCGCGAACCGTGAGAAGGCGCCTGAGACCGCATGGTTATCCCGCGCGGCGCAGCTGTGAGACTCGCTGTAGCAACTCATGGTATAAATAAATAAATAAATGTCGTGTGGCTAGGGCCTCCCGTCGGGTAGACCGTTCGCCTGGTGCAGGTCTTCCGAGTTGACGCCACTTCGGCGACCTGCGCGTCGATGGGGATGAAATGGTGATGATTAGGACAACACAACAACACCCAGTCTCTGAGCGGAGAATATCTCCGACACAGCCGGGAATCGAACCCTGGCCCTAACTCATGGTATAACTGACTTCCTATGTATATGAATCTCATGTATTTAAATAAATTTTTGCATGCGGTGTTCCTGTTATATTTCGATCTACGGTTTGTATTGTATGTTATTGTATGGAACTAGGGACCTAGAAACAACGGAGAGGTTCCGTCCCCGCCGTATCCCTCAGTGGAACACAACCCCACAACCGGCTACAGCAGTCCACTCACCACACTGCTGCCCCACACGAACCCAGGATTATTGTGCGGCTCGGCCCCCAGTGGACCCACCGGGAACGTCTCACACCAGACGAGTGTAACCCCAATGTTTGCGTGGTGAAGTAATTATGGCGTACGCGTACGTGGAGAACTTGTTTGCGCAGCAGTCGCCTATAGAGAGTAACTGAGGCGGAATTAGGGGAACCACCCCGCATTCGCTGAGGAAGATGGGAAACCGCCTAAAAACCATCCTCAGACTGGCTGGCACACTGGACCTCGACACTGATCCGCCGGGCGGATTCGTGCTGGTGACCGGCGCTCCTTCCCGCCCGGAAAGCGGTGCGTTAAACCACTTTTTCCATGCAAGTTTCTTTGTGTGTGTGTGTGTGTGTGTGTGTGTGTGTGTGTGTGATTTCCTAAGAAACGAAACTGCTGTGGTCATCGGTCCCGAGACTTACTAACTACCTAAACTAACTTTAACTTATGCTGAGAACAACACAAACACACACACACACACACACACACACACACACACACACACACACCAATGCCCGAGGGAGGACTCGAACCTCCGGCGCGAGGGGCCGTGCAATCAGCGAAATGGCGCCTCTAACCGAGCGGTCACTCCGCCCGGCTGCAAGTTTCTACGTCGATTTGCAGAGAAAGTAATCTCAATTCATTTTCTCGTCAATGTGAATGCCTTTGCTTAATGCTTACTTCATATATTACTGTAGTTTACGTCTTTGATAGCACTATCATATGCAGTCCAAACTTTTCATCTCAGAGTAGCACTTGCAACATACGTCCTCAGTTATTTACTGGATGTATTCCAGTCTCTGTCTTCCCCTGCAACTTTTGCCCTCTACAAATCCCTCTAGAACCATGAAAGTTATTCCCTGACTTCTGAACAATTATCCTGTCGTCTTGTCCCATCTTCTTGTGAGTGTTTTCCATACATTCCTTTCCTCGCTGCTTGTATCAAGGACCTCATTTCTTGCCTTATCAGTTCACCTAAATTTCAACATTCTTCTAAAGCACCATTTCTCAAATACTTCGAATCTTTTCTGTCCTGATTTTTCCACAGTCCATGTTTCACTACCATAGAATGCCATGCTCCAAACACACATTGTCAGAAATTTATTTCCCAAATTAATGTCTATGTTTAATACTAGTAGACCTCATGGACAGGAATTCACTTTTTTCCAGTGCTAGTCTGCTTTTGATATCATCCTCGCTCTGTCCATGATGACTCATCTTGCAGAATTCCTTAACTTCGTCTACTTCATATGAACCCAATTCTGATACGTTTCTCGCTGTCCTCATTTCTAATACTTCTCAATACTTTCATCATTTCTTCTGGTAAACCTTCCGGGATGTAAGGTCGTGATCCATGAAACTCTATGGCTCCTAACGTTTCGTCCAGAGCTGCGCTGGACATCTTCAGAGGGGTGTTTCTCTCTGGACGAAACGTTAGGAGCCGAAGAGTTTCATGGATCACGACCTTACATCCCGGAAGGTTTACCAGAAGATATGTCATCCGGTCGTGAAAGCCTTCATACTTTCATCATTCTTTGATTTGCTCCCAGTTCATATTCTGTACGCACTAGATAATTCATTCCAGTCAACAGATCCTGCATTTGCTCTGCATTTTCATTGAGGGTAGCAACGTCATCAGTAAATCGTATAAATATTTTTTCTTCCTGAGCTTTAATCCCACTCCCGAACATTCCTTTTATTTCCGTCATTGCTTCTTCGATGTACAGATTGAATAATAGGGCCGAAAGACTATATTCCTGTCTTACACCCTTGTTAACAGCAGAACCTCGTTCTTGGTCTTCGAGTTTATTGTTCCATCGAGGTTCATGCACGCATCGAGGTTCATGCACGCACTGTATATTACCAGTCATTCCCTATAGGTTAACCCTATTTTTCTCAGAATTACGAATATACTGTACCGTTTTACAATATCTAACGCTTTTTCCAGGTCGACAAATCCCACTAACGTGTCTTGATTTTCTTAATTCTTGCTTACGTTATTAAATGCAACGTTAGAACTTCCTCTCTTATACGAGTACCTGTACTTTACCTAAAGCCAAACCGATCGTCCAACAGATCCTCAGTTTTCTTTCCGATTCTTCTCTATTCTTATTCTTGTCGGCAACTTTGATGCATGAGCGATTCAGCTGACTGTGCGATAATTGTCGCACTTGTCAGCTCTTGCTATCTTCGTAATTGTATAGACGAGGTTTTTACGAAAGTCTGATGATACATCGCCAGTCTCATACATTTTACACACCAACGTGGGTAGTCATTTTGTTGCCACTTCCTCCAATGCTTTTAGAAACTCCGATAGAATGTTATCTAACCCTTCTGCCTTATTTCATCTTACGTCGTCCAAAGACATTTTCACTCTTGGCTCTAATATTGGATCCCCATCTCTTCCCTGTAGGCTCCCGCTTCTTCACCTATCACGTTATCATATAAGTTCCCAGAATCACAGAGGCCTTTAATGTTCTCTTTCCGCCTATCCACTCTCTCATCTGCATTTAACAGTGGAATTCCCAGTGCGCTCTTAATGTTAGCGACCTTCTTTTAATTTCACAGCAGATTATTTAGACTTTTATGTATGCTGAGTCAGAACTTCCGAAAATCATACTTTCGATTTCTTCTCATTTTTCATATAGCCGTTTCGCGTTAGCCGCCATTCACTTCCTATTTATTTCACTCTAATTGTATTTCTGTATTCCTTCTTTCGCCGATCAACTAAATTATTTCTTCAAGCGCACATGGTTTCTTAGCAGTTACTTTCTTTGTACCTACATTTTTCTTTCAATCTTCTGTGATTGCCTTTTTTAGGAAAGTTGACTCTTCTATAATTGAACCGCCTACTGAACTATTCACTATCGCAATATCTATAGCATCAGAGAACTTCAAGCGCATGTCTGCACTTCTTTGTGGTTGCATACCCCACTTCTATGCGCATTCATTCTTTCTAACTAGTCTCTTGAAATTCAGTCTACTCTCCACCATTACTAAATTGTGATCTCAGTCTGTATCTGCTCCTGAATAAGCGTACTATTCAATATATTATTTCGAACCTGTGACTGACCATGATGTAATCTAACTGAAATCTTGTCATATCTCCCTGCCTTTTTCATGCGTTATCTCCTCCTCCTCTCGTAGTTCTTGAGCACAGTATTAGCTACTACAAGCAGAAATTTATTGCACCTGAAGTACTTTTTCTCCTCTTTCGTTCCTACCACCAGTCCCATATTCTACTGTTACCTTCAATTCTACTCCTTCCCCTACAACAACACTCCAATCTCTTATGGATTAGATTTTCATCGCGCTTTAAGAAATGAATAACCCTTTCAATGTCCTCAAATACTTTCTCTATCTCTTCATCTTCAGCTTGCGACTTTGGCATGTATACATGAACTGTTGTTGTCGATGTTGGTCTGCCGTCATTTCTGATGAGAACAGTCCTATCACTGAATTGTTCACAGTAACTCATTCTCTCCCCTACCTTCCTATTCATAACGAATCCTAATCTCGTTATACCATTTTCCGCTGCTGTTGTTATTACTCTACACTTTTCAGACTGGACCAGTTTATTTTATGAATATCAGATTTATTTTATATGGAACAGAAGCTCCTGATATAACAGTTTGAGTTTGCTAACACTTCGTATTCATATACATATTTGAGGTACCATATTTATTCTCAGACGACGATGCTATTACATATCAAACAGGTAATATCACCACTTGCTTTTTTTTCAGTACGTTCATTGTGAGACAGTTAGGGGTCAATTTCTAATTCTGGTCGTTTTTCAGTTAATTTCTCGGATGCTTTAACCAAGTGAAGAATGAAGATAATACTTCATGGAGTTTTTATATTTTTGGAAGTGGGACGAAAGGATGTTGTGACTTCAGTCATATATCATAACAAAATACTGGTTTATTTTTGCGACCGTTTTGTAGTTAATTTTATTTAGAGTGTACTGGTCACCTTTACTAGGACGAAATCCTTACCTTTTCCTCTGTTGGAGTGTGTTCTCCGGGTGTGGTATATAAGTTCTCTTTGTCAGCAAGTCAGTGGGTATCATCTGGAGGGGTGGTCCCCTGGGAGCTGGGCAGTTTTCACGGAAGTATGGTTGTGGCCTGATGCGTGCTTTTGACAGCAGAGCCAGTGCCTGCCCTATCCCAGAGGAGAAGGAAGCATACCCCTAGTGCCATCCCCAGAGAATAACTGAGCACGACATTTTTGAATATCAGAGGACGAGACACCAAGATTCCACCTGATCAGTGTAGGGAGGTCCGTTGCTTTCACTCAAAAATTTGGTGTATGCAGTCGAAATGAGTCACCCCGCCAACATGCACTGCATGAAGAAGCCGACCAAACGGTACAACTATTCCGTCCCAGGGCCAACTTCTTATTTGATTAGCTGCGTTTTGTACGCCAAGAGTGGGACGTTTTTACAGCATTGCCCAGTGTTCTCTCTCATGAAAAGAAAAGTCAAATGAAAACGACACACATGCAAAAGCAATCGACAGTGTCAGAAAGGACGGTCAAGGCCTTCATGGAGAAATGTTTGCGGTTGCCCACGGAATCATAATTGTACCCAGGCATGCACCCCTTCCTCGGAAGGAAATCGAC
Organism: Schistocerca americana; assembly: GCF_021461395.2. Lineage (NCBI taxonomy): Eukaryota > Metazoa > Arthropoda > Insecta > Orthoptera > Acrididae > Schistocerca > Schistocerca americana. The sequence continues at coordinate 100,386,766 of NC_060123.1, read as the reverse complement.
GTCCATGAAAGCCTTTCTTCAGGTCTCCATAAATATGGAAATCGCATGGAGAGAGACCTGGACTGCATAAAGAATGTGTAAGAGTTTCCCAGAAAAACTTCTGCAGCGAATCGAAACGACCTTGGCAACATGCTTTCGGGCCTGTGGGCCCACATGCTGCTGAGGTTGTTTCGAATTACGTTAAGAATTCAGAGAAAGGAATGAACACCGCAGTAGCTCTTCTTCTGTGATCGAAGTAGGCAAACGCAGAAAAATTGTGATTAAAGCTGAAAGACGTTATAAACCGGGTAAGTACACTGTGTCTCGGTGGAGATAAAAGCATATTTGGTAGGTGATCGGGAGGTTCATATCTGATGATGAGGTCTATACTTCCTACCGGAAGTGCAGCCCAGTCTTCTCCTACGGCACCGTCACTGTAGTTATACTGAAATATTTCGATACCATATAACGTTGCACACCGAGGACGTACGTGGGTTTACTGATCGCTTTCTCGGGAGCACAATCTTGAAGTACCTGTTTCACTCAACGTGGAGCTGGAAGATGTATACTAATAATTATTACGAACATGAGTTTATAGCACGCAGGAATAGGATTAATTCGTGCAGTGAACGTATCGTTTGCACTATTAAGTGACACAGAGGCACCACCAATATTTGCCTTTTACCACTTAAATGATCATTCTAGGTTTACTTCCTGCACCGTGCTCCGACGTTCGAGCCAGACTTCCATTACTCTGTATCGGGAGATCCCAAAACTCTGCGGTCCCGCGGCAGTCGTCAGAGCTTGTTCGCGAAAAAAAAAAAAAAGAGACGCTAACGGCGGACTATCGATAGGGTAGTGCAGCACACAATGTTCAAAATAAAGTAAAAAAAAAAATACAGCGAATGTTGAAAAAAAAAAAACAGACTTCTACATTCAGGCAACCATGGAGACTGCAGGGAAGCAGAAAGAGGAAAGCTAATACGAACTCGGGTATGCCTAAAGCCTACAACAGTTTCATTAATTTTGATACGTAATAGCGAAAGATCTGTCAGAAAATTCTAGGACGTTCCGTTCGTACGTAACATGAGTGAACGAATCCAAATATCCTGCATAAATTTGTTACAGAAACTCACGATTCTAGACAAACAGCGGAAATTTTAAATTTCTTATTTAAAAACGTATTCACGATACTACCGTACCAACATTTCACCACTGCACAGGCTCACGAATGAGAAGTATCCATATTAGCCCGCCGGTATCGAGAAACAAGGCAGCAGGCCATGGTGGATGTCCAGTTACAGTTTACGTCCAATACTCTGTGAAATTGGCTGCTTTCTGCTTTCTTAGTTCATACATCGCGAGAGTAGTCTGCGCAGCGAATAGCCTCGTGTTGCTGGAAATTAGGGTATGTAATTCCTGTGTTCAAAATCGGTAAATAAATCACATTCACAGAATTACGGGAATATTCTAAGCTCAGACATTATGTCATTTCTGAAGTGAAAGCAGCCTTCGTCAAGCAATCAATACTGACTCAGAAAAAAAACTACTCTTGTAAAATATAGCTTGCTCTTCCCGTACAAGAGACGCCGTCTCGGTAGCTCAACATGATCGGTAAGAGTGCTGGCCCTCCGTAACAAATAACGTAATGAATTAATCAACGATCAACTTCAATAGGTGTCATGTGACTTCCGCTCAAGCCAAATGATAGCATTGAAGAAAAAATGAAAAAAAACAGGGGGTAGCGTCTTTTCAGGCTCCCTGGTTCGAACCTCGCTAGCCCTAAATTTTGAATAAAAATCGTCTGCAACTGCGGCCGAAGATTTGGCGGCGTAAGATGTCACCTATGTTCTGCCAACGGCAAAGAGGGTGAAGGAGCGGAAAGAGCTTCAGGGCGATCTTTTGCCCTTCTTGTATGACACTGCCACAGTGAATGACCCCAAAAAGCGGAAGAATCAGCAATGGTCAACGGCGTGAGGTTCCAGAAGGCAATGGATATTACTGCATTAAAGACACACAATGTGTAACCACATGACATTCGGCCTGTAGTTGAAAAGTGTAATCATCCCCTCATTCGCAAAATATTTCGAACTGGAACCCCATTCGGATCTCCGGGAGAGGACTGCCAAGAGTGAGGTGACCAACAGAAAAAGGTTGACTCACCAACGGAACGGTGACATTTTACGAGTTGGGGCTAACCAAAAGTTTGAATGCGGTAATAAATCTAGAAAATCTAAGGCTCAGATTAGATATAGCGGAGGGCTATGAAGACAATGCTTTCTGGTTAGATGAGTATAGGGAAATATCAACAGCTGCAGAAAATGGAACAACGGGTGTAGAATCCGCTATGAATACGAAGATGAAGCAGAGAGTGGGTTATTGTGAACAGTTCCATGATACTGTTTTTCTTATCAGAATCGACGCAAACCGACACCGACAACGATAGTTCAGGTAGACATGCTGACATCGCAAACAGAAGGTGAAGAGAAAGAAAATGTATATGAGGATATTGAACGGGTTATTCAATACGTAAAAGAAGATGAAAATCTAATTTGATTGTAAGGTAAGGAGTAGAAGAAAGGGTTAGGGGAGAATATGGGCTTGGTAGTAGGAAAGAGATAGGAGAAAGACTAACCGAGTTCCGCAATAAATTTCGGCTTGTAATTACGAATAGTCTATTCACAAGACGAGGATAAGGAGGGAGATACGAGAAGATTTAGATTACATCACACTCAGGCAGAGATTCTGAAATCAGATATCGGATTGTAAGGCGTACGTAGGAGCAGGTACAGTGTAGACTCAGATCATAATTTAGTAATGCTGGAGAATAGCCTGAAGGTTAAGAGACTAGTCAGAAGGAACCAGTGCGCAAAGAGATGAGATACAAAAGTTCTTTGGAATGAAGACATACGCTAGAAGTTGTCTGAGGTTATAGATACTGCGATAATAAATAGCTCAGCAGACAGTTCAGTTGAAAAGGAATGGACATCTCTAAAGAAGGTAGCCACAAAAGTTGGAAAGAAGAACGTAGGTACAAGGAAGGTAAGTGCGAAGGAACCATGGGTAACAGGAGAAATACACTCCTGGAAATTGAAATAAGAACACCGTGAATTCATTGTCCCAGGAAGGGGAAACTTTATTGACACATTCCTGGGGTCAGATACATCACATGATCACACTGACAGAACCACAGGCACATAGACACAGGCAACAGAGCATGCACAATGTCGGCACTAGTACAGTGTATATCCACCTTTCGCAGCAATGCAGGCTGCTATTCTCCCATGGAGACGATCGTAGAGATGCTGGATGTAGTCCTGTGGAACGGCTTGCCATGCCATTTCCACCTGGCGCCTCAGTTGGACCAGCGTTCGTGCTGGACGTGCAGACCGCGTGAGACGACGCTTCATCCAGTCCCAAACATGCTCAATGGGGGACAGATCCGGAGATCTTGCTGGCCAGGGTAGTTGACTTACACCTTCTAGAGCACGTTGGGTGGCACGGGATACAGGCGGACGTGCATTGTCCTGTTGGAACAGCAAGTTCCCTTGCCGGTCTAGGAATGGTAGAACGATGGGTTCGATGACGGTTTGGATGTACCGTGCACTATTCAGTGTCCCCTCGACGATCACCAGTGGTGTACGGCCAGTGTAGGAGATCGCTCCCATGATGCCGGGTGTTGGCCCTGTGTGCCTCGGTCGTATGCAGTCCTGATTGTGGCGCTCACCTGCACGGCGCCAAACACGCATACGACCATCATTGGCACCAAGGCAGAAGCGACTCTCATCGCTGAAGACGACACGTCTCCATTCGTCCCTCCGTTCACGCCTGTCGCGACACCACTGGAGGCGGGCTGCACGATGTTGGGGCGTGAGCGGAAGACGGCCTAACGGTGTGCGGGACCGTAGCCCAGCTTCATGGAGACGGTTGCGAATGGTCCTCGCCGATACCCCAGGAGCAACAGTGTCCCTAATTTGCTGGGAAGTGGGGGTGCGGTCCCCTACGGCACTGCGTAGGATCCTACGGTCTTGGCGTGCATCCGTGCGTCGCTGCGGTCCGGTCCCAGGTTGACGGGCACGTGCACCTTCCGCCGACCACTGGCGACAACATCGATGTACTGTGGAGACCTCACGCCCCACGTGTTGAGCAATTCGGCGGTACGTCCACCTGGCCTCCCGCATGCCCACTATACGCCCTCGCTCAAAGTCCGTCAACTGCACATACGGTTCACGTCCACGCTGTCGCGGCATGCTACCAGTGTTAAAGAGTGCGATGGAGCTCCGTATGCCACGGCAAACTGGCTGACACTGACGGCGGCGGTGCACAAATGCTGCGCAGCTAGCGCCATTCGACGGCCAACACCGCGGTTCCTGGTGTGTCCGCTGTGCCGTGCGTGTGATCATTGCTTGTACAGCCCTCTCGCAGTGTCCGGAGCAAGTCTGGTGGGTCTGACACACCGGTGTCAATGTGTTCTTTTTTCCATTTCCAGGAGTGTACATCAATTTATCGACGAAAGAAGGAAGTGCAAAAATGTTCAGGGAAATTCAGGTAAACAGAAACAAGTCACTGAGGAATCAAATAAGTAGTAAGCGCGGGGAAGCTAAGGCGAAATGGCTGCATGGAAAATGTGAGAAAATCTAAAAAGCAATGATTGTCTGAAGGACTGACTCAGCATGTAGGAAAGTCAAAATAACCTTCGGAAGTTAAAATCAAGAGCGGAAACATTAAGAATGCGAAGGGAATTTCACTGTTAAATTCAGAGCTGAGTGGTGGAAAGAGGACATTGAAAATCTGTATGAGGGGGAAGACTTGCTGATGTGATAGAAGACGTAGGAGTCGACATGGAAGAGTTAGGGGATCCAGCATAATAATCTGAATTTAAAAGAGCTTGGGACAGCTTAACATCAAATAAGTCAGAGGAGATAGGTAACATCCGATCAGAATTTCTAAAATCATTGGAGGAAAGTGGCGACAAAACAACTATTCGCTTTGGTATGTAGAACGTATGAGACTGGCGATATATCATCAGACTGTTGGAGAAACATCATCCATACAATTCCGAAGATAGCAAGAGCCGAAAAGAGCGAGAATTATCGCGCACCCAACATAGCAGCTCATGCAACCAAGTGGCTGACAAGAATAATACAAAACAGAACTAAAAAGTAAACTGAGGATCTATTAGATAACAATCAGTTTGGCTTTAGAAAAGGCAAAGTTGGAAGAGAGGCAGTGCTGAAGTTCTGGTTAATGAAGGGAGCAAGACTGCATAAAAGTCAAGATACTTTTCTGAGACATGAAGGTGCCAGCTGCAGGGAAAGACGGGTAGTATACAATATGTGCAAGGCCAAGAAGAAACAATAAGATTGGAAAACCAAGAATGAAGTTCACGGGTAAAAAAGGTTTTAAGACACGGATGAAGTCTTTCTTTTCAGTCTATACATAGAATCAATGACAGAAAAAAAAGAGATTCAAGAGCGAACGTAAAATTCACTGTGAATGGATATCAGTGGTAAAATTCGCTGATAACATTTTTATCTTCAGTGAAGGTGAAGAAGAATTACATGATCTGCTGAATAGAATGAACAGTGTAATGAGTGCAGAGTATGGATTGAGAGCAAATCTAAGAACGACGACAGTAATGAGAACCTGCGAAATTAGTACAGGGAGAAATTTAACATCAGAATTGGGGATCACAAAGTAGTTGAGGTTAAGGAATTCTGCTACCTATGCAGCAAAATAACCTATGATGGGCGGAGCAAGAAGTGGACTAGCTCTGGCAAAAAGGACATTTCTGGCGACACGAAGTCTGATAGTACCAAACATATGTCTTGGACAGCGGCGTAGCGTACAATATACCGGAGGTGTCGTTTCAGAAAACTCTGTCTTTCGTACGCAGTATTGGCGTGTACGTTAACAATGGATATTCTGCTTTGCCTGTCTTTCAGTAGAGCAGTATTTTAATCACATTTACAAATAATTTATTGAAAATGGTGATACTTCCAAATCAGAATGCAATGCGAAACAAAATAAATATCTTCTTAAAAATTATTGTTTTAAAATCAAACACACCGCTACAATTGTTATTTAGAAACCTAAAGTTTTTAAGGAGCTGCAAGTGCTTCTAAAAGATGGCTGTTGCCCTACTATTCCAGTTAGCACGCTGGCGCTAGGAAGTGCGGCATATAGTTTTACTTTCAGTCTTACCTTTTCCTTTGTTTCACGGTCATCTATGTTGTTGAAGGATCTGTGAAGAAACAGGGCACATCCGTTGGCCTGCACACCACAGAACATTATATTAGTATGAAGAGTTGAACACAGAACGTAAAACAGCAGCAAAAAATGAATCTGTAAAAGTACATTAAAGAAGTCGCCCCCGAAAATTTGCATATCGTGTCTATTTTAATATAATGAGCTGCCTTATCTGAAAAAGTTAATACTTGAAGACACTAAATTGCATAGAAATGTGTCCTTAACTAGTCTATTAGTTGTGAGAACTAACTGTTTTGAATAATTAAAGCTTTACTATCCACAGTATGTTACCTGAACACCCTGTAAAACATTACAGAAAAAGCAGCAGCATATACTACTCAACAGTTAACAAACAACATCGCGAACAAGTTGTTGCTGAGATGGTCTTCACTGTGAAGACCCGGGCCCCGAAGAGGGTTTGATGGCCTGAGTGACTAAACAGCAATCAATCTCAAGTACAAAGCCTCTACCTTTGGTAATGAACAAATGGCCTGAACGATCGAGGCCCTCACTGAAACTATGCGATGATTTTTTAAAACATGTACTTACACAACTAATAGGTAAATTAATGCAAAAGACTACTGTTTTGTATGTAAGCCACGACCAGTAGATCAGACACTGTAGAGCAAATAATATAATTATTACTTTCATGCTAGTGTTGTAAATCTTATGAACCTATTTTAATTCCCATCAACTGATACCAGATTTTAATGGCACCATAAGACAATTTTTTTAATCTAAGTAAGGACAGTGATTCCACTATCAAGTAAGTTTATTTCTAGCGGCATCGAACATAAATGTTGCATAACATGTGTGAGTGTGCTTGTATGAATTTTACACTTTACGCCGCTCGTCCAGTTCTGGATTCGAATACTGAGTGACGGAGAAGTCAAAAAAAATTTTAATACTTTCATATGACATTAAAGCACATTTATTAGTAAGGACGTCAAGTATCTTAAAACCATTTCTGTGTTGGTAGCCTCCAGATAAGTTTCAAATACATAAAAAGTTCAAGTGATTGACAGCTACACTTTTCATATTTCACCTTTCTTCCTTTCGCCATTTCAAACGGTTTTCGCCTTTTGGAGCACTAGGACACCATTGCAGCCAAAGATGTTTACGTTTCGTTGATTTGAAAACGGTTTATGTTTTCACTTTTGTCTACTTGGCTGCATGCCAGCCGAGTTACCGTCAGTCGGCCTCTATTATGAGCTGATGTAGGTGCCCAGCGATAGAAAGCAATTTTTGACAAATCGTTATTAAATTTTTTTGTCATCAATCTTCTGACTGAATTTCTCAAATGTTCCAGAGCCAATCTCTTCATCTCAGAGTAGCACTTGCAACATCTGTCCTCAGTTATTTGCTGGATGTATTCCAATCTGTCTTCCTCTACAGTTTTTACACTCTACAGCTCCCTTTAGTACCACGGGCGTTATTCGATGATGTCTTAACAGATGTCCTACTAACCTGCCCCTTCTTCTTGTCAGTGTTTTCCACGTACACTACAACTCGCCGATTCTGTGGAGAACCTCCTCATTCCTTACCGTAACAGTTCACCTAATTTTCAACATTCTTCTGTAGCACCACATCTCAAATGCTTCGATTCTCTTCTTTTCACAAATTCCCACTGCCCACGTTTCACTACAAAGCAATACCTTGCTCCAAACGTTCTCAGACATTTATTCCTCAAGTTAAGGCCTATGTTTAATAATAGTAGACATCGTTTTTCCAGAAATGCCCATTTTTAGTGCTAATCTGTTTTTTGTGACCTCCTTGCTCGGGCCGTCGTAGGCTTTTTTGCTGCCTAGGTATCAAACTTCATCTACTTCGGGACCATCAGTCCTGATGTTAAGTTCCTCGCTGTTCTCATGTCTGGTGCTTCTCAATACTTTCATCTTTCTCCTATCTTCTCTCAATCCACATTCTGTACTCATTAGACTGTTCGTTCCATTCAACAGATCCTATAATTCTTCTTCATTTTCACTGACGATAGCTATGTCAGAAGCGAATCTTACCACTGATACCCTCTCACCCTGAATTTTAATTCCACAGTTGAACCTTTCTTTAATTTCCATCATTGCTTCTTCGATGTATCGACTGAACAGTAGAGGCGAAAGGATAAATCGCTGTCTTACAACCTTTTCCGCCTGAGCACTTCGTTCTTGATCCTCCACTCTTGATATTCCCTCTTGGCTCTTGTACACATTGTATATTACCCGTCTTCCCCTGTAACTTACGCCTATTTATCTCAGAATTTCGAAAATATTGCCCCATTTGACAATATCGAACGCTTTTTCTAGGTCTCTGAACGTATCTTGATTATTCTTCGGTCTTGCTTCCATGCCCGCATCTCGTGGTCGTGCGGTAGCGTTCTCGCTTACCACGCCCGGGTTCTCGGGTTCGATTCCCGGCGGGGTCAGGGATTTTCTCTGCCTCGTGATGGCTGGGTGTTGTGTGCTCTCCTTAGGTTAGTTAGGTTGAAGTAGTTCTAAGTTCTAGGGGACTTATGACCACAGCAGTTGAGTACCATAGTGCTCAGAGCCATTTTTTTCTTGCTTCCATAATCAACTGCCTCGTCAGAATCTCTTCTCTGACGCCTTTACCTTTACTAGTCCAAACTGATCGTCATCTAACAGATCCCCAATATTCGTTTCCATTCTTCTGTATATTATTCTTGTCAGCAACTTGGTTTCATGAGCTGTTAAGCGGATTGTGGTAATTCTCGCACTTATCGGCTCTTGCTATCTTCGGAATTGTGTAGATGATGTTTTTCCGAAAGACTGATACTATATCGCCAGTCTCATATATTCTACATGCGAACGTGAATAGTCGTTTTGTTGACACTTCCTCAAATGCGTTTACAAATTCCGATGGGATATCATACATCCCCTGTGCCTTATTTGATGTTGAGTCATCCAAAGCTGTTTAAAATTCTGATTCTGGTACTGAATGTCGTCAGACAAGTCCTCCCCGTCCTCCACCTCACAGAGACCTTCAGTGTAGTTTTTCCACCTAACCGCTCCCTCCTCTGCGTTTAACAATGAAATTTTCAGTGCGCTCTTAATGTTACTTCCCTTGCCCTAATTTCATCGAAGGTTTTTTCCTTTTTCTCTGCTCTATATGCTAAATCAGGCCTTCCGACAAACAGTCTTATTTCGATTTTTTTCCTATTTTTCATGCCGCCATTTCGTCTTAATGTTCATCCACTTGCACTTGCACTTCTGATTCCTGAGAGGTTTATATTTGTGTATTCCTGAATTTCCTTGACAGTTTTTGTACTAGTTCTTTCGTCGATCAACTGAAGTACTAATTCTGTTACCCAAGGTTTCTTCGTACTTATTTTCCTTGTACATATGCTTGCCTTTCCAGTTTCTGTGACTGCCCTTTATAGAGATGGCTCTGAGCACTATGGGACTTAACTTCTGAGGTCATCAGTCCCCTAGAACTTAGAACCACTTAAACCTAACTAACCTGAGGACATCACACATATCCATGCCCGAGGCAGGATTCGAACCTGCGACCGTAGCGGTCGCGCGGTTCCAGACTGTAGCGCCTAGAGCCGCTCGGCCACTCCGGCCGGCTTATATATATGTCTATTCCTGTTCCACTGAACTGTCTACTGAGCTATTCCTTATCGCAGTACCCATAGCCTCAGAGAATTTCAAGTATACGTCTCCTTTCCTTAGTATTTCCGTATCCCATTTTTTTTGCACATTGATTTTCCTGAATAGTCTCTTAAACTTCAGCATACTCTTCATCACCACTAAATTTTGATCTGAGTCTATATCTGCACCAGGGTACGCCTGTCAATCCCTTATCTGTTTTCGGAAGTAAGGGGATTCTGACGATGAAGTAATCTAACTGAAATCTTCTCATATCTCCCAGCCTTTTTCAAGTATACCTACGGCTCTTATGATTATTAAACAGAGTATTCTCTATTAACAACTGATATTCATTTCAGAACTCTATTAGCTTTTCCCCTCTCTCGTTTCTACTACCAACCCCATATTGTCCCGTAACTCTCCCTTCTACTCTTTCCTTAAAACCGCATTCCAATTTCCCTGTCAGATTTTCATCTCCCTTTATGTGTTGAATTACCAGTTCAATAACCCAGTATACTTTATCCCTTCATGTTCAGCTTGTGACGTCGGCATGTACACCTGAACTATCGTTGTAGGTGTTAGTTTGTTGTCGATTCTGATGAGAACAATCCTATCACTGAAATGTTCGCATTAACTCACTCTATGTCCTAGCTTCCTATTCGTAACGAATTCTACACCTTTTATAGCATTTTCTGCTGCTGTTGATATTACCCTATATTTGCCTGACCAGCAATCCTTATCTTCTTTCCGTTTCACTTCACTGACCCTCAATATATCTAGCTTGAGCCTTTGCATTTCCTTTTTCAGATTTTCTACGTTTCCTACCACAGTCAAAGTTCTAACAGTCCACGCTCCAAAGTGTAGAACGTTACCCTTTCGTTGGTTATTAAATAGTAGTATCCTCCTGGAGACCACAATGTCTGGAATCTTTTGCCGATGGAGAGATCATCGTAACACTTTTCCAATTAATATCTGTAAGGCCTGTGCTTAAAAATTATGTGTCTAATTCGGTGGTTTCCATTGTCTTGAGGATCCTTAGCACATGGCTGCAAAATACAAAGCTTTGGCTAAGCGACAGACATTGTGCCCTTCGCTATACCCGCAGCGTCGGGGGAGTTAAAGGACTTGGAGATGACGTTGAGGAGCTTCCTTAGTCGATAATGAGTAGGATCAGGATTCTCAGAGACAAGACACGTGCTAAAATTAATACAGATGCTGATGTAGAGGAAAGACGTTGCTTAGAATCATCTGTAGCATCAGCGGAGCAGACATGGATACAACGACATCGCTAAGACAGACGACAGTAAGGATAGCACCTGTGTAGAAGGGTGCACACAAAAAAGTGGAAGATTTAGTATCAGAACTAGCGACAGTGACTGTGACGAAATCGTCCCAGAAATTGAGCTAGTTTTAACGGCTAGATCAGCAGAGAATGAGAAGCTTTTAGATTTCAGTATCGGTTTGTGGAGTGAAGAAATGCGCTTCAGCAGTTGAAAGGCAGAAGAAGCTGTTAGACGAAGATTGCCGTAGGGTCCAAAAGTAATCAGTCCGAGGGCCTCTAAAAATGAGGGAAATTTCAAAAAGGCGCTGGCTTCTTTGGTGGAAAGAAAAGCAAGCATTGTACTGCTTTGCTGTGCCATTGTTTTTGTGACACAGAATGTCTCTAAAATCTGATCTGGCTGTAGGCTATGGCTAGGGATTATCAAGAGGCTGGAGGAAGCTGAAACAAAAAGTGAGTGAACATGAAAGAATTTTTGATCACAAAATGTGGTACATAGAGTGGCACAAATTAGAAAGTGTCCTAATAGTGTTTCAGCCATAAAAATTTTTTTAGACTGAAGCTGTGTAAGAGAACACCAGTACTGGAACGAATTATTGCTTCACGCAATTGAAGCGATTCTTTTCCTCACAGAAAGAGGTACTGCTTTGACACGTGATGGTTCAAATGTTCAAATGTGTGTGAATTCCTAAGGGATCAAACTGGCTGAGGTCATCGGTCCCAGAATTACACACTACTTAAACTAAGTTTAACTTATGCTAAGAACAACACACACACACACACACACACACACACACACACACACACACACAAACAAAAAAAAAAAAAAAGCCCGAGGGAGGACTCGAACCTCCGACCGGAGGCGCCGCGGCCGCGCAATTCGTCACATGTCCCCTCAAACCGCGCGGTATACGTGATAGTGTCTTAGTTGCAGATCGTAGAAATAGAGGTTTTTCAGCGACTTGGAAATTTGCCGGAGATTGATTCAGGAGTGAAAGAGCGTTTCAGGTAAGTTGAAAAGTCTCAACAAGGAGGCAAATACGTGGATCATTACCCATCACACGAAGTTCAGAACGAATTTATTTAAATGGCTGGAAGCTTTGCTCACCAAGCTATTTTATCTCAGGTAAAACGTTACGAAAGCTGTCCTACTACGGCAGATGCGACTGCCAAAAAAGCCCAAACAAGGCAACATGTTTTTATTCTGTGCTACGTTGCCCACGATGAATAAAATCGGGTGGCATTTATCACGGAGCTCAAGCGCACCTATTAAAAGAAAATCTGTTTTTATTCTCCTTGTAACTCTCATCCGTTAAATTCTTGTGGCGTCCATACTGCGGAGAGTTGCGCGAATGTAGTCACTTTCTCTGGGACTGTTTCGAAAAACACCTTCTCATTAAAGACAGAAAATTTTAGAAGAAAATATTTCGTCGTTCGTGCACTGGCGATCGGAAATGAAGTGGTGTGCGCGGACAGACTCCGTGCGTCCACTTGCTAAGCCTTTGCCAGGATTGTAAAGGACAGTTGAACTTGCCTTTAACTACGACTACGGAGGCAAGTTCTGAACTAAACCACATTCAGAAGTATTTTAAATCATTTCATCGTGTCTTGGTGTCTTCAGTGTCACACAAAACAGTAGCTGCAATCAGCACACGTAACGTTGTGCTTCGAGCGAGCGAAGGCACAACAGAGTCTGGTAGAAGTATTAAATAAATTGAGAATTAGTATCAAAGGTATTTACACGGATAGTTGTGAGGTAGCAGAAAGTATTGGATTATCAACTGACGAATGCAAAGATTCTCGGCAGAGAGAAACGGAAAGGCAAAAGAAATGCTTAGTAGATGAAACACCAGGATATTTCAATCTAAGACAGTTTTCAAATACATATTTTCTGTGTTATTCTAGATACGCTTAACTAAAAGGTGTGCTACCAAACACAACATGGACACATTTGGTTTCTTATCGAACTACATCAGCCTAGAGCATTCTACACTGTCAGAGAGGTAGAATACATGGCATCTTTGTACAGCGTGAGCGGTAATGACCAGGATTTGATAGAGGAAGTGTTGCAGTTCAAAAAGATTCATGCAGCTGCGCCTTCTCAGTGCTCTTCGTAAGTGCAATTTTAATAGCGTTTTTCCAAATATACTGATAGCCTTACGGTTTTTCTCGCCTTGTTACTATTGCCTAAGCAAACCGGTCATTCAACATTCAACAAAAGTAGAGTGCGTTTCATTTTTGAAAAGCATTTTGGAGGATAGTATTAAGAAGGCTTACCATAGCTTTATCTCGTCTATAACATACCTCACCCCCTCCCCTGACCAACACACACACACACACACACACACACACACACACACACACACACACATGCCATTTCCCGCCTCAGTTATACGACTTGCAGACATTTGCAAACGTTCACACTATTTCAGGCTTACACTGGACCCACACAGCTGGCGTACACTAATTCCTTCCCATGAGGTACGGGGTGGCGACAGGAAGGGCATACAAACACGCTCCGACACTAACATCGCCAAATCCATAGTAACGCGGCCGACCCCGTGTTGAAGTGGGACAAAGGCCCAAGAAAATGATGATGAATGTGACACTGCGTCAAACGCGTTCCAGAAATCCAAGGAATATGGGATCTGCTTGTTGTTCGCAGGATACACATCGAGAAAAGTGTAACATGCTTTTAGACAAGTGATACTTTCTAAATTGGTCTTGATTTGTGGATACAAGCTTTCCTGTCTCAAGGAAATTTTTTACATACAAACTTAGAAAATGTTCAAGAATTCTGCAAGAAAGCTTTTATGTTCGAACTTAGGATATGCTCAAGAATTCTGCAAAAAACGACGTTAGGACTATTGCTCTGTAATTTTCCAGGTGCGTTCTTTTGCCCTTCTTATGTACGAGAGTCATGTGTGCTTTTAACAGCCGCTTAGGGCTTCCTGCTGTGCGAGAAATTTGTCACAAATGAAAGATAAGTAACGGAACACCGAAGAGTAGTCATTGTAAAATGAAAATGGGATTCCTGTTGGTGACAACGACAAGTTTGTTTTCAACTTCTTCAGTTTCTTTTCAACGCTGGGTACGCCTATTTCTATGGCCCCCACACAAACGTTTGTGCGTTGGTCAAGCGAGGGTATGTATCTGTACGATCCTCCTGAATAAATGGTTTTCTAACCGCTGAATTTAAAACTTCAGATTTCCTTTCGAAGTCTTCTATTGCCACACAAACTAACTGAGTGTTTGAATTGGAGCTTCCGAATTCTTTAACAATTTTCAGTAGGACTTGAATTTCCTAGGATTCTCGGCAAGACATTTCCTTAACATAAGACGATGGAAGTAGTTCTATACTTCGCACAACGATCCTTTTATAGAGGCAAGAATTGCTACCAAATTTATCCTGTTGGCATTTGTGCTTTCTTTTTTTAACCAAGAGAGCAACATTTTCCGTTTTCTTACTATTTTTCGAAAATTATGATTAAACCATCCTGGTCATTTCCGTCGTTAATCTCCTTGCTTTGCACATCCGTCCCCAGAGCGCGATTTACGATTCGTTTAAACTTAATCTATAATTCATCTATGACCATAATACTGGAACTAAATGACGCCGATTCTTGTCTAAGAAGTATGCTAACAGCTGCATATCTGTTGTTCCCAGCGTAAAAACTCTCTTAGTCCTCAGTAAATATTGTGGCTGTGTGGTCGCTAATCACCGTCTCTATATGGACACTGCCGACATCCATTCTTGTCTAAGAAGTATACTAACAATTGCATATCTTATGTTCTCAGCATAAAAACTCTCCTAGTCTAATTGGTGTATTTATTAACTTTAGTAAACATTCTGGCTGTGTTGACATCGTGATCATTGTTCCCTGTTTCTATACGGACACTGTCGAAAAGGTCAGGCCTGCTTCTAGCTGTGAAATCTAGTAAAGATAGTACAGGCACAGAACCGCGTCTTTTCTCTTTGTTGATGGAGAACTTAAACAGCCGCAAATACTTTAACAAGGCTTTAGTTTAATGCTATAAATTGTTCCAGGCTATCATATCCACCTTCAGAGGGCTATCGTTCCCAACTGCTTTAATGTTTTTGTCAGCAGCATATCGTGCTTCTGCACTGTACAAATGTATTTGAATACGTAGCGCTACTTTTTATGTTGTTTTAATATCAAAAACATGCTAATACGTCTGCATTTTTTTTTATAAATACAGTTAAATATGTTGCAGTGGACGGTACTTTGTCTTGCTTTGAACCTTTTGTAATTTTCTGTACGATGCGCAAACTGAAGCAATGTAAACAGTGTATATATTGTAAATAAGCCACTGTCCACACATACACTCCAAAAAATTCTTTTATGTCACTTGCAGCCTCAGCCACGTTCTTTACATTCTGTGTTTTTGTTTCCGTGTTTTTGCCTGCGAAACATTACGTTCTTACTTTCACAGATGGGGTTTCTTAAAGCTGTCCCATTTGTGTGCACGCAACCTGTCGCTGTGTATTGCGTCATCGCAAAACAAAACTCTAAACTCCACTTGGCTTCCGTTGGAAGGTGAAACTGTTAAACGCGGAGTGATTGATAGTGAACAGAACTGCAAGGACTCACAGTATTAATACACTGTGACGTATAAGACTTGTATCTTAGTTCAGGTATTAGTCCAATCAAGTAAGCCAGAGCAGTAGTGAAACAGGTATATATGGCACTCCAGAAAACCGAGCAGTTAAAATCGATATCGGTATTTTAGTTCTGAGTAACCGGTATTCCTCGGTATCTGTTTGGACTCGGTTCTGGCAGGTGTTTCATATTTTTTACTAATAACCGAGTAAAAAAACAAACATCAGTCAGCTATAGCAGCAATGCTAAAATATTTCGTTTTTAAATAAACCTTTGTAGGGAAGCAGCCTACTCACGCCGTATAAAATTCACATCAGTCTTTCCATTGTGTGCCAGCCTAGTCTGCTGTAACTAGTAAAGAGTCATAAATGTTGCACAATACTTTAAAAATCAAGTAAATAACCTGAAACGTTTCTAGCTTGTCAGGAGTAATACTAAATCAATATGTGTTGAATATCAGTTCAATAACTTTAACCATTTTCGAAATTTGGGCGTTTTTCTGTAAAAATCATTGGCGCAACAGAAAAGAGCTAGAGACTTAAAAATTTATATTTAGATTCCTTTTTCATAATAATTTAGTAGAAACAGTATTCTGGATCTCACAAATTAAAATTTTTGTTGAAATTCATAATTTTCTGGTTTTTGTCTTAGAAATTAAGGAAGCAAGATAGATTAAGTAGGAGAATAAAGAGTGCTAGGATGTTTAAATTTAAGTAGAAGGGATATCCGCTATAATCATAAAGATGTGAGAAGTTAAAATTGAATAACTATAAAACTATAGCGATAGCGTATCTCCAAAGGGCAAGTTCAGAGCTCGTCTACTGTGTGTAGTGTAATTAAATTAATTCTCTTGCCCAAAATATTTGACTTAGCCACGTCAGACTTTTATTGTGATTACTTACTTGTGTGCTGAATGCACATTTAAATTGAGAGCTTCATCGGCCATTAGCAAAGGAAGCGATGATTTATTCAATAACTTAAAGTGGTGCATTACTAGCCCAGCGGCTAGTTGGGAGAGCCGATTTGATCAGGCGTTCCCTTAGCCGTCCGCACCGCGGCTTTATATATAAGAACGCTGAGCGAGGAAGCAAGGCCCCAGTTCTCCCCAGACACTGAATAGCACGCCACCTGTGCCGGGAGTCGCGTCGCATCGCGTCGGTATCATTGCTACAAACAGCCTCGGATGCCGTAATGAGTTACTCGGGATACGCGTAACCATGAAATCATTTTCGAGTGAAGTGTTAATTCTGGGATGACTTTAATGATCTATCTTCAGTTTGCGTATTTCGTATTTTCATGTGCTGCCGCGGGACAGACATTCTACCATTATTTAGCGTGGCATTTGATGAACATTATCATCAAATTATGGCGAGCATTCACTTATATTAAACATTTAGTTTGAACAGTTATAGTTGCATCAGCGCATTAGACTCTGAACTGGTCTGGTAGTTGGATTGTGTGGATTCTTTTGGTCTGTGACTTTCAGAATATAGTGAACTTGTTAGTGAGAGTGGTTTTTGATTATGAACCCCAGACAAACTCCTAATTCCTCAGAGCTATAAGCTGTAGCTATAAGTGTATTTCTCAGATGAAGTGGGCACTAGGAATTCTAATTACAGGCTTCACGTTTTGCTAATCACTTTCTGGTTGCCAATATTGTAGTTAGAGAGTCAGTGTTGAGAACGGCAAAAGACAGCATAAATAATAGGAACATTTATATAACAATTAATTCCACCCGCCCCCCACATATGGTTAATCGGCCGGGAAATGCATCTTTTCTACATTACATTCTACATTTTAAATATAACAACAATAATTTCCACCAGCCGCCCCACACCTTCTTTTACAAATTGTCATACGCAAAATTTGCTTTGTTTTGAAATATTACGTTATTGCAGAAAATGGGAAAAACGACCAGTGCTGTTTAGTAACAATGCTGACAGAAACTTGCAACGGACACATGGCCTAAGAACTGGTACAGCAGTCACTGTTGCCGTGTGTCGTGGCTTAACGTTCGCGTGTACGTGCAGTGAGCGAGATTTGCCTCCACCCGGTCCATCTGGTAGATTCTCGTCTTCGTTGGACCCCGTAGTATTGCGTAATGGTACCAATCGTAGTCTGGAAATGTTTTCACAGAGCGCCGTAGTAATGAAGAACAATGCCTCATTTGCTTTAAAAGATTAAAGATCTGTCAGCCATCTCTATTAAATAACAAAACAGGAAGGAAATTATGCCGCGCGGGATTAGCCATGTGGTCCAAGGCGCTGCAGTCATGGACTGTGCGGCTGCGGAGGTTCGAGTCCTCCCTCTGGCATGGGTGTGTGTTTGTCCTTACGATAATTTAGGTTAAGTAGTGTGTAAGCTTAGGGACTGATGACCTTAGCAGTTAAGTCCCATAAGAGTTCACACACATTTGACCATTTTCATTTGAAGGAAATTATGGTACAGTCACCAATTGAAACTTGACAACGATTCATTCATAGTATGCACAAAGACAGGAAGTAGCTTATCTACTGCCGTTGTCTACATAATATGCCTTTGTATGTTTTTTAGCCCTTGAAAACGGACAGACTAACACCGAAGACAGTGTTCTTCAACCTCAGTTTTCACTCTTTAGCGCTATTCGTGATGCCTGAATAGTGGCATGATCCTCGATTACAACGTGACCTATGAGCAGAGATTAAAAAAAAATTATAATCGATAGGAGAATATTGGTGATATTTTGCAGTATTCAACTACTTATCAGGTTTCGAGAAAAGGAATAAACGGTGGACGGAGTAAATTTACTTTTATTTGCCTAATCAGTTTTATATTTTGATTCTTTCTTTGTATCTTTAAATTGAGAGAACCGAAATTTTTCAATCGTTGTTCGATTTCTCCACTTATTACTGGAAGTAACAGGAATAAAAAACTGAAAGTCGGATATTTCATAAAGCGGTTATTTTGAGCGGTTTTAGCAGTCAGGTTGCATTGGCGTGGAAAAAACCGATACAATCGCCATCCCTAAGGCCGTCGGCACACGGACAGTGCTGTCGCACGTCAACGATGAGCGTGCTGAGTTCAACGTGCTGCTGAACGCTCAGGATTATTGCGACTTACGCTTACGGTACTTGGCCGCAACGTGGCATACGCGATCGCAACGCAGTCCAGCGACAGTTGTGGGGTGTTTCTAGTTCGTAAATCGCACTGTTTCCTCAACGGGAGCGCGTAAAATTCCAACGTTAGCTCTATTAAAACGTACATTTACTCCACTGTCCATATGCTAGTCTCGTTGTTCTGTATTTAATATACACAAATAAAAACTTCAGTATCCATGTACCACATCCAATCAATAAAGACACAGGTTTATAAAAGTTCCATTACAAACAGTGTTCCACAAATTTGCAACAGTTCGCCACATAAGATAAATATTAGTTCATAATTCCCACGTTTAGTAAAACCCTATGGTCATTCTTACTTGATCACTGTTCCTACCCAGTAGCAGAATCTTTACAACATGTGAATTACGAAACTTAAAAGACAAAGGAACAAAAATATCTTTATACAAGTAGCGCAAGCCAAGAAAAGAGTGCACTTATATTTACATAACGCGAAATATTGTAGTATATACTTACATTAAACTAATAATATAGCATCAGAAACTATTAAAAACGTGAATGTTAGAACAAAATATTGAGACGTGGCGAGACGCAAACCACCACCACATCAATCAGCTTCATATGAATCATTAACGCTACTCCCTACTCTAAACAGTCAATCTTAACATGTTTCCACTTGTTGAAAGCTTTAATCGTAGCTATGTTACTAATTGAAATTTAACTATAACAAATTTGACCAGGAACAATGTGTTTTTGGTGGATCCTCAGTGTGTCGCTGCCTTCAAATGGCATACCCTCATAACACGCAAGTTACAACAATTCTTTTGCCACAAATATGATGTTTCTCATTGTTTTATTGCAACAAATCACACAGTTAAAAACGGGTTTTCGAGTGATTCTCAATTTGCTGCTGCTCAGAAACGGCATATATACGTATAGGTTTGAAATGAATGCCAATATGGCGCCTTACACTCTGTGCTGAAGGGAGATGGCGTACATGTGACGTAGGTGGCGTTGTGCCATCTGATTGGTCACTGCTCAGAAGCACGCTCAGAATAGCTGATATGCTAGATGTCACTCTGCACGCCCCCAAAGATTCCCGAAAGTGCTGTTCCACGCTATGATGTCAGAAACTCGGCACGCTCAACGTTCAACGTTCGGATGCACGGTCCGTGTGCCGACGGCTTGAGTAGCACGGCTCAAAACCCCTTCAAGTAGGTGCGGTTTTGCGTTCTGCCGTTTCCATAAATTACGTGTTGCAGCACAGCCTAAATGTACTTACCTTCAAAATAGTGTCGTGGCACCAAAAGACGACGAGCAACAGGTTGAAAACATTGGCCAACAAGGGCAAGTAAATCATAGGGATTGCAGGGGAGAACGGCAGGGGCGAGTCGTCCAGGAAGAGACCAGCGGTCAGCAGGCCCGTGAACAACACCGTGACGACCGCTTCGGCCGCGTACACCAGCGACAGGTGCGCCACCACCTCGTTCAGGGATTCCCCAGCGTCCAGCAACACCTTGTGCACGGCAGCCAACTGCCTCACCACGCTGCTGGGCCTCTCCACCTGTAGGGAATCCAAGAAAGGTTATACCAAACGATGTGTAATAAGCACACAGGACAAAACAGTGTGCTGGCCGCGGTGGCCGAGCGGTTCTAGGCGCTTCAGTCCAGAACCACGCGACTGCTACGGCGACAGGTTCGAACCCTGCCTCAGGCGTGGATGTGTGTGATGTCCTTAGGTTAGTTAGGTTTAAGTAGTTCTAAGTTCCAGGGGACTGATGACCATAGTGCTCAGAGCCATTTGAACAGAGCAGTGGTGCTGAGTAAAAGTATAGAAACACTGCGAGAAATACGAGCTTGAACATAAATGCAGATGCTAATCAAGCATGCAGGCTGAACTGTTGTATTTGAATATGAACGTCACCTGTGCAATGAGCTCGATAGTAGGTGAGGCTGTGAAATAACGGGACTGATGCTGTCACAGGGTAAGGATACATGCACCAAAGACGAACGACCAATAGCGGCCATGCCTGTAGCCTTCTACGTCGAATGCAGCATCTGTAAAAAAATCAGTGTGACCGTGGTCTTCGTTTGTGTAAGACCTGTTATTTTGGTTCAAAATGGCTCTGAGCACTACGGGACTTAACATCTATGGTCATCAGTCCCCTAGAACTTAGAACTACTTAAACCTAACTAACCTAAGGACATCACACAACACCCTGTCATTTTGTTTTGCCGGAAAAATTAAAAGTGTAATAATGGAGCAGCGAATCGCCGTGAAGTTTCACGTGAAACTTGGAAAAAAGTGTTTCTGAAACCTGTCTTTAACTAAAGGAAGTGTATGGCAAAGACTTAAGTATTTATCCAGCCTCAGAAACTGTATATGCCGAAATGATCAGAAACCAGTTGCATAAACGAAATCTAATTTCTTAACCAGTTTCGGGCAGTTAGTGCCCTTCTTCAGAAGGCTGTCCAGGAAAACGCACCAAAAATAAGTACAAGTCAGATAAGAATATTAAAATTAAGGATGAAAAGTTTAAAAATTTTAAAAATTTAAGGCTAAAAATGGCACATACTTATACCCATCGCATTATTTCCGAGTGTCAACAATAACGTGCATACAGCAAAGTGCGGCGGTTCTAAAAATACAATAGCAATAAGTAATACGATACTGAATCCATTACTGCACTATGAGCTTGTAGATGCTTAAGTGTGGATAAAGTGCCTATACAACACTTGTCCCAAGTTTCACGCGAAACTTGACGAGAATTCGCTACTCTATTATTACACTTATCATTTTCAGGCAAAACGAAGCCCACAGCCACATTGATATATTTATAGACATCAGAGATATTGCATTCTATTGAAAGGCTACAGGCTTGGTAGCTATTGGTTGTTCATCTTTGTCGCACTGGTGTTTGCACTGTGACAGGCGAAGACTATCTCCTACGAGAGTTTTTGAATGGTTCAAAGGTTCCCAAGACGCTCGACAAGACGTTGAAGATGACTCGCGCCTGGGACGCCCTTCAACGTCAAATGTGTTCAAATGTGTGTGAAATCTTATGGGACTTAACTGCTAAGGTCATCAGTCCCTAAGCTTACACACTACTTAAACTAAATTATCCTAAGGACGAACACACACACCCATGCCCGAGGGAGGACTCGAACCTCCGCCGGGATCAGCCGCACCGTCCATGACTGCAGCGCCCAGACCGCTCGGCTAATCCCGCGCGGCCCTTCAACGTCGAAAACAGATGAAAATATCGAAAAAGTGGATAATCTGATGGTCGGTTAAGCATTCGATCGATTTTTTAAACTGTAGGAATTGACAAAGGATGCGTAAGGAAAATTTTACATATCCCGTTTAACACGAGACACTGGTACCGGAAATTCTCACGATCGAACAAAAAGGAGCTAGTGAAAATGTTTGTGCTAACATTTGGAATACCATCGAAAACGATCTTAATCTCTTGTAAAGAATGATAATATGTGATGAATCTTGGTATTCCGCTTACGATACAGAAACTAAGCGCCAATCTATGCAATGGAAGGACCATCTTCACTGAGAGCGTAAAAAGTTCGAATGGGCAAATGAAGATTAAAAGCGCTGAGGATTGCTTTTTTCGATATTCATGGAATTGGGTATCTTCACTGGGTTCCTAGAGGACAAATTGTTAATCGACGTAATTACCTTGAGGTTCTTGCTCATCTCAATGAGAAAATAAAAACAGAGCGACCTGAACTGTGAAAGAACAAGCCATGGGCTCTACATCAAGACACCACACCGGCTCATACCGCATTGTCTGTTAAGAGCTTTATAGCGAAGTACAGCATCCCAGTGGTGGATCATCCACCTCATCGCCTAACCTGCCCCACGTGACGTGTTTCTATTCCCCGGGACCAAATCTGCATCTCAAGGAACAATATTTATTGTGTAACCGAGGTTTAACGAATTACTTTTAGCACTCATGCGGATTACCTCACACTTTTCGTTATATAGAGTCAATTGCGACTTTTCGCACCATTCAGGTACCTTTTCTAAATTGTTTTGCAGTTTGTTTTGATCCTCTGATGATTTTATTAGTCGATAACCGACAGCGTCATCTGCAATCAACCGAAGACGGCTGGACAGATTGTCTCCAAAGTCGTTTATATAGATAAGCAACAGCAAAGGGCCTATGACACTATCTTGGGGAACACCAGAAATCACTTCTGTTTTATTCGATGAATTTCCGTAAATTACTACGAACTGTGACCTCTCTGACAGGAAATCGCAAATGCAGTCACATAACTGAGACGATATTCCACAAGCACGCATTTCACTACGAGCCGCTTGTGTGGTACAGTGTCAAAAGCCTTCCAGAAATCCAGAAATACGGAATCGATCTGAAATCCCTTGTCAATAGCACTCAACACTTCATGTGAATAAAGGACTAGTTGCGTTTAACAGGAACGACGCTTTCTAAACCCATGTTGACTGTGTGTCCATAGACCGTTTTCCTCGAGGTAATTCATAATGTTCCAACACAATATATGTTCTAGAATCCTGCTGCATATCGACGTTAACGATATGGGCCTGTAATTTAGTGGATTACTCATACTACCTTTCTTGAATATTGGTGTGACCTGGGCAACTTTCCAGTCTTTGGATACGGATCTTTCGGCGAACGAACGGTTGTATATGGTTGTTAAGTACGGGGCTACTGCGTCAGCATACTCCGAAAGAAACCCTAAATGGTATACAGTCTGGACCAGAAGACTTGCTTTTATTAAGTTGCTGAGGACCACGCGTTAAGGACCACGTTTCTAAGAGCAATGCATGAAGTCAGATCAAAAGGGATATCAACTATGTATTATTTTTACGAGACTTGGGTAAATCAAAAACACACCAGAAATTTTATTTGGCAAACGACAGAGCGGCGAGGCGGCTTGGAAGTTCCCGTGGGAAAAGGAGGGCGTCTTACATCACGCCGGTTTCGGTACTACTGGGTTTATGCCTCAAAGTAAACTTGCATTCCGATCGAAATCGAAAACCGTCTCTGACTAACATCCCGAAATCAGAGGAGAAACTTTTCAAGAATGTTTTCAGAATCATCTGTTGCCTTACGCGCAGCCAGGCTCTGCCACTGTTTCATACAGTGCAAGCTTTGACTCTTGTTATTTTCGACAAGCCACCCACTACAAGCACCAGAAAAAGTGATATTCTTTCATGGTTACGAAGCAATGATATACGACGTATTGGAACATAAACAAGAGCAGAGTTGTTGGAGTTCGTTAATATTTCAAAAAGCAGCGGTAAAAAATACGAAACTGATTCTATAGCTCTGCTTAATGGTCACAAGTTGATACGAGTACCTCCATATAATTGCCATTGTACTCGTAATCCAGTAGAACTGGTGTGGACTCAGGTGAAGAGATACTACGTTTCAAGTAGCCGACACTGAAAGACTGATCCTTGAAGCAATAGAGAAAATCACCGTTGCTGATTCGGAAGCTTGTGTACTTACAGTGACGAACTGCAAGAAGAAGATTACCGGAAAGAAGTTGTTAAATACGAAATAATGGACTCGTTAATTGTCAATCTGGTACCAACATGCAGCGACTCCAGTTCTGAAGGCAGGGCAGTGAAAGCATCTGCATAAAAAAAAAAAATATGCAAATCGGATGTAAATTTATTTTGTAATTTTCATGGAAAATTTGCTTTCTTGTCTAGTTTTCTTTTGCAGTAGAAAGTAATTCAGAGCATAGCCTGTTCTGTAATGGAAATTTTATTTTACTTATATCGCTTTTTTACTACATTATAATAGCCCTTAAAATGTTGTTCATGCTATTGTGGATATTTTTTAATTGATTCTTTTCCCGTTTTATTAAAGAAAGTAAGAGGCAACAGAAAGTGTTATCCGTTCTTTAAGTTGTAGTCCATTTTGTAGAGCTAGAATTCTTATCACTGGTTTTTCTTCATTATGGCCGGAAAACAATGAATACACATTCCACGCTGCAATGTGTACTTCATACATGTTAGGTCACGCAATAAATTAATCACGAAATGGTTCGCAGCGCACAATGAACCAGACCCCAGCGAGGTTATTTAAACGTCGCTGTTGCAGCTGCCCGTAAAGTAGCTGCTTGTCTATGCACTTTCAGCTGTACTGGCAACTCAGCTTTCCTCATGAGCAGGCAGAGGCCGTTAACGCTGTCTCTGACTATGGAAGGGTGTAATAGTAGTAGTAGTAGCTTCATTCATCCATAGATCTCTTTTCATATGGATATACAACATGTCAAAGTATTTACAAATTTAGATAAATTTAAAATAAGCTAATTCGTATACACATATATTTACAGACTTCTAGTTCGAGACAATTTACTCTTGGTATACAATACTTTTTTTGCAAATAACTATTAAATAATGTAATGCCACATTGTTCACTCATACCTCACTATCAGTCACTGCACACACTATACACACATTGTTTCATAACACTTCACTCACTACACACACACACACACACACACACACACACACACACACACTGGTGATCTCTGGGCCATTTTTTGTACCGCAACTTCCCATTTGCTATTCTGAAAAACTGAGTCAACATCCCTCCATAATGAGTGAGATGTTGAGCTCAGAAAGAGGAAGAGGTGTCAGTATTGTGTTACGCATAGCTTGTGGGTAAGTATTTCTAAAAAGGAAAAAAAGAAGGAATAAAACATAAAGTGAAGGTGCTATGTGGAATGTTGAATGTTTTATAATCAATATTATTATTATTTATTTGTATAACATTTTTTATCAAACCCTTACTCTGTCTTAGCTAAGTAATCCTTCAATGTATAAAATGTATTGCATAACAGATACTTTTTAGCTGCCTTTTTAAACAAGTGTATTTTGTCAATTTCTTTAATCTCTTTTGGTAATTTATTGTACAGTTTTATTACTTGGTAGAAAATGGTGCTTTGAGTTTTATGTTTATTTTCTCTTGGTAAATCTAAGTTGAGTCTATCTCTTGTTGCATGGTCATGGTCAGAGCTGTTTGTGCAGTAATTACCAATGTTATTTTTGATGTGAACAACTGACTGGTAAATGTATTCACATGGAGCAGTTAAAATCCCCAGTGTTCAGAACAGATATTTACAATGAGTATTTTTGGTTATTATTCTTATGGTTCTTTTCTGGAGTTTGATAATTGTGTTCATATTTAGTGCATTTGTTCCCCAAAAAAGAATTCCAATTGAGTGTACATATGAATAATATGTAACTAAAAGACACTGCATGTTACACACTGATGATAGGATTCTAAGGGCATAACACGCTGATGACATTCTGTTTGCAAGTACCTCTGTGTGTTCACACCACCTCAACTGAGAATCATTATTCATTCCTAGAAATCTTGCATTTGTTACACAGTCTATAGAGGTGCCATCTACATTTAATTTAACATTGTCATTTTTCCTCCTCAAACTGAAATTCATGGCATTAGTTTTCTTTATGTTCAATGTCACTTTATTACTTATTGACCAATCATAAACTTCCTTGAGAGTTTCATTTGCTTTCTTGGCAAGGAGTTCTCTTGTTTTCTCAGTGACTATGATATTGCTGTCATCAGCAAAAAGGATTTTATCGCCATGAGTAACACTACTGGGAAAGTCATTGATGTATATCAGGAACAGTATTGGTCCTAATATGCTGCCTTGCGGAAACCCTACATTAATGTATTTTGGTTGTGATAAGTGTTTTGCTAAATGTTTAGCTCTATTAGAAGTATGTTTTATCTCTACTCTTTGTAACCTATCTGTTAGGTATGATCGAAACCAGTAGTTAGCTACCCCTCTTATTCCTAATGCTTCTAATTTATTTAATAGAATCTTATGGTCCACTGCATCAAACGACTTTGAAAGATCCAAAAATATGCCTGTGACACACTCATCTTTATCAAGAGCATCAAGTACAACAATAAGTCATTCCTCAAGTCACAATTTTGTTTATTTTCAAACGAGGGAACGAAGGTCCAGTGAGACATATTAACATGCAATGTGTGGAGGGATTAATTTAGGGCGGAGGTGGTTCTGTGGTCTTTGGAGAATGTTTCTCGTACCATGATGGGGCCCACTGATTCAGGCCAACATGAAACTCTCGATGACCAAGTATCCACTTTTCTTCAACATTTGCATGATAGCTATACTACATTCATTCCCTTCATCCTCGTTTACAACAACTTGGAACACAAAAACAGGTGGCTAATAATTTTTTCGTATAATTAATTCTGAAACTGTAATGTAACTGGGGTGTAATTTCTGTCATGTATACCATTTATTAGTTTATTAATATTGTCACATAATTAAATAGCAAAAAATTAATTCAAATGAACAAATTGAAAAGGAGTATTGTAATTATGATGTAGTAAAAATGCTGGCATATTCATGGAAGTTTGTTATTCCACGAAGCCAAAGAACACGTTGCTGGGCACATAAGAGCTGGGCAGAAGCAATTAGCAAAGAGAGTTGCTAGCGACAAGTGGTCAAGTGCTGACGCCGTGGGTGGGAATGTAAGGACTAATGGTCGCAGTCCGTTTTCATTAGGAGGAATTAATATTCAAGAAGTACTGTGGGCCCAAACTTGTTACACGGAGCGACCATAAGGAAGAACTTGTTGCCATACATTATCGACGAATAATGCCTTACACCGTACCAGCAGCAACTCATCAAAATAAGATCTGAGCAGATGAGTTTTAGTGCAGCAACTTTTATACTGTAAATGAGCTTTGACTCAATCATTTACATAACAGGGTCCTATGCTATCAGCATTATTGACTATGAGAATACAACCAGTGAAACAACAGTAAATTTTTGAAAGTGATGAGCTTATTTAATTTCGGTAACTGAGAAGAGGAAGTGTGATTTACAAAACTGGGAACTATCTAAAATTGTCATCTAACAGCAGCGAACTTTCTAGCTTGGCTGAACAACTAGACAAAGAACAATGACTAACAGTAAACGAGTAACAGCTTAATTTAAATGAATTTGGACAAAATATTACTTCAGAATAATATATTTCATATTTTTTGTGTGCACTGGAAACTCTGCTCACATTTGTAAATTACGTAGCAAAGTAGTGTAATATTATTTACTCTTCTCTAAACGAAACATTACGAACTTTCCAGAAGGAAATTACTGTAAAACAACAAGTATTTGTATTATTATTTCTGACAATTAGCATTTCTAGCAGTTTCCATAACAGTGAGCAACGCAAAACTATTCATTATGGGAAGTGTTTTGCAAACAGCTAACTTGTACGTGCAAGTGTTCAGTACAAATTATTCTGCTGGTTTTCTTATTCACTTTATGCATGGTATTAATTATGTTTTTGCGTCTCAGCTTGAGTGAGTGCTTTTGGTTCCGTTCTCGCCTGATTACAATTGAATGATTAGTTGGTAATTACAGTTTATAAACATTAACCATACAGTAATTTTTGCTCACACAGCGAGCTGGAGACCGCTCTTAAGTGAGCTGCAATCTATAATAGATTCAGTTTATTTATTCCTAATTTCAGTAACTAGTTCTAATTTTTGCCTTTCTTTTTCAAAATTTCTTTGATCGTTATCTTGCGAAAGTAATAGCGGAATAACGATTCGGTTATAATTGCATCTGCACTTTATCCGAACATACATTATTCTTCAGAACAGATGCCTTTTGTAAAAAAGGAGTAAATATGAAGTGCGAGTGTCATTTAAAAATCCCAGTTAACGGGGAGTGTAGGACCGTTATAAACTTAGTTCAAAGGATGGAACACATACGTTCCTGGTTTGACGAACAATCAGGCTCCCTATAGCGACTCGATTGTCCCACTAAGTTATATCATCTTAATCCCACATCCCAGCAGTTCAGTAGCTGTAAGAGACCAAATCAATGTGCTACTTCAGAGATATGTGACACACCACAGTGGACTCTCCTCCTCCCCACACTGAAGCCAGTAGCATGCAGCACAGTACAACAATGTTAGGGTCAGGCAGAATGTCTTTGTTGTCACTCACCAATTCAGTCCAGCGATGTCGTTCGCAGTCCTCGTGCAAAACTGAGCCGTGTTTCCTACAGATAATTCGTAGACTGGATTCCCTTGCGTTGAGGGAACCCAGAAGGTGATTAACCCTGATGAAGCTTTTGTTCAGGGTGCGAAGTGATGCGGTGAACTGCCACTGGAGCGCAATTCTACGAAAGAAGTACATAAGAAATAAGAAACAAATCGACGGAGAAAAAGTGTAAATGCCCTCCTCAGCAGCTGCCACCGCCAGGGCAGAACCGGGCAGAATGAACAAAAGAACTGCTGCCTCCTCGAACAGTATATATTTATTATTTTTACTTCGCGACGACTGGGGGCCTTCTAGATGTTGAAGACTCTTGTCGGCTTCAGCAAGTTTGGATATGAAACACAACACGTGCTCGCGTTTTGTCCAGTGTATGGTTACGGCGCCAAAGGTAAACACTATCGCAATGAGGAAACGCAAATCGTCCAGCATCGTGGTTAGATTGTTTTGCTTTGGATACGTGTAGACGATGGGATCATAATAACCAATGGGAACATACGCGATGATCATGAAGAATGTAGAGCAACTTATAAACGCTCCAGTCCGAGAAAGTCTGCGAACTACAACAGATCCACTCAGGGTGTACTCGAAGGGCAGCATTCCCAGCAGAACAGATAGTATTATAGCGAAGCGGTTGATGCCCAAAAGCGATAAAACAGTAAGACCGTCAGTTTCTTGAGAGGTTCGGTCTTTCGCTATGGGAACTAGCGACGTCTTTGGAGCTTCCTGTATATCCGTCTCCATATTTTGCAGGAAAGGTGTTTTGCGTGATGGGTATATGGCTCTCTGATGCATATTCTCGCTCTCAAAATAACGTTACGTGTTGATCACACAGTAATACTGCAATCAGTCAACACAGTATGTAAATGTTCTTCTTAGCCACAAATCTTTACGTGGCTTGCGGAGTCTGCTGTAGGTGGAATTCTATACTTAGTGGTGATTTCTTTCCTATTACAGCAAGAAATGAGCTCGATCACTTCGGCCACAACGTGTCAGCGGAGATCTGTGCAATGATACACTCTGCGGGCACCAGCAATGGGCCACACGACTATAGAGGTCTACTAGTAACCTTGTCTACTTTAATGTCCAACCTGTAGCGGTACCAGTTACCTAGCCTCAGGAACCCTTGTTTTCTAATGGCGTCAACAGAACGACACGGCTGACAGTCTCATCAGAATCGTTACACTCACTGAACCGCCGATCAATTATACGAGGCAGGGTGAGGAATTGTCATGACACGCGCGCTAGTTGCGTCACGGAGTAATTTCTTTAGTGCCACGCAAACTGTATGCGGCCTAATCGCATATTGAATTCTGTGTAGCGTTAAGGGCCGAACGTAATTTGTTTCGATGGCAAGTAACAAAAGGAATGAATGGGTGGACATTCTTGACCAGTTCTACATTCATGAAAAATGTGTACCGTGGAGAGTTCATGTTGAGTATATCAGCTAAGGCTGTCGCCAACATCATGTAACGTTCCCTGGCAACACACACACTATTAATAAACTAAAATTTCATTGTACTATATACGCCTCTTTGAAGCAATTTGTATATACTGTAATTATTTAACAAAAAATATTATTTAATTTTGTGTAAAGGACATTCGTTATTATTGTAATATTTTCTGTAGTAATATTCTCGATGTATTTATGATTGTAAAATTTCTATACTCGTAATTGCGAAATGTGTCAATATCTGCGATAACAAAAATGTAAAATTCAGCCACAGAGGAAAATAATGTTGTAAGATTACAAAGAGAAATTAACAAGCAGCAATAGTATAAATAGGGATACGTAATGTGCATTCTTTGTCGTCTTCCTCGAGAGCTGAGAGAGAGAGGAACCTGTGACGTAGCATTTTATGAATGGGTAGACTTCATTTCTCTGTATCTAGATTTAGCCGCTATTAGAGGAGAAATTACAAACTAATGTAAGTTGAATTATTGTTGTGGTCTAAATACATTATAATTTATCAAAAGTGTGTATTACTAATGTAAATTAGCTTGCCCATGTCATCTATAATATTTATTTAAAGAATTTTCAGCATTTTTAGCGGTGTTGCTGGGCTGTGCCGCGGCCGAACGATTTGCAGCGGCGGCACATTTAAAAAATTGTTCCGCTAAGAAAAATTAACCAAACCCGTAAATCGGGAGCAGATAAAAATTAGCAGTGAATTAAGAAAATGTTTTTCTTTTACAGCGATCCTGAGACTGACGGAATTTATTACTAGTTTCACATTTGTGCATTCATAGGCGGATAGTTAACGTTGAAATTTAACAATTTGTTGGTTCTTTCAAATAACTTAAATGTATAGTGAAGTGTGTTTTATCAATGATAATTAAACGTCGGCTCGGCAATATTTAACCATTTTCTGCTAATAGAGACAGTCTTGTGTTCCATAGCTAACGCCGGGAAAGAATTCAGTAAATATTTTAAAAAAAAACCACTGCGTTTAGAAAATGTGTGCCAAGGCCGAATTATGTAAAGGATTTAATTCTCAACTAAATATTCTTAATCAGTTAATATGAATTTATCAGCATGAGAGGGTTGACTACGTTCACGTAATTTTAAATGTACTTAATTCTGTCT
This sequence comes from Schistocerca americana, assembly GCF_021461395.2. Taxonomy (NCBI): domain Eukaryota; kingdom Metazoa; phylum Arthropoda; class Insecta; order Orthoptera; family Acrididae; genus Schistocerca; species Schistocerca americana. Next base: position 100,355,271 of record NC_060123.1, on the reverse strand, counting down.
AAATGAATTTTTATTACCACACGTAAATAAGGGGTTCTGCAACAAAGTTCGTTCTGAAAGAAAGAAGGAAAAAAAACAAATAAAAACATTATAAAAAAGTAACTATTTAAATTTTTTTCAATTTAATTTCATTAAAATCACTACACTGATCTCGACAGTGGCGGAGAATAATATCCGTATTTGACTGATTCTTCTTCTGTTCCCTGCAGTGTTCGAACTTGTAAAAATATATATTATAAATGAGTCTACTAATATCAAATACCGGCCTTAATTTGAGGAAGAAATTTCTGAGGATGTACGTCTGGAGTACAGCATTGTATGGTAGTGGGAAAACCGGAACAGAAGAGAATCGAACCATTTGAGATGTGGTGTTATAGACGAATGTTGAAAATTAGGTGGACTGATAAGGTAAGGAATGAGGAGGTTCTACGCAGAATCGGAGAGGAAAGGAATATGTGGAAAACACTGATAAGGAGAAGGGACAGGATGATAGGACATCTGCTAAGACATGAGGGAATGACTTCCATGGTACTAGAGGGAACTGTAGAGGGCAAAAACTGTAGAGGAAGACAGAGATTGGAATACGTCGAGCAAATAATTGAGGACGTAGGTTGCAAGTGCTACTCTGAGATGAAGAGGTTAGCACAGGAAAGGAATTCCTGGCGGGCCGCATCAAACCAGTCATTAGATTGATGACCAAAAAAAAAAAAGTCTTTACGGTTTGAAAACAAATAATTTCTGTGAAAAACTTCCTAGCATGAGGAGGAGATTACGAAGCTTTATAAAAATCAAGAAATAAATGACTAAAACAAGGATAAGGTCAAAAGTTGCTTTGTGTTGACCCAAGTCATGTTTGAATTAGCATTCGAGATTTTGAAGTTGTTCACCATCTTCATCATCAGGACCTGACTGGCTGCAAGTATCTGCGTTAAGCAGTGTAATTTTTATTGGGTCTTCTTCTGTTCGTCCCGGTTATGTTGAAGTCCTGCCTATGCCGCGACCGATATTTCATATAGTTGTGGTCTGACTTGCTATCGCTGGAATAACCACACATAACGCGACGTTTGCGTAATAAAATACGGGAAATAGACGGTAAAGAGAGTGTAGCACCAGCGTTCCCTTGGACAGAACTATGGGATGCAAGAAGAACAGACACTCTCCCAGGATAACCAATTCCCTTTCAAATCAAGTTTTTAATTTTTGTATTTCTTGATCAACCTTTTTCAGCTCTCAGACCCGGTCTCCACTAAGATTATATTCTCTGTATCTGTGAAATTTACTGCTGTACATCCAGATTTCTACTGCTTATTTTATAAATCACAGTAAGTTGAAACGTGAGGTAAGATTATTTAACTTCAAACGAGACCTTGTGTCCTTTCGTAGCATTTTGTTGCTCTGTCACAGCCTTTTACAGGTTTCTAAACAGCATTTCACATATGATAATGATTAGTCCGAATTGAAACACTTATGTCCAGGAAAATGGATAAAACCAGCACCAAAACATTCTTCAGTAAGCGAGGAGCCTTTTCAACCAACGGAAACACGTAGTCCATCGCAATTATTTTCGTATACTGTGGACTAATCTCAAAAATAAATAAATAAATAAAACTAGAAAACATTCTGAGTGTCCATAGTGTGCAGCGATTACATAAATGAAATTCTGCATTCAAGCAAAGACTGCTTGGATTTAAGTGTAACTGGCATTTACAATATGCCATGTAAATGAGGGCGAGTAGCGTGCGAGTATTGTTACTGAACGTAAACATTGTATCAAATCCAGAAAGTTAGAAAATTCAGCGACAGCAGAGCAGAACCTCACATAAGGCGTTTGTGAAATTGCGTTTTTTCACAAACATCGTCTTATTCCGGACCACACCTAAACTGATCTCAGTTAACCTTTATTAAACTTATTTTGAAACAATTAACATCTTTCTCTCACACACTAAGATTAACTTGCGAACAACAAAATTCTCATACTATTAAAGGAAAATCTCAGTCACTTTACCTGGTTGGTGTGTGGCACAATGCAGTTAGACTGTGGGTGCGAAGAGGGAAAAAAATTAGGGTGTTGCGTTTTTGCGATTGCATGAAGGTTGTAACGTTACTGGTATCAGTACCGCAACGATGTATCGAATTTCATCCTCACTCATTTCTATTAGACCCAAGATCACAGGTGGTATGGGGTGCCCCGTCGGGTGAGCTTCTGGTGCCTAGCAGTGGACCAAAATCCTGAAAAACTGCCCAAACTTGCAAAATCTGCTCCAGTTTCTCCAAAAATTTGTATAACTTGGCTTCTCACCTTTCTGATAACGATTTTTATACCGAAATTAGAAAAATCAAAATGGCGAATCCAATATGGCAAAAAAAATCTGGAAAAATTAATGAAGTGCCCAAAAAATATTTTCGGTAAACATTTATAATTTTAATAGCAAACTTTATCACAAAACTGCCCCTGTTATTGTCTTTACTATAGAAAATATATATTAATAACAATAACTGTAAGTTTCATGTCTTCTTAATCTTCTTCCACTTGTTCATCTTGTTCTTCTTCTTCATTACTTTCTTCCTCCTCAACATTTCTGTCATCATTATCATCTTCAGCATCCGATTCCTCGTGATCCTCTGCAGCAGGTACCAAGAGGGCAACAGCTTCCGACACAAAGTTTCCACTTTTCCTGGAAATGTTTTCCGCAAAGAAGACATTTGTAATAGTAGAATATAATTCAAACAAAATTAAATTTATCAAGGAAAAGCTTGTGGATACATTTTATAAAGAGTACTTTTTATATTTTTAATATACACAATTTTTTATATTTAGTAATTATAATAAGAGTTTCGGAGAGAGCATTAGGGAACAACTGATAAAAACTGGGGAAAGAAATACTGTAGAAGAAGCAAGGACAGCTTTCAGAGATGAAATAGTAAAGGCAACGGAGGGTCAAGAGGATAAAAAGACGAGGCTAGTAGAAATCATTGGGTAACAGAAGAAATATTGAATTTAATTGATGAAAGGAAAAAATATAAAAATGCCGTAAATGAAGTAGCCAAAAAGGAATGCAAACGTCTCAAAAATGAGATCGACAGGAAGTGCAAAACGACTAATCAGGGATGGCTAGAGGACAAATGTTAGGATGTAGAGGCATGAATCACTAGGGGTAAGATAGATACTGCCTACAGCAAAATTAAAGAGACCATTGGAGAAAAGAGAACTACTTGTATGAGTATCAAGAGCTCAGATGGAAAACCAGTCCTAAGCAAAGAACGGAAAGCAGAAAGGTGAAAGGAGTGTTAAGAGAGTCCATACAAGGAGATGTACTTGAGGGCGATATTATGGAAATGGAAGAGGACGTAGATGAAGATGAAATGGGAGATATGACACTGCGTGAAGAATTTGACAGAGCACTGAAAGACCTGAGTAGAAACAAGGCCCCAGGAGTAGACAACATTCCAATCCCAAAGAAAGCAGGTGTTGACAGATGTGAAAATTAACGGACTATCGGTTTAATAAGTCACGGTTGCAAAATGCTAACACCAATTCTTTACAGACGAATGGAAAAACTGGTAGAAGCCGACCTCGGGGAAGATCAGTTTGGATTCCGTAGAAATGTTGGAACACATGAGGCAACACTGACCCTACGACTTATCTTAGAAGATAGATTAAGAAAAGGCAAACCTATGTTTCTAGCATTTGTAGACTTAGAGAAAGCTTTAGACGATGTTGACTGGAATACTCTCTTCCAAATTCTGGAGGTGGCAGGGGTCAAATACAGGGAGCGAAAGTCTATTTACAATTTGTACAGAAACCAGATGGCACTTATAAGAATTGAGGGTCATGAAAGGGAAGCAGTGGTTGAGTAGGGAGTGAGATAGGCTTGTAGCCTATCCCCGATGGTATTCAGTCTGTATACTAAGCAAGCACTAAAGGAAACAAAAGAAAAATTTGGCGTAGGAATTACAATCTATGGAGAAGAAATAAAAACTTTACGGTTTGCCGATGACAATGTAATTCTGTCAGAGACAGCAAAGGACCTGGAAGAGCAGTTAAACGGAATGGACAGTGTCTTGAGAGGAGGATATGAGATGAACATCAACAAAAGCAAAACAAGGATAATGGAATGTAGTCGAATTAAATCAGGTAATGCCGAGGGAATTAGATTAGGAAATGAGACAGTTAAAGTAGTAGATGAGTCTTGCTGTTTGGGGAGAAACATAACAGATGATGGTAGAAATAGAAAGGATATAAAATGTAGACTGGCAATGGCAAGAAAGGCGTTTCCGAAGAAGAGAAATTTGTTAACATCGAATATAGATTTAAGTGTGAGAAAGTCATTTCTGAAAGTGTTTGTATGGAGTGTAGCCATGTATGGAAGTGAAACATGGACGATAAATAGTTTAGACAAGAAGAGAATAGAAGCTTTCGAAATGTGGTGCTACAGAAGAATGCTGAAGATTACATGGGTAGATCACGTAAATAATGAGGAGGTACTGAATAGGACTAGGGAGAAGAGGAATTCGTCGCACAATTTGACTAGAAGAAGGGATCGGTTGGTAGGACATGTTCTGAGGCATCAAGGGATCACCAATTTGCGAGGGTATTTCGGAAAGTAAAGATACACCGTACGCCAGAGGAACAGAAGAGTTTTGGCTAGCAAGTTGGCAACACTAGTGTTAACCTTGAACTGTTAGCTTTCTCCTCGCAGTCGTTCGGCAGTTGAACGTTGCTTCTGGTTGGAGTAGGTCGTGTTTAAAATGGCTGCGCCGATTCAGAATCTCGCCAGACGCGAAGTGCGCTCCGTCATACGTTTTCTTCATGCAAAAGGTCGGCGTCCAGCGGATATTCACAAAGAAATTATTTCTGTTTATGGGAACATTATGAATCGACAAAATGTAACGAAATAGTGTCGTCATTTCTCTGAAGGTAGGACCGATGTTCATGACGAACAAAGAACAGGACGGCCATTTGTGATCTTTGATGCCCTTCTTTGGAGAACGGAGGAAGCAATTCGTACGAATAGACGTCTCACATTGAAAGAATTGCATCAGATCATACCAGACGTGTCAATGACAACTCTTTATGACGTTGCAACTGTCAAGTTAGGGTACAGGGAATAGTGTGCGCGCTGGGTTTCAAAACTGTTAACGGAAGAACACAAAAATAAAAGGATGGGCTTTGCACTCGACTTCCTCACACGCTATGCTGAAGCAGGTGATCAGTTCCTTGATCACATTGTGACAGGTGACGAGACGTGGGCTTATCACCATACACCTGAATCCAAACAAAAATCAATGCAATGACGCCATTCGAATTCACCAAAAGCCAAGAAATGCAAAACGTCGATTTCAGCGGAGAAAATCATGGCTTCTGTTTTTGGGATGGACAAGGTATTCTTCTGTTGTAATTTACGCCTCCTGGAACGACAATTAATGCTGCTGCATATTGCCAGACTTTGAAACGTCTTCGAAGGGCAATTCAAAACAATCGCAGGGGAATGCTGACAAGTGGAGTTCGCTTGCTTCATGACAACTCTCGGCCTCACACAGCGCTCGTAACAAAAGCACTACTCAAACAATTCAAATGGGACGTATTGGACCTTCCGCCATACAGCCCGGACCTTGCGTCCACCGACTTCCATGTCTTCCGTTACCTGAAGTCACATCTTGGTGGAAAATCATTCCACGACGATGAAGAGATCAAAGATGAAATTGAAATGTGGTTCCGATAAGAGGCGGCAACTTTCTATGACTGTGGGATACAGAAGCTTGTGCACCGACTTAACAAATGTTTGGATAACGGGGGTGATTATGTCGAAAAATAACAAATAATGCAGTTAATAAGATGTAACTGATGTTTTCTAAATAAATGTTCTATTTAAGGACCGCGAGCCATTGTATGTTTACTTTTCGAAATACCCTTGTAGAATTGGAGGGCAGCGTGGAGGGTAAAAATCATAGAGGGAGACCAAGAGATGAATACAATAAGCAGATTCAGAAGCATGTACATTGCAGTAATTACTTGGAGATGAAGAAGCTTGCGCAGGATAGAATAGCATGGAGGGCTGCATCAAACCAGTCTCTGGACTGAAGACCACAACAACAACAACAACAACAGTTATATTTTTATTTTATAACTGCTTATTAGCGATGTTACAGAAGTAACAGTTGTATGATCATGTGCCCATAAATATTTTACTCGTATTTTACAAAAAAAAAAAAAAAAAATTAGTTCTGTTCCTTCAGTATTAATAAAGACATTTCGCAACTGTAGCTTAAAAATGACTCAAACTCGGAGTAGCTGCTATCAGATGGATTTTAAGGCTGATTCGTGAAGATAGTAGTATATATTTAAGGGTGAAATGGAAAAGAAGGCGGATCACTCACGTTTTACAAGTTTTTTGCTTGCTTGCAGTCGCTTTTTGTTGATTAGCTTCTTAGCAGAATGCACTAAGAAGTTAATCAACAAAATCCGGCTATTAATTAATGATTACGTAATGAAATAAGTGTTCGTAATTAAGGTGATATAGATACCTTCTGGAACAGGCTCCATTTTATAAAAATTGGTCTGGTTTCGCTGAACAGAAACATTACATTCAAACGAAATACAGCCTCCGCAAGAAACAGCTGGCCGCTTCCAGGACCGGGATCCAATAGTCCCAACATTACACCAGTCAGCCTATTAAACGAAACATATTAACTCCGAATTTTTTTATTTATGGCCGCTTTTTTTGGATTATGAGCCAATGTGCGCCTGTCGAAAAGCCGCGTAGGTAGTTATCGGGGAGTGGAAATGTTGATGCAAATAGAGGTGTGATTTATTTATTCAATGATTAGTATTGTGCAATATGGAACAGTATATTTTTCTTTACGGCGACCCAATTGAAACAGAAAAGGCAATGTCTCAACTCAACTGAAAATGTGAATAGAGTGCATGTTCATGTACTATGAGTGGTCTTTACATCGACGTAGGGACATTTTCGTGAGTTTAAGACTAATAATCCCAGTGTTAATCGTCAACTATTCTATCCCAAGTTTACTTTTCAACTTTGTATGTTCACTGAGCTCGTTACACTGAGGGGCAGTAACACACTGAGAGGACTTGAGGCACGTAGGCACATGGTTACGAAGCTATTACGATGATACGTAAACCTTGGGAGTAAGTTGTCCGGTTATGCCATTTAAAAACATACATCGAATCAATATGACAGTTTTATTGAGCCAATGAACAGTTTATAAAATCATCAAACGACCGGGCAACTTACGGAGCTGGCGTCCGGGCAGGGCTTTGATTTTACCAAGAGCTGTCCTGGTTGACGTTCATCACTTACACCCACGATCCCAGCAAATCAAGTGACTCATTATAGGTTTGCAAGCTAATTATCCCTCAGTAAAAGATCCCTTGTCTGATCTCACCCCTTGTCTTCTCAAAATTTCTCCTGGTCATTTCCTTGCATTTTATTCGTCAGCTCAGATTTTTTATCCTGCTTATCAAATTAGTTAGCAACTGTCGTTGCTGTGTGTAAAGTCCGTTTCTCCAAACTAAAGAAAAGACAAACTTTAAAAAAATATCTCTGTTCTAATATCCTTCTTCTTCCATTTTTTTTCCAGCCTTCTTGCAGTCAACATTTAGCCAAGTTCGTAGCACCATTATAATCACTTGTTGATTGCAGATTAACAATATTTCATCCATGCATTCAGTGTCCGTTTCTGTCGCCGGCATGTCACGTAATTTATTCTGTCACCTTTGTGGCCATTATCGTCTTCACTATTAGTAACACTTGCATCCCTCTTAAAGCATTAATCACTTGCTCCCTATTAAAGCATTAATCACTTGCACATTCACACGTTCTCCTTCTGTGGTATCTATACCACTGGTCTGTTTGATTACAGCACCTGTGCTTGAATGCTTTATTAATTTTATTTTTTACTTTTCTTAAAACACGCACTTGGTATTCAAATATTTTCATAGTTTTGTCAGAGTCATTTCCACTTACGGCTCTCATTTTGTCGCTATTCACTTGGAACTTACTACTATACTCGTAGAATTCCTGTTCGATAGTAACTTATTTATCAATTTTGAACAATAGTAATGTATTCTGAATACTGTGGAAGACTTCAGCAGAAGTGAACACTTTCATATCGTTTATCAAGGATGTGAATTCAATTACACTCATGTTCAGAAAAAACAGAACACCTTGAACTATTAGAGATAGGGCGTTCATAACCACAGGACATGCACATTAGTACGTTCTGCAGAAATGATTAGCATTTTAATCATGTCGGTCCGCGGGTTCAAGGTCAACATCGATATCGCTGCGCAACACTATCTACCGGTAAAATGTGCCTCCGGCTCTTGTTGTCGCTATAAACCAAAGATAAAGGATCAGTGTGACTTGAGCAGAAGTGCAGGATGAATCGCGGGCGTATGCGTGAACCGTACCGCCAAATCAGTGCCTTTGAAAGAGGACGCATTATTGGCACGAGAAAATGTGATGCATCCATCCGGGAAATTGCTGCTCGTGTGGGACGAAATGTTTCGGTAGTGCAACAGCTGCGTGCAGAATCGTTCGTGAAAGGCCGTCGAACACGACGAGCTGGGTCAGGTCGCACAACCCAGACCACCATCCGATTAGTTCGGCGCCTCGTCAGAATGGCATTACAGGATAGATCTGCGTCCTCCTCGGCTCTGGCGCAACAGTGTAGCAGTGTAACATATTGTACACTATCAGGGGTGACAGGGTGACAGTCCGTTGGCGTTTATCACGGCATGGGTTACGAGCTCGTCTCCACTTCTCCGTCTACCTTTGACGAATGTGCAGAAAGATGCTAGAGGGCAATGGTGTATGGGACATCGTACGGGAGGCAGGAACAGCATCGGAGAGTATTTTCGGACGAGTCCAGATTCTGTTTGTTTGAACATGATGGCCGTATTTTGGTTCGCCGCTGACGAGGGGAGCGGCACCACAGTGACTGCATTCGCACAAGAAATATAGCTTCAAATCAAGTCCTTACGGTGTTGGGTGCTGTTGGGTACAACCACAAATGATAGTTGGCACGTGCCCACGGCACTGTTACCCGTGTGACCTACTTGAATGACATCCTGCGACCCGTAGCCATAACCTTTCTGCACAACACCCCAGACGCCATTTTTCAGCAAGGCAATGCACGACCACATGCTGCTGCACGAACAATGGACTCAGGTGAACGCAGCATGGATGGCTATACCATAGGACGCAATTCGCGCCTTATACACGTCGTTGCCGCCGTGCATGGAACAAGCTATCAGGACCCATGGGGGCCCTGTGCCTACTAGGCAACAGGACACATGCTAAACCGAGGTGACTGAAATGTTAATCATTTCTGCAGAACACACTGATGTACATGTAGTGTGAATATGAACGTCCCATCTCTAGTCGTTCGAGGTGTTCCGTTTTTTTTTCTGAATGTGAGTGTACAGGAAAGTTAAGGGTACATTTAGTGCATAAATTTTTCGTATTTTTGTACTGTGCAACATTATATCTACTGACATACTGTTATTTTTTGTGATAAATCGTAACGCTGAGAGTGCCAGCGTTAGTGGTAGGAAGTACTTTATTGCCAGAGAATAAGCTGTCATCACAATATCTTTGAAAGCAGCATTTTGCAAAGCTTGCCCTTCGACACTACTCTGTTAAAAATTCGTCGCTTCTAAAGTCAGTGGTTAACCGCGTACACTCGTACAAGATGTCGCGAGATGAGCACCAAGTTCATTGGATGCAATGGTATCCGCATAACTGTGCGATGCCATCTTGCTACAAAGAGCTATGGGCTGTTCAGAGAAGATCTGACGAATATCGAACACGGAAGGCGTTCGGGGTGAAGTAAAGAATCTACACAACCTGGCAATAGACGAGACGCTTGAGCCCATATCTTCAACGTCATACTTCAGCGTTCGTTGTGGACTGGAACTTCAGACACTTTGGTTGGCACTATCACGCCCAGTGTTTCTATCACCAAGTGACTGCAAAAATACTTTACTTTATGTAACTGTGTTTACATTCGGTTCTTGTTTCTAGCCTACGTAATTCTGACGTTGATTTGGATCCCAAAATCTGTTCCTGGTGTATTGCGAGATCGTTTAATTATTCACCGTGATAACGCAATATAATTAATGCAAATATAAAATTCTTGTGTTTTACTAAAAACTTTCCATAAATACGTACCCACGCTACAGCCAAAATTCTTGCTTAACTAAGCTGCTTCTCAAAAGTATTTGAGGTAAAGGACTTAACTACTTCAAAGTTTACAGTGATTTTTCTATATAAACGTAGAATCCTACGAGTAAGTTACAATGTTAAAGAGTCGCAACTAGAATTAGTCAACTCATACAAATACACAGGCGTAACAATTACTACGAATATGAAATAGGGTGATTAAGGCTCAGTCGTAGTTAAATTGTGGAATAGACGTCTGTTGATTGGTAGAGTAGGGTAAAGATTGAATCAGGCTACAATGGAGATTGTGTAAGTGTACAGGATCCATACCGGAATGGACTGTTGGGGATATTGAACGTTTATGAAGAAAAGCTGCACGTTTGGTAACAGGTTTATCTGACTCGTGGGACAGAATCATAAAGATACTGGAAAACATGAACTTGCAGGTGCATGCGGATAGACACTTGTCCAGCAAAAAAAAAGTATATATATATGATAAAAATTTAAAAAGTTTCCAGAACCGAAGAACCTAGGTATATACTACAACCTTCTACGCTCAGACCACGAAAAACATTAGCATAATTACAGCCTGCTTAGATTACAGTCGTTTAAGACACCATTCTTCCGTTCTCTATGCACGAATGTAACGAGAAGAAGCACTAATGACTAGTAAAATAGGAACTATCCTCGGCCATGCACTTCACAGTAGCCTGCAGAGTGTGGATGTATGTACAGTGTGGTGTGGTACAAGGCACACCTACCAGTTGCAGTGCTGGCACTACAATTTGCGCGTCATGCTTACACGAAAGCAGACGAAAGGCTTCTTCTAACCATAGGCCTACCGGTAGGGGTTGTTGGCGACTCCCGAGATGGGCCAGCAACTGCCTCTTCACTCATTTTGATAATGTTTAGCAGAACTGCACAACAAAAACACGCAGAACAGTACAGCGCAGAACAATAACGAAGCAGACGACAATGGCTACCTTGTACAACACAGTCAGCTACATAATGTTGGCAGCAGTCTAAACTGCGTGCCTACCGAAGCCTCCAGACGTTTACCGACTTCTACCGACTTCTACCGATTCAGGACTACGGCGAGGTCTGCCATCTGAAAGTTTACACACTGTAGAGTAGTTGTATATATAGCTGCCTTACACTTCATCTGTAGTGTCAGCCGACTTCAGAATTTCTCCGAGTGAACAACTAACAAACGTGTGACGGCTGGTCCGTGGTTATGGGATGCACTACTCTTGTTCAACGACTTAACACTACCGTTAGCGTCTCCAGCTACTGCTGAATTACTGTTTTCCTTCTTACTACCAACATCGTTTCCGATACTGTGTACGTTGGTGACTGCGCTAACACACAGAGCACTGAAGACCATTTGGAAAACTGAAACTGTCAATAACAGTCTCTGGATTGACTGTGGGAGTTTTACTGATTTAATTACACTGTCAACAATCAAGACAGTAATTTCCTATCGATACTGTATTCTCACATGTTTCATGATAAATCGCCATTATATAGTCCTAAGAGGGGCATATAAAATTATCCAACACTAAATAAATATATTTTATTTATTTATAACAGAAATACATCCAGGGAATGGACTATCAGTGGATTCGACATCTTCAGATCACCGTGACTCTCAGCCTGTCTGTAGATTATGCCATTTTAATGCCACAGGCTACTTATGTGCATGTTTCTGCTAACATTTTTATTTCTGAAGACCAAAGACTGACAAGTCAGTAGTTGGAAGCTAATAACCAACTAGGGAACTGAGTGAGTTACTTGTATCCGCTTACCAGCATGTCTGTCATCCGGTCCCTTCTTCTTTTCAGTGTTTTCCAGTTGTTCCTTTGTTCAACAGTTAGGCAGGCAACCTCCTCATTTATCTTGCCTTATCAGTCCACTTAATTTTCCTTCAACGATTCGGCAGGCAACTTCCTCATCTATCTTTCTTTACCAGTCCCCTTAATTTGCAACATCCTCGTGTAGTACCACATCTGAAATGCGTCGATTCTCTCCTTTCCCGCGTTTCCTAGCGTTCAGTACCACACAGCGCTGTGCTACAAACGTACATTCTCGGAAATCTTTTCCTCAGATTAAGGCCAATGTTGCATATCACTAGATTTCTTCTGGCCACGAATGCCCACTTGGCCTCTGCAGGTCTGCTCCCTACGTCCTTATTGGATCGCCCGACATGTGTTCTTTTGCTTCCAAGGTAGCATTATTCCTTAATTTCGTCCCCTTTGTGGCCACCAATACTGCTAGTAAGTTTCTCACTTTTCTCGTTTCTACTACTTCTCATACTTTGTCTTTCTTCGGTTTCCTCTTAATCCTTATTCTTTACTCATTAGATTGTTCATTCATTCAACAAGTTCTGTAATTCTTTTTTACTGACGATACCAGTGTCATCAGACAATTTTATTATTCATATCCTTTCACCCTGAATTTTAATGCCACTCTTGGAACTTCGTGTTATTGCCGTTATTCCTCTTTCGACCCATAGACGGAACAGCAGGAGTGAGCGCTTGCACCACTATCTTCCATCCCTTTAAATCCGAGCATCTCGTCCTTGGTCTTCCAGTCTTATTGCAGCCTCTTGCTCCTTTACATATACGTGTTTCCTGTCTTTCTATATAGCTTATCTTATATAGCTTTTTCTCATAATTTCGAACATCTTGCACCATTTTCCACTGTCGAACATTTTCTCTAGGTCGAAAAATCCCAGAAACATGTCTTGATTTTCTTAACTGTTGCTTCCATTATCAAGTGTGAAGTCAGAAATGCTCCTATGGTGCCTTTATCGCTTATAAAGCCAAATCCATCGCCATCTTACAGATCTCCAGTTTTCTATTCCATTATTCTGCACATTATTCTTGTCAACAACAAGAATGCATGATCTATCAAGCTGAATGTGCAATAGCCCTCGCACGTATTTGCTCCTGCTGTCTTTGGGATTGTGTGGTTGTTATTTTTGCTAAAGTCTGGTGGTTTGCCTCCCGTCCCATAGGTTCTACATATCAAATTGAATAACCGTTTGGTTACAACATCCCCCAATAATTTTATAAATTCCAATCGGATGTTACCTCTGCCTTGAGACTTATTTGATTTCAAGTCCTCAAAGTGTTGTTTAATTGTTTAAACTCTGACTATAATACTCGATCCCCTACGTCTTCCATATCGACTTACGTTTCGCCTTCTAACACGCCATCAGACAATTCCTTCCCCTTGTAGACGTCTTCAGTGTATTCTGTCCACCTAAGTGGAACTCCTGTTGCACTCTTATTACTGCCGACTTTTCCTTTAATATCATAGAAGGTTGTTTGACTTTTGTGTATGGTGAATAAGTCCTTCTGACAGCCATTTCTTTGTCGATTTATTCACATTTTTCCTGCAGACATTTTGCCTTGGCCCCCTTGTACTTCCCACATATACCACTTCTAAATTCCAAGTGACTTATATTGCTGTAGTCATGCCTTTCCTTGAATATTTTTGTACTTTTTTCTTTCGTCGATTAGTTATAGCATTTCCTCTGTTACAAAAGGTTTCTTTAGAACGTCTGTCTCGCCATGATGTAATCCACCTGAAATCTTTGTGTGTCGGTGCCGTTTTGAAATTTACCTCTTCCTCTTGTAATTCTTGAATAGTAAATTCGCTGTTACCAACTGAAATGTATTACATACGACTGTTATTTTTCTCCTCTGTTCTACTACCAAGTCCATATTCTCCCTTATCTCGTTCTTCTATTCATTCCCCTACTACTGTGTTCTAGTCTCCCGTGACAGATTATCATCTCCTTTTATAAACTAAATTACTCGTCCAGTATCCTTATAAACTCTGTCGACCTCTTCGCCTTCGGCTTATGATTTCAGCAAGTATACCAGAATTATTGCTGTTGGGATCGGTTCGCCGTTGTTTATGACGAGAATATCCATCACTGCAACTACTCCGCCGTACTTTCCTACTTACAACTCATTCTACTCTCATTATATATCTATTTCTGCTGCTGTTGATATTACAGAATATTCATCTAACCACAAATTATATTTTCATTCCATTTCACTTCACTGTCCTCCAGTACATCTACATTAAGTCTTTTCAGTTTTTCTATCTTACCTACCCGTTTCAATATGAGGCATCTCTCGATCAGACATCGAATGTCACCTTTTCGTATGTTATTCTACTTTTTTCTCATAGTTACTTCCACCTTGGCAGCACCTCACGGAGATTCGAGTTGTGGACGATTCTCGAACCTTTTGCTAATGGAGTGATCATCATGGCACTTCTTCAATTACAGGCCACATGTCTTCGGGATAAACATTAAGTGTATTTAATGCCGCGGATATCATTGTCTTCTGCATGCTCATGCTGTTGATCATCGTTGATACTTTTAGGAGCAGTTTTCCACCCAAGGAGAAAGAGGGTTCCCCGAACATCAGGGTGTTCCTCTGCCCTCTTCAACAAGGCCGTTGGTGGGACGAGGATAACTCATTATACTGAAAGTATAATAAATTATTCCAGAAGACGTACATATAGAACGAAATGTCAACATCCAGACATTTCCATTACTTAAGTAAACAGTGCTGCTTAATGGAAAAATAACTGAGCTTTTGCATTCATGGAGATACACACACGGGAGAATTCTGATTCAATTTTATTATCAATGCATACTCAACATTTATGAATGATTTCACGCACTACCTCCCATCTCTTCCACCCCCCCCCCTCACCCCCCCTCTCTCTCTCCTCTCTCTCACTCTCTCTCCAATTCGCCCTCTCTTGCGTTTCTTCTGCTGCTGAAAGTACTCCCATTTAGTGCAGAGGTGAATCCCCATAATATTTCTAGCGTTAGTTAATAATTTTAGCAAATGCATTATGTTCTTTGTATTAAAGCGTCACTGACAAAAATGGTATTAGAACTAGGTGCATAAAGAATTTTTATGCAGACTCTAGTATGGGAGAGAAGTGTTTTGTAAAATATAGGTAGTTCACTGTAGTGTATGCCTATGACGGGACTACTTATCCATATACACTTCCAGAGTTGCAAATTTGTATCAAAATACAGAATAATACACCTACTATTTTCTGGTTTAATGAATGCTAAATTAATTATTACTAGATTACTTGTTAATACATTGTTATCGAATAAATTTTGTAACGGATTGGAAGCAATATTACCGAAAGGTATGAGGAGGCAGATGAAGTTGATTTGGGAGACATTATATTGCGAGAAGAATTTGTTAGAATACTGAAGCACCTGAGTCGAAACAAAGTACCTGGAGTAGACGACATGCCCTCAGTTTTATCGAGAACCTTGGAGAAAAATCGTGCTAAAGCTGTTATACTCAGTACATGTGGTATGAGACGGGTGAAATACCCTCACACAAAAAAAAAAGAATTTATTAATCCTAATTCTAATGCAGGAAGGTGCTGACAGCTGCGAATGTTATGGAACTGTTAGTTTCATAAGTCACTGCTGAAAAAACTAATTATTTACGAGAAAAAATGGGGTTACTGAAAGAATTCAATATCAGATAAGGTCAGTTTGGGTTCCGGAGAAATGTACGAAGAGAGACAGCATTACTGACCTGCCACAAATTTAAGGACAAACCTCGTACAGTTACAGCATTCGTACATCTACAGAGAGGTTTGGACAGTGCTAACTGGAATACTTGTTAGATATTCGGAAGGAAAGATATATGAAACCCAGGAAGAGAAATGTTATCTACAATTTGTACAGAAACCAGACTGCAATCATAAGAGTGATGAACATGAAAGGTAGGCAGTATCTGAGAACGAAGTGAGATAGTGTTATAGCCTATTCCTAATGCCATGCAGCCTGTATATAGAGCAAACCATAAACGAAACCACGAAAACTTCTGGAAAACGAACTGAAGCCGAGGGAGAAGAAACAAAAACTTTAAGGTTATAATTCTTCCGGCCGGTGTGGCCGAGCAATTCTAGACGCTTCAGTCTGGAACTGGGCGACCGTTACGGTCGCAGGTTTGAATCCTGCCTCGGGCATGGAAGTGTGTGATGTCCTTAGGTTAGTTAGGTTTAAGTATTTCTAAGTTATATGGGACTGATGACCTCCGAAGTTAAGTCCCATAGTGGTCAGAGCCATTTGAGCCATTTTTTAAAGGGAAAGACGCATAGACACAATATGTATAAGAACCAAAATGGGACGATAAAACGGAAGGCCACGAACTAATCGCTCGGACTGAAAGGGGTGTAAAATAAGGATGTACCATTTCGCCCTACTGTTCAGTCTAACTGTTCAGTCTACTCATTAAAGAAGCAATTCGGAAACAAAAGAAAGGTTCGAGAGTGAGGTTAAAATTAAAAGTGAAAGATTTCTGAGAATGTACGTTTCGGGTACAGCGTTGTATGGTAGTGAAACGTCGACTATAGGAAAACCAGAACAGAAGAGAACCGAAGCATTTGGGATGTGGTGCTGTAGAAAAATGTTCAAAATTAGATGAACCGATAAGGTACGGACTGAGAAGGTTCTCCGCAGAATCGGAGAGGAAAGAAATACATGAAAAATGCTCACAGGCAGAACGGACACAATGAGAGGACATCTGTTCAGACGCGAGCGAATAACTTCCATAGTACTATGGAGAGCTCCAGAGAGTAGAAATTGTAGAGGAAGACATAAGGTGGAATGCATCCAGCAAATAATTGAGGATACAGGTTGCAATCGCTACTCTGATATGAAAAGGTCAGCACAGGAGAGGAATTCGTGGCTGGCCGAATCAAACCAATCAGAAAACTGATAACTCTCCACCCCCCCCCCCCCCCCAAAAAGAAGAAGAAGAAGAAAGAGGATGTGCTCCAACTCTCCTAGATGTTTGTCGCGACATTTCTGGAACACCTTGTAATTAATCACACGTTTTGTAGAAAGACATGTGCCAATTTTTGTGCTTTGTGATTTATAAACTACAGCGACACATCCATAGTTTGTTTTAACTCAAGTGCCTACCATTTAGTTCACAGCTGTATGTCCTAAAAGTAAATATTTGAACATTTTATGTAACAGTGAGTTAACAGTGCGTAGGCGTTCGTTCCGTTCTAAAAATGTATCCTTCAGTCTGCAGTAATGTGTTCCCTGTAATCAAACTTCTAGTCAATCTAAGGCGAGGCATTGACTCGAAACTAGGGTTAGTTGTTTCACGAGAAACACTATTACCAGTTGAGTCGTCCGAGCCTGTCTCCTGGCCGATATTAAGGGTTCAGCGTGATACTTTCTCGCTCTCGCATTTCGTCGCAAAATGAAAAAGTTCATTCTTGCAGATATACTTTTTCCCAAGGACTAACACGAGTAGTAAGCCGACACCAAGAGATTTACACAGCGTTGACGCTAAAAGACAAAGTGCAGGTCTAATATGGCGGCAGTGCTCAGTTTTAGCGTGTCTGGTAGTTTAAGCATCTGCGGCTTGGTTTTGTAAACAAGTATCAGCTCGCTGAATGCTACTTCCGCAGGATTCATGCTCTGACACGATATTTCCTTAATACGTCGTCGTCGGAGATGGCTGCCACAGGTATGGATGTGTGTGATGTCCTTAGGTTAGTTAGGTTTAAGTAGTTCTAAGTTCTAGGGGACTGATGACCTCAGAAGTTAAGTCCCATAGTGCTCAGAGCCATTTGAACCAAGAAGTACACTGTTTTTGTTCTCTTGATTTTTGTTTATTTCGAACTAGTTTTCGGCTTATTGGACCATCTTCAGGAAGCAACTGACCAGTGGCGGCAAGGGACACTAGTTCTCAGGTAAGCAAACATTATAAGCAAAAATACAGTACACTTCCATAGAGTGTTGTGCATCAAACTTCTTTCTCAACGTTGAAATTACGCAGCAGACAATATTAAGCACAATAAATAATTAAACTACAGAATACTATAAGTTTAAAGTTTCTGATGCCTTGACATTGGCTGAGAAACTGCTAAACTGAGCACTCATTTATGTTATGCAACGAACAATTTTTTTTAACACCGTAAATCAGACTTTAAGCAATGGACAGTATTATACGGAATAATCAAAACACACAGTCTTGTATTACAATTTATATGGCTGTGCTGCCATGGTTTATGAGGTTGTGTCATTGGTTAAGATCTGTCTAACTGAGCCCTAGTAACTTACCTTGTACAACAAAACTACATTTTATGCAATGGACAATATTAAACCCAGTACATGGTTAAAGTACGTACTATTAGAGTATTATGATATATATTGTTAAAGTTTGTGGGGAAAGCAAGATAAGGAATAAGAAATTGTATTGTGTTTTAATTTTGTGTAGCAGTATGTGCCATGGTGGCGATCTGTGAGTGTGTGATTGGTTGATTGCGTCATGTGAAGCTTAAAAGGGGGGGAGGGGGGGGCTAAGTTGTCATGATTTCACGTATTAAAATAAAAAAGTAAATTTGCACAGCAAATTTCTTCATTTTACGATCATGAACATTCGTTACTCATAGCTCCCTATTGCAGGAAGCAGATCACAGGGTGGGTGAAGGGATACGGTAAGAATAATTTGCCACTTGTCATTCTGACGCAACCCTTTCTTTAGATTTCCGACTGATGTAATTTTTATGCAAAGTCAGGTGGGGTGCAGCCATAACTGGCGTCCAGTGGCATGATGCATTTTTGTGATAAGGTGCGAAGAGAACAACGTAGAGTGTTTATCACCTGACAACAGCGCACGGCAATATCGAATACGAACTGTCGCTATCCATATGTGCAAGGCGTTCATGGTCATTAGAATTAAATCAAGAAAGAGGAGAAGCAGGTTCTCTACCTCGTGTCACATCACACTGGCGATTCTATGCAGCAAAAACCAAACAACGACATGAGCAGAAAATCGTGTGTCATACGGAACTGGGCACAGACCGTAGTAATTTCCCAATATAACATTGCTGCTGAGAGCGAGGTATGTTTTAAATTCAAGTCTTTCTCTGCTATAATGCTGTATCAAGTGAGTTATTTTCTTTACCAAATGGAAATTACTAATAACAATGGCGATGCATTATATGAAGTGTAGAAAACAGGAAGTGGAGAATCAAAAGTTTCGGACTGTACACAGTACAGTAAAACTAAATCTAGTTTCGGAGTGAATAGCAGGTTAGAGACATCAGATCAAAATGCGTTCACATCGAAGACGCACATTAGTAGAACGGGAGAGACACTGGAAATAAATAAGTCAGGAGATTTGCTCAATCAAAAATGGAAAATCCAGGATGGATTGTAACAATATTATGAAAAGGATAGTTGCTACTCACTGTATAGCAGAGATACTGAGTCAGTCAAAAGCTTAAGTTTTCGGCCAATAAGGTCTTCGTGGAAAATAGACAATACACACACACACACACACACACACACACACACACACACATACTCACGCAAACGCAACTCACACACACAGGACCACAGTCTCTGGCTGCTGACCGTAGTCTGTAGTCATACATCTGTGAGTTGCGTTTTCGTGTGTGCGAAAGCTCACTTTCTGACGTTCTTTTTGCAGTATCTTCGACTCAGCATCTCCGCTATATGGTGAGTAGCAAGTATCAAGAGGTTAGCTTAGTATGATACAACAGATCTTACAGAAGTAACAAAGCGTTCGGAAGAAAAGGGAGAGAAAGATTTGGAGAAATTGAAGGAAAATCGGAAAAGGTTTCAGAATGTCCAGGAAAATAGTGGGAAAATGTAAGCAATTGAAGGATGCTCAGCTAAATTCCGCTAAACAACTGAAGAAAGGTGCAGTGTGTATTAGGGGAAGTTTAGATCGTCACAAGACCACTATTGATAATGTGCAATAATATTTGTAAATTTCAAGTGCAAGAAAAGTTTCAAAGTATTCCGAATTATTCGACGATTTAGACAGAACCAAAAAGGAATTTGAAAGGAGCTTAGACAAGGCGGAAAGCATTAGCGGAAGAGAGCTCGTGCATTTAGTCTCTAAATTGCAAGAGATTATCACAAAACAAGGCGAACTGACGCCGTAAATAACGTGGATTTATTGAGTTGGTAAAGAATGGAACCGGCTGCACTGTTCTAAGCGAGTTTGTGGCGCCTGACAAAGAATAAGTCAGAGAGATAAGAAATTGGGGATCGCAAAGCACGCTGAAGTTTACCAAGCACACAAGAGCGACATATACGCACAGTGATGATCTTGTGAGGAGGGGCATAAGGTAACAAGTTTTCTACGGTGCATGTACGGTGCAAGCCTGAGGGGTACTTCACTCGGCAGCTCGGCAGCATTTGTATGAAGTTTCAGAGGCGTATTGTCGAGAGCGTGGAGGAAGTGGTAGCCCCGTGTTTGCGCCTCCGGAGTGCTATTCTGTATTTCCCTTTTTTTATTCGCTCCCTCCCTTCCTTGGGCGCCAGCTTTCGAAGATTACTGTCGTTCAGAGCAGCTTTTCTTGCACGACAGTGAGGAGATGAAGGATGGCCAAAGGCGACGCAGCAGTGACGTACTGTGTGTCTTTCCCATACGCCCAGTCACGTCTTACACAGTTGGTATATAGCACAAAAGTGGTTAAAGGGACATTTACTAGGCAGTAGTATTGAGGTTATAGTCCTATTGAGTCTTACTGATGTACCAATAAAGCAACAACCTACTAAGCAAAGGAGAAGCCATTTCCCAAATGTGGTGAAAACGTTGAAAAATTGGCTGACTATTTTGTCAGTTAATCAAACAATGTGCTACGTTCCTGTATGTTTTTCTGTGACTCATCAGTGTTTAAAGTTCTTTTGCCGCGCTCATCATCATACAAATATTCTTTTCACCCAGTAAAGTTGAGCACACCTGTCAGAGTATTCTTCATCCGTGACTGTAACTTAGAATAATACTTATCGGCTCCCTTTTTGGTATTGCAGTTGATTTCACATACATTGCTAGAAACACAAACCATGGAAATTATTTGTTAAGATTATCAGAAGAGTTCCGCAATAATTGGTGAGGTGTGCAACTAGGGACGCAACATGACAAGGAAACATAATATATGCATTTGAAACATTGTAAATACGCCATAAAAGGAAACTAGTCAGGAGAAGCTGATGAATCGCTAACAGAGTTTCTAGAACTTGTGAGAAACTGGTATTTAACAAACTATCTGAAGAGGAAGACTTTGTCATGGGAATTATACAGCGTGTGCGCAGTGGCGTACGAGGGAAACTGGTCGGTACCATAACAGTTACGGCTGAACAAACTAAACGAATTTCAGGTAAACTGGAAAATGAGAATGCATAGAGACGCGCAGTATCGATGCCAGCACAATAACGAAGCTATTATTTAGTTCAACATCATTGTCGCTGTGCGCTGTAGTATTATGACAGAATGAAATTTAGAACTTCTGGTCCTTTATCCTTTTCAAATTTTCACAAATTTCAAAAATTAAATTCCTAAATATTTACCTGTAATCTAATTGATAACAAAACTGTGGTCCAATGACATGATTATTAAGAATAGCAGGCACCTACTCTGCTCTTTAAATGGTTTTTATTTTATAAATTATTCACGATGAGCCTATTTCGGCATTTTGCCATCCTCAGGTCTATGTAATATCGGTGCTGCCATGTCCTGTGTTTTTTTTTTTTTTTTTTTTTTGTTTTAGAATTTGGATACCGAACTGTGCTCATCGTGAATAATTTATAAAAACCATTTAAAGAGGAGTATAGCTGGCTGATATTCGTAATAATCATGTCACTAGAAGACATATTTTACACTGCGGGTCCCAGAGAACAGGAAAGCAACACTACCAATTAAATGTTCGTTTAAAATAATTTTCAAAACAACAACTCTGCATTTTCAAGATTCGGTTTTGAGCATTAATTAGTCCCATATGTCAAACACATTAATGATATACACAAAGAAAATAACTGTTAAATTTCAAAATTATCTTCTTCATTCAGAACTGAAAAGTAATTATGTTACTCCAGCCACTTATTAGTCATGCCCCTCTTATTTTTATATCACATTAGCATACGTAGTCTTTTTGTTGACACACATAATACGACAGACATAGAAAAATATTTTCTGTTCATTAGCACAGCACGAATCTTAGCCTTACACGCTACACAAAATTTTCAATCACTCTTAAAGTGTGTCCTTCTCAATATGAAACTTCTTAAAAAAGTTTTAAACAACAGTTTTTCAACTAGTAGCAAATTTTATTATTTTTTTCTATTTTTTCCGCCTGGACCCCCTTACTTGCTATACCTCACTTACGCTCTTGTTTCTTCTAGTGTTGGATATGTTTACGGTTTGCCAACCCAAACCACTCATACATGTTCCCCAGTGATGCAATATATTTTCGTCTAACGATGAAATTATTGTGTGCAGCGGGACTGAAACACGAATCATGATGCCTCTTCTGTACACTTCTTGGGCTGCTTTGTTGGCCGCATCACCTCCCAGTACGCCTTTTTGACCACACTTAACAATAGATTACAAACCCAAGACACCTGCATGAGCTTAGAAACTGCCCAGATCTTAGAGAGGATGAAGTTTGCTGTCACAAGAGAGACAGCTCTGTTTCTGGAGCACTTTTGTCCGTAGGCAAAGACCCACTCCATTCAATAGAAATGCCGGGACAGCCTAACAAGTAGTTGCAGCGTGTCACTTGTCATGTGATCGACACACGGACCCGAACATTATCCGCCAGTCGCAAGCACGGGGTGGCTAGGAGTCAGACCAGAGGACTCTGCTGCCCACATGAGAAGCGTAAATCTTGGGGTTCACGACGACAGGAAGCAGATTCAGCTGCCGCCCCGGGACAGCTGATGCGGCATTGAGTAGTTGAACAATAGCTAACAAACGCGGCTTCTATTACAGACGTTTACAGCTCTTCGGTCAAGCCCTTTTGGTGATGGCAGTCCCTGAAGTGGGAACTCGTCAACAAAGAAAAGCTGGTGGCATCTTCGACGGCCGGCCGGGGTGGCCGAGCGGTTCTAGGCGCTACAGTCTGGAACCGTGCGACCGCTACGGTCGCATGTTCGAATTCTGCAGTGGCAGACTGCGGCAGGCAGTGTACTTCTTACTCAACCTTAAATACCGGTGTTCTTATGTTTTCTTCCTAAACTTCAATTCACCTTAAAAATTTCTTCTTGGTGTCCTTTACTGCCTGCTCAGTGTACATACTGAAAAACATCTGGAACAGACTACACTCATGTCTCACTCCCTTCCCAAGTACTGCTTTCGTCTCAGTTCCTTCGAGTCTCAAAACTGCAATTTATTTTCTGCGTGAATTGTAAATAACCTTTCGATCCCTGTATTTTATCCCTGCTACCTTTAAAATTTCAAAGAGCATAGTCCAGTCAACACTGTCATAAGCTTCCTCCAAATCTACACAAGGCAAAAACGTAGTTTTGTCTTTCTTTAACCTTTCTTCTAAAATAAGTCGTGGGTTTGATATTCGTGTTCTACATTTCTCAGGGACCCAAACAATTCTTTCTCAAGGGCGACCTAGGCCAGTTTTTTCATTTTTCTGTAAATAATTAGTCAGTATTTTGCAGCCATGACATATGGTTTGGTCATGCCATCTTTGGAAGCTGTATTATTATATTCTTCCTGAAGACTGAGGTAATTTTGCCTGTGTCACATATCTTGCACACCAGATAGAATAATTTTGTCGTGGCTAGCTCTCCCAAGAGTTTCAATAATTCTAAAGGAGTGCTGTCTACTCCAGTAGTCTTATTTCCATTTGGGCCTTTCAATGCTCCGTGAAATTCTTCTCTAATTACCTAATTTTCCATCTCATCTTCACCTACTTCCTCTTCCGTTTGTATAACACTATCTTCATTTCCCTTGTAGAGGTCATATATATCTTTCCACTTTTTCCTTGTTTGCATAGTACTGGCTAGCTGTATGAGCTCTCGATATTCATACAGTTGCTTTTCCTTCCTCCAAAATTCTCTGTAACAATCCTATAGGCAGCATCTATCTTTCCTCTAGTTATGCATCCTTCTACAATCTTGCTTATGTCTGCTACCGCTTCCTGCTTAATCTTTTTGCACTTTGCGCCAACGTCATTTTTCAGACATCTGTATTCCCTTTCGCCTGTTTCATTTACCACGTTTTTTTTATATTTTCTCCTTTGATCGATTGAATTAAATATCTCCTTGGTTATCCAATAATTTTTACTGGGTCTTGTCTTTTTGCGTACGCGATCTCTGTTGCCTTCACTATAACATAAAGCTAGTCATTCGTCTAGTATGGTATTCTTTCCCCTGTTTCAGCCACGTTGCCAAATGCTCCCTCTGAGACTCTAAATAATTTTTGGTTCCTTCAGTTTATCCAGGTACCATTTCCTTAACTTCCTACCATTTTGAAATTTGTTTAGTTTTAGTTTGCAGTTCAATAAAGTCCACATCTGTCCTGGAAATGTCTTAGAATGTCACTAGGTCACTATCATGAATATAGCCTTCTGACATGACTCTTAAACTAGGTGTTATTGGTGATTAAACTGTCCTCTGTGCGGCAGTCTGCCAGGCTGCTTCCCTTTTCATTTCTTTCGCCCAGTCTATGTTCTCTTGCTGTTACCGAATTCCAGTCACCGATGACAGTCAAACTTTCGTCTCACTTAACTACCTAATTTTCTTTATTTTATCATACATTTATTCAGTTCCTTTATCATCTGCGGAGGTAGTTGGCTTATAAATTTGTACTACTGTGGTATCTGTTGACTTGGGTTTGTGTCCGTCGTAGCTCCGATAATACATTCGTTATGGTGATCATAGTAGCTTACCTGCATTTCTATTTTCTTATTCATTAGTAGACTTATTCGCACATTATCCCTCTCTGACTTTGTGTAGATAACATTGTACTGACCTGATCAGTACACATATTCTTCGTACTACTGCACTTTACTAATTCCCTCTTTACCTAACTTTAACCTATCCATTTCTCTTTCTCAATTCTCTAACCTAGCTACCCAATTAAGAGATCGAACATTCCATTCTCCAGCCTGTAGAATACTAGATTTGTTTCTTCTGACGACGGCACCCTCCTGAGGAGCCCCGTCCAGAGATCCGAATGATGGGCCACTTCACCTCTCGAACTTTTACCCGAGAGGATGACATCATCATTTAAGCTTATACTGCAGCAGTATGCGCTCGAAAGTCGTGACCGTAGTTTCCCCTGGCCTCCAGTTGTTCGCTTTAACGGCACAGCAAGGTCATGTTGACCAATGTTAGAAAGCCAGATCAATCAATCTTGCAGACTGTTGGCGCACAACTACTGACAAGGCTGTTGCCCCCACCCACAGGAACCATGTGTTAGTCTAGCCTCTTCACAGATACTCTTTCGTTGTGGTTTCACCTTCGGAACGACTGTTCGTATCGTTTCATCTATTCAGTTCATTTAAGTAACGTTTTTCCATAACTCTTCATTTTTCATTAAATATATATATATATATAGGAATTACTAAATCTGTGTAAAAAATATTCATAAAGGTAGCGTTTAATAGAGGAGGGGGCTTGCAACCTTTACGATTCTGCCGAGAACGCAGAAGCACCTCAATACGGCTCTGCAGACAATGCATGTCTGTCCTCGGCAAAATCCCGTTACACAGTCCCTCCACACTCGACGATACCTGTGAAAACGATCGAAGACGCCGACGATACCTGTGAAAACGATCGAAGACGCCGACGATGCCTGACAACAATGCAGTTGAAAAAAAATGGTTCAAATGGCTCTGAGCACTACGGGACTTAACATCTTAGGTCATCAGTCCCCTAGACTTAGAACTACTTAAACCTAACTAACCTAAGGACATCACACACATCCATGCCCGAGTCAGGATTCGAACCTGCGACCGTAGCAATCCCGCGGTTCCGGACTGCAGCGCCTAGAACCGCACGTCCACTGCGGCCGGAAATGCAGTTGAGGTGAAACACAACCTTCCAGAATGCTCTAGAAAATCAGAGATATTCACAAACCTGGAAGTGAGCTGCTGTGTTCATCGACAGTAAGGGTATCGACAACTTTACCCCTACTTGCACTCTTTCAAGACACTACCTACCATTCGAAATCTCCATGTTTTGTTCTACATTATAACACATATTAGAAATTTTGTCATAGCTTGTATTCATACTGTACACAGTTAATGACGTCTACAGAAATCTAAAACTGACAGAGAACTGCGAGCTAGACTGTAGTTTTCTTGGAGTTCATTACAATAGCTAAGGTAGAATCGCTTCGTATACTTGTGTACCACTGCAACACACACAAACTGCGTAACTACGCAAACACAGGTACTAAACGGTATACATACGCCTTGAGAAAATTTTATAGCTACAGG